>NW_015090793.1:12788600-12930879 GCF_001431845.1 Calidris pugnax
TAGGGGAGAGAAGGCTTCTTTAAAAAAAGTAACAGATTTAGCTAGATGAAAAGAAGCCAAGCATATCAGCAAAAAAAAAAAAAAAAAAAAAAGAGCAAAACTCTCCACAACCACCTATGCTGCTTGAATGCCTGGAAACAGTACAGGCTGGAGGACAACATCCATGGACGCAAAGGCAACGCAACCTCTTGGGAATGGGCTTTTAACCCCATCACCCCATGGGGCCCTGTCCTATGAAGGAGGAAGCTGGGTGAGATGGAGATGGACAACAGGGTTGGTTTTGGAGCTGTACTTCCAAGACATACCCTTGACTATTTCCTACCTGGGCTGAGCACAGCGGGAAGCAATGAGCTGGCTGGAAGATCAGGACTCAAAGATGGGTGGGAGCAGGTTGGAGAGATATCGCCAGATGTCCCTCCTGCTGTAGGAAGGGGTTATGGGGGGAGAGCGGACTTGATGTCCCCTAGGCTGGGAGAAAAACATGCCCTGCTGCTGCATCTCCAAAGTCAGCACCCAAAAATCACTCCTCTGTATATCCAAGCTAAGAACTTTGCAAACTAATATATGCCGTGTTGTGTGATATCCTTTGTTATGCTATTACTGGGTTTTCTTTAGAAGCCGATGCACTCGGGATTTGCTGAAACTTCAAGGAATTTACACGCTAGCCAAGCAAAATGCTCAGTGACAAGATTTAAAAAGCAGGCAAAGCTGACACATTTCATCTGCGGGTGCCTTGTGCAGTCGCTGCTGGAGGAAATGGGGCCGTTTTTAGGTCTTTGCTTATAATTTTGATGAGAGCGGGAAGACCTCAAAATAGGCCAGCGTTTACAGCAGTGCGGGAGGTGAGATTGCACAGCCAGGCAATGGAATTCAAATCAAATTCTCTTGCTTTGAGTCTCTTTTTTTTTTTTTTTGCGTGTGTGTGCGTGTCTTGTTGTTAATCAAGTTTAGTGGTAATCGGGTAACAAAAGCCAGTTCCCGAAGGCAGGGATTTTCGGGAGGTTTGTGTGGCTTTGCAGGACCCCCACTGTGCAGAGCTGACTCTGTAGCTCGTTCCTTGTGCAATAAACTCCTTCCACATCCTCACTCCCGCAGACGCCTGGGCAGCCTGAGCCCTGGCTGCAGGGTAGGAGACCTGCTCCAGGCTGTGCCTCACCATCAGCCCCACGGATGAGGCCAATTCAGCACATTTATTCTACACTCAATGGTAATAATCGAACCTTTATGCCAGGGACTAAATAATAAAGAAAAGCAAAACCTCTCCAGGGTGCTCCTATCTCCCTTCTGCAGCTGGGAAACTGGGAAAGGACAAATCTCCACTCACACAGGTTGGTTGAACCCAAATGAGCCCAGAATTGGGGTTTCCCAGACCCCACTGTTTTACCACAATCCCGTTCTTCCTCTGGGCCAAATTTAAGCTCCATACATTGCTTCCAGGCTGACACCATGCCTGCACCCTCTTCTCCAGGTGGAAGATGCAAAAGGCAGCTGGAGGCTGCAGCTACCTGTGGCTTCATCTGCCCATGCCCTAAGCCAGGGCTGGTGGGAGCATCCCAGGGATGCGTTCCAGCTTGCTGGAGATACAGTGCAGGGATCTACCTGGCCTGGGACATGTTCAAATGAAGGACACAGGAAAGGTGATCTAGAAAAATGCTGTGCCGGTTTCATCTTACGGACTCTTTTGGGAGGAATCCTTTTTACCAAGGAAGATGCCAATTTGGAGCATATAATCTGATTTTGGGTACAAAATATTTGCCAAGGAGATGGGAGAGCCCCAGCAGAGCTGCCTGGGAAATGGATGGAGAATTTTTACCTCCACTAGGAAAACCTGAAGTGATATGTGGGGTTTGGGAAGCTGCTTTTGTCAGCTGCTTGGCATTTTTATGGAGACCTTAATCAAAAGCTGAACAGCCAAAAGGGATTTTCTTGTATTGTTGTTTTGTTTTTGGTTTGTGGCAATGAAGAACCTATAATGTTGGCAGGCTTTTATACAAGCAAAATGTAAGAGAAAGATGGATGTTTCCAGCATTTTTCTTTTTTGATTTAAAAGAAAATTAATCAAACACCCCCTTCCCCCAACAAGATTAGTTCTACCAGCTTCGATCAAGAGGCTTTTAGAAAGCGCTCTGCATTAATAATCAATAACAGCAGCCTACATTTTAATAGTACCCGTCATCTTGGACAAACCAAGCATCTTTTATATCTAAGCTAACCAAAATATGGTTCTTAGCCATCAATAAAAATGCAACCTCCTCTTTGGCAGAAACAGACAGTTGCCTAGCTGTGTTAACCAAGGTGGCATTCAACACAGGACTAGAGGACATACCTGTAATTCCAAGAAGCACTAGTGCTGTTCCTCTTCTTTCTTGCAGGGCTTGCCTAAATTTCAGTTAGTGCCTCACTGACATGACCAACTATTTCATCTCTTTTGGAGCAGATGTTTCAGGCCCTCTGCAAACTCAGCTGTCCTTTTGCTTTAGATTTGCAGTTGGCTTTGCTTTGTATCAGCACAGAAGCTGAAAAGTGTGCTTTTGGAGATGCTTCCATCAGGAGCTAAACCAAAAATCCTCTCCATCCGAAGGTGATCCAGGTGGTGTCCTGGATCAGTGCTCTCCCTCAATCCACCTCCATCAACTACCTTATGGGAGCAGTGAGGATGATGGCTTGATGTGGAGCAAGGATGACTTACAGGATGCACAAGATACTGCCCCAGCATAATCCACACAACTCATGGCACATTCCTGGAAACACTCGGGGCAGAAAGCAGTGGGGCAGTGCCCCAGTCACCTACTCCTCCTTCATACACCAGAAGACATCCTGATTATTCCCTTTTTCCTCCTCCAGCTTTGGTAGGGACTGAGCCCACCAGCCCCTCTGCAATCACAGTATGCCCTTCCTTCCACCCAGAGCTGAGGTGGGCACGGCTGCAAGGACAGTCCACCTCCTTCCCTTTGCCCTGCCAGTCCTCCTTCTCCTCAAATTACACACTTTGCTCTTTTTCTCTTTTCCTGGCTAGAAACGCATCTTGAGCAAATTTCCCTCTCACTGTTCAACCTCCCCATCAGACATTTGGGGAGCGGGGGGCAGAATGAAATGATTGGAGCAAAAGATGATGCTGCAGCTCAGCCGGGCTCCCAGCACAGTGTGGTCCCCATGTAAACGCCCCCAAAGAACAAGCCCATCCCAGAAGACTCAGTCTCTATGGGCTCTTGTATCACAGGTTTTTCCTCCCTCACCCTGCAGAGAGGTCTGAAGCACAGAAAGGTCAAACCATTGCATAAAAGCACCCAGCAACCTGCTCCCTCTGTCATTTATTTTGCTGCAGCTCTCCTTTCCTCTCCAACATCCAAAAAGGACTGTGGGGTCTGCTTGGCTGGCACCTGGAGATGTTGCAGCAGAGCTGAGCAGGGGCTTGAGAGCTGCATGGGACGAGGCATGGGACCGTGTGCCTATGGGGTGGGGTGGTTTTCCCTCTTTACAGCTCAGCGCTGGCAGCATGAGTTTTGTAGCAAGGGCCTGATGTTGCCCTGCTCCTGGGCTCCCTGGAGCCCCACCAAGCTTGTCTGGGAGAGCTGGGCAGAGATGCTCCCCCAGAGAAGTGGAATTTTTAAAGCAAAGCCGATGTTGATTAGTATGTAGCTGCTTCCCTGCTCCTCACTCATCACGAGGAAGCATTGACATATTTCATTACTGCATTTGATCTCGTCCCTCTAACAGAGACAGAATACTGCCAGCTCAGAATACACCTGCTTTTTATGAACAGGCTATTTATTAAAAAAAAAACCAAAAACCAAAAAAAACCCCCAAGTTTAGAGCAGAGCTGGACCCTGCCATGTGTCCTGGGAAGGATTTTGCTTTCTAACCAGCAGCGCTGAGCTGAGGGGGCTGAGGAGCAAAGGGAAGCTCACAGGGGAGCAGCGGCTGGTGGGGAGTGAGGGCTTCAGAGCAGGACTTGCTGTTTCCTTGCTGGGGGATAACATCAATCACCAGCAGCAGGATTTTCTACATCTTTTCTGCTTTGTCACCTGGCTTCGTACCTGGGGAGGGTGAGCAGGGTGGTTGTACAGCGGAGACGGCCGGGACACGGGCACAGCACCTCTTGGGTACCTGCCAGCGCCCGGCGCAGGCTCTGCCGATGCTGCGCCGTGCTCGGCTGAAGGCAAGCACCTCCTTGATTGTCTCCTGCCCTGAGCTGCTTATCACAAACCAGCCTGGATCAGCGGAGCCGGCATAAACCCAAAGCAGCCCCCTGAGAAAGCCAGCACACGCGTCAGATCTGGATCCGGCCCACCGGCTTGTCAGCGCAATGTCCCTAATGACGCAGGCTGCTATAATTAGACCGTTGGGGGTGCTGACTTGCCCGAGTCTTGCCAATTTGCCAGGCGGGCTTAGCCTTTCCCTCCCGACCCCCAGAGTGGGAGTTGAAGCCAGTGAATCCTCACAAACGCACGTGCTGGGATAAAGCAGGGGTTTTGGGGGACTCGGGATGGGGTGGGGGGAGTAGCCGACATCCTTAGCCAAGGCACAAGTCCAGGGAGCAGTAGAGCATCCCGTAGGACCGGGCTCCAGAAGTCCCTGCATTTTCAAAGTGCACATGCTTTTTTTGGTTTTTGTTTTCTTGGCTAGTGTATGGTCAAGCCATATTGAGGAGGTCAGGTCATGAGTCTATCCTCTGGGCTCTGTTCCTCAAGCCCATGAAGAACAATGTGGAGCAGCTGCCTAGAGGGGGAGAACTAAATAAGTAACTTCTCTAAGTTACTTGAGAGGGCACCTTAAGCCCAGCTCCTCCAAAGGGACAGAGGCACTGAGGGAGAAAGCCCTCAGCCAACACATACGCCTGGAAAATACACGTAAAAGCATTTATCCAATGAAGAATGTGATTCCAGTGGCCCTCAACATCCAGAAAAACACCCTTATATTCAAGCCCACCCAAATACATGGCAGGTGCCTCGTCCTCTCTTACCTGTCCACGCTGATGATGCACAAGGTCATGATGGAGGCGGTGCAACACATAACGTCCATGGCGATAAACACGTTGCAAAAAACCTTCCCAAAGAGCCACTCTCCCCCCACCAGGTCTGTGATGGTCACAAAGGGCATGACAGCGAAGGCCACTGACAGGTCGGCAGCTGCAAGGGACACCACCAGGTAGTTGGAGGGCTGCCGGAGCTTCTTGACGATGCACACAGAGATGATGACCAGACCGTTGCCGGCAATGGTCATGAGGATGATGATGGAGAGCACCACTCCAATGACAATCTTCTCAGTGTCCCCATAGAGCAAGATCTCCTCGCCACAGTCTGTTGCGTTGGTGAGGTTGGAGGATGGCAGGTCTGGCTCAGCTGGGATGGAGGGTTCCTCAGTCATGAATGGATTCGGGAGCGATTTCTGAGCCGGGTGCTGCTGCTCTGCGTTCTCCACAAAGAGAAGATGGTGCTCCAGAAACCGCCAGGGGCTGGCCCTTAGCAACATGCTCTGAGCTCACCACAGCGGGCAATGGCACGAGTTTTCTCCCAGCGATGACACCTCCGGTGACAAACCAGAACATTTTATCACAAACAGGCCGAGAAGACAAAATATCCCCCCCTCCCCCAGCTCATGCCTCCCAAAGCTGCGGTTGGATCTCACGTGCTCAGCAAGAAGCCGCTTCCCAAGTCTGCTTGAAGACACACAGGTTGCTGGAGGATGCTCGGAGAAAGCTTGTCTCCGCTTTTAAAGGAGCACAAGCTGCCCAGTCCGCCTGCGACGGCTGCCTGGTCATCTGTGTGCTTTTCAGAAGGACAGATCAAGGCAGCTGACTGTAACTGCCCACGTTATTATGCATTACTGCTGAGCTGTGCTGCTGGTCTTGCACTTCTGTGCACCCCTACATTTAAATCCCATGAAATTACATGCATATCCTTGTAGGTGTGTATCAAAGAGTTTGTGACACGCAAGTCACGGTCACAAATGTGTGCACAGACATCACCGGCTGTGTCTCCTGCATGCGTTAACACACAAACTTCAGAGCTGTGACTGTAAATCCATGCACATGGCATGTAATGGCAACATGCCACCGTGGGTACCCACAGGAGCCCAGCAGAGGTGCAGCAGGAGGTGGGAGCGTACCCATCACATGCAGCATCCCTGGGGTACCACACACAGGCAGGTGAGGAGGGTCGGGATGTCCCAGCCCGTGCCCAGAGCTGTGAGCATCACCACCACACACAGAGCAGAGATACAAGGAGAGCAGCTACCCCTCTTCCATCCCTGGATATTCAACCCTGGAGGTACTTCCCAGCCACCAGCACAAAAACTTTAGGGCATGGCTCACCCCTATGCAGGGCTCCAGGCATCATGCACAACCTGCAGCCTCCTCTTTTTGTTTCAAAGCCCCTTTTCCCCTTGAAGGGATTTCTGTTTAAATGAAAGCAGGATCGCAACCCCCCTCCTCCCCTTCGCAGCCCCCTCTCCCGCCCAGGCTGGGGCTGATGGGGGTCCCGGAGTTACCTGTGCCGAGGGGGTGAGACATCCTCCAGGCGAGCTCCTGCGAGCTCCGGGCAGGCGAGAAAGCAAAGAGCCACCCCCGGAGCATCCTTCTCCCCTCCCCGCCTCGCCGGTCCCTCCTACCGCCCTCCCCTCGCCTCTCCCCGGGCAGGGACCCAGATGGTCCCTGGCTCCCTCTGAGCCCCGGGGAGAAGCAAAGACTGGGGAGAGGGGGGGGATCCAAGCGGGGTCCTGCAGCCACCCCAGCCTTGCAGCGCTGGGTGGGACGTGCGAGGACCTCGAGAGAAAGGCTGGAAGTTGCAAAGATGCCTTTGAACGCGGTCCTGCAGCGCAGAGAGGCAGGCGCAGGAGGAGCAGCTCGAAACCCAGCAAAGCAGGATAATACAGAACAGGGGCACAAAGAGAGGCTGTTTCCTAAAGCCTTCCCCATATATCTTTTTTTGAAGTTGATTTTACAGGAGAGGATTTATTTTCCTGCTCCATGCGTTTTTCCACCCCCTCTGCTTTTAGGATGTCCCATATTCATTCAGCTCCGTGCTGAAGAGCAGCAAACAGCCAGGGAAAGGCACATCCCTAAGGATGAGCCTTTCCCTTATCCTAGTAAAATCGAAACAGAGAGAATAAACAAACCAGGCAAGAGCAGGCAGAAATCCACATCCATTTCCCTCTCTGCCGAATACTTCACTGGTGCTTTGGTGCTGGGATCGCTCCGATGCTTCCATCCAGGGATTCAGACATCTGCTGCTCATTCCTCCCTAGGTGAAAGAAGTGGAACAGAGTCGTCCCCTGCATTGGCTGCTCCTGAAGGCAGTTCCCCTGGGAGCTCAGCCTGTCTGCTCCCTTCCTGGATTGGGGGGGACATCCCCTTGCACAGGCTCCATCCAGCACCCCTTGGGGTGATGGGTGTCCAGCTAGGAGAGGTGCAGGCAGGTGTTTTCAGGCTCAGGAAGTGTTTCTTGCTTCTCTGCCCTATGCTAAGCACTTCAGGAGCGAGATGGGCACCTCCATCCCTGGTGCCACCAGCTCCCTTGCCCGTGCCGGGGCTGTGCAAACACCCTGTCACCCTCCCGGGGACAGCACCAAGGGCTGATTATGGAAAAACTACCTTTAAATCTCTGAGATGCAGAGCCCGGCATTACCATGGGTCCATCAGCACCAACCCCAAGAGATTTTGGGGGCAGATGTTCCCTGCAGAAGTACATCTGTAGGGAAAGCGCCGGGGAGCTGAAACAGGGCTGTTAAGGCTGTACTTAACACTCGTGTTTCTCCCTCGCTGCTCAAGCATCACAGTGTGCGTGGGAGGCTGGCTAAAATAGCTTCCTTGCCAGGGCAGGGTGTGCTGAAGCTCTGCTTTTCCTGCTCTTGGCAATACGTGTGGGGATTTTTTTCCGGCCCCTTGAGAGGGACAGCACACCAAGATGGGATGAGGCTGATACACAAAGACAACCTACAAAGCCCAGTCTCTGCCTGATGGGGAGAGCCTGATGGACTCCTTCCGTGGCCTGTGAACTCACCAGTACGTAGTGGAAAAAGATAGCATGTATTTCCAAAGAGAAAGAGGGATCTGCAGAACTGCTGCAGGACCAAAAGGATCTGCAGTCTCAAAACCCAGACAAATTCATCAAGAATAAAACCATTCTCTAAGGATAAGCCATTACGTGCCAAGGTAGCCTTTCACCAGATGCCTGGAGAGTTTCAGGAAAACCATCTGCACATGAGCTGCAAACTCCTGCCCTGCTTTCAACCTTGGATTTGGGGTTTGGCAGGAAGGGACTGGCAGGAGGGGTTTTTCCAGCTTCCCCAGAGGTTACCTTTGGGACACCAGTGCAGCAAACATCTCCAGTGCATTAGCAAGAAGAGATAGGGAGGGATTTTTTTCCTCTCAATGTACTGCTGAGAAGCAGCTGGCTTATGCACAGCAGTCAAGAGTTCACATCCAGGCAGAGGAAGGAAGGAGAGAAGGTGATTATAAAGGTGATGAGCTTCATGGTCCCTTTGCTCTGGCTGACCCGTTGCCTACGGCAGAGCCCTAAAATCCTGCAATAAATTCCGTGAGGTGAATTAACCTCCCTATCTCCTGTCCCAGCCCCATTGCTTTAGGATATGACATATATCTTCTACCTTCTGAAACCCCTGAAGGTGCAGGGACTCCAGAGATTTTCTTCCCCCTTTCCAGGGGGAAAGACCTGCTCTGATAATTTCGGGCACAGCAAAATTCATGGAAAACCAAGGGCAGTGGGCCATCGGCCAGCTCATGGGACATGCACTGGCTGGAAGGCACGTTCTCTGCATGGGCTGATTTTTTTGAGAACAGAAGGGAAAATACCACTTTTTGTGTGAAGGAAGGATTAATAATAATAATAATAATAATAATAATAATAATAATAATAATTCTCCCTAAAAATCTTAGTGCATCATTTCTCCAGCTGCAGGTCTGATGACCTTACTAAGATACTTGCTCCTGGGGCACGCTGGGAAGCGCTAATTGCATTTAACGACAATTAGTAGAGGAAACAGCCAGTATGCCTTAGCATAGCTGCCAACTGCAGCTTTGTCTCTTCAGAGAAGAAAGCACAGATTTGGAGGAGCAGGGCTGTTGCCGGAGAGAGATGGATGAACCCCAAAGAAAATTCTCCTTGAAAAATAAAGCTGAAAAGTTGAAATATAGCTAAAGTTTTTCCCCTCCATCTTCAGGCAGACAAGAGATGAACAAAGTCCTCCCACTGTGTCAGAAAGGCAGTGCCCAGGTATGTTCTTCCATCTTCATGTGCAAACAACCATTAAAGTGGCTATTTTATTAACTATTAATTGTTAATATTACACCCTATTAACTCTAATGGCAAGGTAATTGGCAGAGTTATTAATATGCAAATTCTGAGAAATCTCATTAACTCCAAGGTCCTCAACCTCTCAATGTTTTCAGGACTAGCAGTCTTCCCTGCATCGCAGGTGTTGACATTTCTCCCTTCCAGCAGTCAGAGCCTGCCCAGATGGATAAAATTAACCACTCAAGGCTATCAGCTTTCAAGGAGCATCCTTAAGGACTGTTCTTGCCTCCAGAGAAGTTCCTGATGAACCGGTCTGGGATATCTAAACCCTCCCTGATTTGGAAACAGAGGGTCTTAGCCTACTTTCACAGCAGAGTGGCCTGATGAAGTGCAGATACTGTGGTGCTCCTCCAGTGGTTGTGGTCAGGAATGATGATGCCTGAGTTCTTTCAAGGACTGAAAATGCTGAGGGCATCACCTCCTCTCCATGGACACATGTCCTGCTTTCCCTTCAAGGCTTCCCGCTCCCAAAGACGGCCCATGTCCTCCTAGTGAGCACTGAAGCCCAGTTTTCCAGAGGTGTTCAGCCAGCAAACACCATCTCAGTGTAGTGGGAACATGGTACCCAAGAGATGGTTGGGTCTCCCAGACAATGGAGCTTCAGGGTTCATGCCAGGGAGGCCAGTCTCACCACCTCAGTGCCTGCTGAAATAGGGCCGACAGAGGTCTGTAGCAAATGAACCTGAGCTTGAGGGGAAACTAAGGCACTTGAAAGGCCCAACGCTGCAGTGAAACTCCGCATTTAAAGTTTCAAACCACACATGTCCTTTAAAAATCAACTCACAATTTTACAAAAAAGAACAAAAGGTGTTTGAAGAACAGTCCCTACATAAGACCTGATAGCATTGAAGTGGAACTGTTTCAGTCAGACCAGGATAAGATCTCCCTGTCCCTCTTCCAAGGCATGAAGCCCTCAGCCTACCCAAGCATCCCTGCATCCCTTCAGTTTCCCTCTGCACCACAGCAGCAGTATAGGGAATTTCCTCCTTGCAGAAATCCATCCTCTGGGAAGGAGGCAAATAGCAGGGGCAGAGTGAGGGGGACACAGTTCAGGGCACCCCATGGGACCGGTCTCATAGCAGTGACATTGGTAATCAAAGAATTTCAGCATGGGGATCCAACCAGCAAAGGGCTTTCTGCCTAAAATCATTTGCCATGAAGGGAAAAGCCAATACAGTACAGTACGTAAGTTAACGATCTACCTGCAACGTAAAACTCTCAGTCAGATCTTTGCTTTGTTTTTTTTTTTTTTTACTGGATCTCCCCAGAACAGAAAAAAAAATAGTAAACTTTCATCTATTTATAAAGACACTCCATACCTTTTCCTGTTTGAGCAGATGAGGAGCAATTGGGAACCTCGTCGGAAAACACCATCCATAGGAGACATCCAAATAGCTCATCTCAAAAAGGTGCATTTGCTGAAGAGCAGAGGATATTAACATTCTCAGAAACAGCCACACTCCCTCTGCTGGAGCCTGCACAGACAGCAAGCAGCTTTTAGTGTTTAAATCACCCAGAATTTGCAAATCATGGAAATCTCTATGCCCCATCAGAGTTAAAGCCAAGGCAAGCCACGTGCTGGCAGCACCAATACCTCATCTCGACGTCCTGCAAAGGTGGGATTGCTCCAGGGGAGGATGTAGACAAACTGGAGGGACATCTGCTGCAGGATGGGGATGAGGTGGAGGCATAGAAGCCCCTGACAGCAAACTTTTGGCCTGCAGATCCTCCTCTCCACGCCGAAGCCGTCCACAGTGAGTGCTAAAAGGGAAGCTCATGAAGATAGCAGAAAAAAAAAAGAGAAATCAAAAAGCTTGAAATAGGAGAGGAAAGGTTGAAGAATAAGAGATTCAGCTGGAGTTTCCAACACAAACCCTTTAGCCCTGCAGCTCTGGTTCACAGTTGTAGCCACCCATTTGCCAGATGTTTATTATTAATTTATTTATTCATTATTTATTGCCATTGTTTATTCAAAGTGATGGACGTGCAGCATGCCAACCTACTGCTCTCCCATCCACCATCTCCAAGGGTTTATGTAGAGCCTCACTGCATTTTTAATACGCAGTGAGGTAGGTGCTGATTTAGTTTGGTAGACTCCAAGAGTCATGCAGTGCTGAACCAGCCCCCCTTGACACATGGCCCTGGTGTTACACCTCCGGACCATCCAAAGTGGAGAGGGAGAGAAGTGGGTGATGCAGAGCAAGCATCCCTGGCCAAACCTTTTCTAAAAGCCAGGTGGACACGGCCCTCTGGAGAGCAGCAGGGAGAGGGAAGGTTGTTTCAGGACATCAGGGCAAACCTCGAGCTGGACACGTGGGCTGTGCTTACAGAGGTGAGCTCACAGAGTGCTGTCTCACTTGCTGTTCCTCCACATGCTTAGACTGAATCACCAAAGAAAAACCTCTGTGCAGGCTTCTCCATTCCATGGCTTTGGGCATGAGCACTGTGTGAAGGTAGCAGCTTTCATCTTGGGATTAGGGGCTGGCCACCAAGTTCCTCATTTTGAGCCTGGGGTTCTCCATGGTTGACGCCAAAGGGACTGGAAGTGGAGAGGTGCTGAGACTCTTTGGAGGTTGCAGGTGGGTTGGGGTGGTGCAGCAAGTATTGCCAAGTTTGGAAATGAAACCCTTCCTTGTCTTCTTTTGTCTGTCCCCTAGATGGCACCTGCTCTCAGCAGATTAAATCCCTGATGAAAAACAGCAGGTTTGGGTGCCCGGGAAGGCTCAGGGCTGCAAGCTGCTTGCCAGGAAGCAAACAAACAAAAAACCCCACCCCAAACATCGAAAAAAGCTACAATTAATGGCTTTTTTAGCTCTTACACCAAGAACTTGAGATACCTGACCCCTCCCTGGCTGCAATGTTTCTGCTGCTTTCTTTTCTGGACCATCTCTCAGTCTTCAATCCCCCCAAGATAGGACCTCTTAGCCCCTGTGCCCTTTCTCAGCAGCTTTCCTTCAGTGGTATGTGCGCACCTGGGGACAGTGACAGGCCCCAGACTAGGATCACATTGGGAAGATATTTCAGTCCTTCGTAGGGTTGGGGAGGGCAGGGAGGAATACGCCAACTCCCTCTTCAGTTTAAATCAAAGCAGGACATTGCGAATGGAAATGTACCAACAAGCTCCTGTCAGTTCGAGGAAAGCCCAGATGCAGCCACCCTAAATAATCCCTTTTCCATGCCCTCCGTACCAAGACATGGTACAGGGCAAACCCAGGGATTACATCCCTGGGGCCTTACTCCTCTTGGAACAGTTTATCCATGTAATCTTTGGTCAATGGATATTTAAACCCCTCCTGCAAAGCTCCCGGCAGTGCAGCGCATGTGTGTCCCGGTGGGAAAGGAAGGACATGGTGGGGGAGAACATGTCCCCATCTGACCCCTTCCTTCCCCAGCTCAGATCTGCACCAACCACCACTGATGTTTAAACCACTATTATTAGCCACCTGCTTTGAACGGGGATGCTTCGCACCTCGCAGTGTTATGGCCTTGCCAGGCTGCCCGCAGCCGTGACCAGATGCCCATCCGCTAGAACTCCTTCCTGTGACATCCAGGTGGTGACAAACATGTCCTGCCCACCTCCTCAGCACCCATCCTGAGGGGCTTGCTGCATCCCAGTACGTTTATGGTCCTGATATAGCACTGAGTCCTTCATTACACCTCACCTCAGCCCAAAGGTGCTGTACAGCCTCCCAAACTACACCTAGGCACCAAGCAGGGACCTGGGGGGTGTCCTGCAAAGATACCCTCATGGACTGAAGAAAGACAGCTGCCACAGAGACACCAGGGGCTCAGGTGACCCTGTGACTCCGGGATGTTGTATTTGATGGGTGCACAACCACTTCTTACTAATTCTTTCATCTCATGCTTGAGACCTCCAGCCTGTCCAGGAAGGAGCAGTCTTGGGTAGGAATATGCTTTTGCTCTCCGCTCATCTTGCGAGGGGTTCCCCAGGTGTTCAGGACAATTCCCCCACCTATGCAATCCCTCCTCACAGCCTGAGATCTCAGAAGGGAGAGGTGTTTGCCACATGCCCCACTCCGAGCTGCTTCTTGCTGCCAAGGCCTTAATCCTCACACCAGTTTGAGGATCTCTGTGCTTGGCTTCTTTCGGAGGTCCCTTTTAGGACCTTGCTGTGAAGGAGGATGCAACCTACCTGCCTGAAAGCAACACAGAGCTGCAAAAAGGGCTCCTGACCCCCCCCAGACCTTGCGACCACTCCACCCTTCTGCAGAAGAGGTTGGTACGAGACGGGTGCAGCAAACAGCCTGAGCACTCCTTCCCTGCCCCAGGGACTGGCACATCCCAAACGTCCCATCCCACAGCACAGAATGGCTCAGGCACTAAAAATTTGAGGCTGCCCACATGTTCAGCAGCCCTCTGAAGTTAAGACTGCAAGGACTGGTTCCCCTTTTCCCGATAACCTGTCCTGTATTTTTTAATATATATATATATTAAAAAAGAAATATATATAAGAGGGTCACCAACATTGCCTCTAGGGCAACCCACGCTGCCAGAAGACAGAACTGGCCCTGTATGGAGGGTGAATCCCACAGGACATGGACAGATGCAGTGATTGGAAGCAACCAACGAGTTTGCAGACTCCAGTTCCTCCCAGATAACGCTCCCAGATCCACAGGGCCATTCCCTGTCTTACACTTACCTCAACCTCAGCTTGCCTTCACAGGCAAAAAGCCCCTTTCTGTGGAGTGAGCTCCTGAAGGACCTTGACTGGCTAGATGGAGCTGGAGAGCAACTATCCAACCCGGATCCTATAGTAGGTAACTAGTGAATTTACTCCATGGAGAAGTGGATCATTCTCAGGCTACCACACAACACAAAATTCACTAGGGCTTGGGCTCATCTCTGGTTTGAATTATGCCAAGGAAGTCAGAGCCACAAGGGCAATGCCAGCCCAGGTCCAGATGCTTTCAGTGCACCATAGCAGGTAAAGGGTGCAGTTATTTCTTAGGTTTCCCCCTTAAAGGATGAAGGAATCTCATTTTTGGCTCCCCAGACTCTCATGGGTAAGACAACATGTCCTTACCAGCATGGTTGAGATGCCCAAATGCTACAGGTGTTGGGGATTATAGAAGTATCTCAACTACAGGGATCCCCATCAGTTACCAGAGAAATACGTACATCAGTACTAGGAGAGAAGTCCAAGCTATGCTGGGAGCTTAAAGGTTAAATAAAGGACACTGATTAGGCACAAAGTAGAAATATATAAACAGTATATTTCTTTTTATTTTTGTTTTTAAATACAGAGTTTCCTTATACAATAAAGGAATTCCCTCTCCCTCCCCCCCCGCCCCAAGCAACTCTTATCAAAAGAAATCATTCACTGTAAAATCAACACTAGATAGAGGCATGCGCTTTAAGAGCATATTTAGCAAGTGCAATATCTATGGGCCATATCTCCCTAAATAGGAACATGTGCTTCCCCTCACTTAAAATAGTTCCCCAGCAATCTGTGACGGAAACCTCCTGGTCACCAAATACAGAAATATTTAACTGGTTACATGCCATGTGATGTAATGGAAACTAAACCCACCGCCGGTCTTCTCCTGGGACGCTGCAGACCGCCCCAGCCAAGTGTTTCCCCTGGCACTCTCCCCTATGGAAAGGGGATGCAAGATTTGAGATGAGGTGACCCTGCCTCAGGACGTTTCTCTTCTTAAATCACTTCCTTGGAGCTTATCCTGCATTTACACACCCCCCCAAGGAAAGCAGGAGGGGAAAGTGAGGGAGTACTTAAGATACAGCCCCATTCTCGGGTCAGACCAAGGGGAAGGGGGTTTAGTTTGCACTAACATTCAAGAGCACACACTTTGGAGAAGTAAGGTAACTTTTTTAGCAGGTGAACTGTTGTGCTCTAGTCAGAGAATTCTTGTTTTCTGGGGTAACAACATCTGCGTGGGAACAAGGTACAACTTCACATCAATAAAGAGGACAGGGAGAACAGAAGGGCTAAACACTTCTGAAAATAACAGGGCACTAAGCCACCTTACTTACTAAATCAGAGCGGCTCCACCACAAGCAAGAGGCTAAATCCTCAAAGGGTCAAACAGCACAGTAAGCTTCTCACTTTCCAGCAGCTGGTGTGCTTTGCAGCTGAATCACACTTTCTCCCGTGGGAACAGATCCACTTAGACCTGCCGGGCACTTCAGATCACAGCCCAGCACCTGCCAGGGAACGGACACCTCTCACGCAGTGTCCCAGCAGCCACAGCTTCCAGACAGGGGCACTTAAAAACCAGGGCCCCAATTACACTTTGGCTTCAGAAGTCTTGGAGATGGGAGGTAGCTGCTAACACCTGGGCAGGTGGAAGGAAGCTCCACAATAAAGATGGAATCACTGAAAAGCCTGTTTATGCAGGATGGGATTCCGCTGGGGATGTGGTTTGAAATCAGTGGCACTGGTCCCAAAGTTGAGAAGTTCAGAAATACATGATGCTAAAGATACGCGCTTTAAATAATAGAAAGGTGGCTAACTCAGCTCCCGAGGCAAGCAGCTCACAGAGAGAAGGGTACACTGCATGAGCTCGGTCATGTCACTCAGATGTCAATCAACCACCTCCTCAAAAGAGATCCCCTGCAAAACCAGAGATGTCATCTCTCACAGCACCGAGGGCTGCACCTTCTGCTCCAGCCACACCTGGCAGAGACCAGCACAGCCATGCCACCCTGCCACACGGACACTGGCAGAAGCAAAGCCATCTAAGTCATCCAATCATGTGAAACTTATCTAAATTCAATGCCTGGAAAAAGCGTGCTGAGACACTGATTGTGGCTGATAGGCAGAGCGAGGACTGAGCACAGCCCTTCAGCAAAAGCCTCCCCAGCACCGAAACTGATACTCCAGCTCTTGAATTTGATATGCTCGTTTTCTGCAAAACCCTGATCACATAACAAACACTTTACTCAAGAGGTGGGGGTGTTTTTCAGTTTGGTTTGTGGTTGGTGTGTTTGTTTGGTTTTTTTTTTTTTTAATGCTAAAAGCAAATATCCAGCGTGGCTCAAGGTCAACAGGGACAGAATTTAATTGCAAACTGTTTTTCCCTTCCCTTGTTCACTTTTGGGAGTGCCACCTGCAGCTACGAGCGATAACGATAGCTTTTGCAGCAGCAAGAATTTGTCACGCAGATCACCAACTGAGATGCCACATGCATCCCCCTCTTCTGCTCCAAGAGCAGACTTCAACTCTCCAAGCAAGCAGCTCTTTGCAGCAGAAATACAGATGGGGAGCAGAAGGCAGCATCTCCCCCAGGACAAACTCTTAATATTTAATGTGACATCAGAGCAGTGCCAAGTGATCCAAGCTCATGCAGAGTTTTCTACAACAGAAAGACAGACACAGCCAAGGATTGTCTTAGTTTGAAAGGAAAACACACAAAAGTTGAAGAGGAAAGTGCTAATTTGTATTTCTAAAGCATGTACTCTGGCAACTCCCTCGTCTGTCTGCTTTTTACACAATATTGATGACTTGCTCTTTGCAACCAGATCTGCAGCCAGTGGTCCGGGCACTTCAGATCACAGCCCAGCACCTGCCAGGGAACGGACACCTCTCACGCAGTGTCCCAGCAGCCACAGCTTCCAGACAGGGGCACTTAAAAACCAGGGCCCCAATTACACTTTGGCTTCAGAAGTCTTGGAGATGGGAGGTAGCTGCTAACACCTGGGCAGGTGGAAGGAAGCTCCACAATAAAGATGGAATCACTGAAAAGCCTGTTTATGCAGGATGGGATTCCGCTGGGGATGTGGTTTGAAATCAGTGGCACTGGTCCCAAAGTTGAGAAGTTCAGAAATACATGATGCTAAAGATACGCGCTTTAAATAATAGAAAGGTGGCTAACTCAGCTCCCGAGGCAAGCAGCTCACAGAGAGAAGGGTACACTGCATGAGCTCGGTCATGTCACTCAGATGTCAATCAACCACCTCCTCAAAAGAGATCCCCTGCAAAACCAGAGATGTCATCTCTCACAGCACCGAGGGCTGCACCTTCTGCTCCAGCCACACCTGGCAGAGACCAGCACAGCCATGCCACCCTGCCACACGGACACTGGCAGAAGCAAAGCCATCTAAGTCATCCAATCATGTGAAACTTATCTAAATTCAATGCCTGGAAAAAGCGTGCTGAGACACTGATTGTGGCTGATAGGCAGAGCGAGGACTGAGCACAGCCCTTCAGCAAAAGCCTCCCCAGCACCGAAACTGATACTCCAGCTCTTGAATTTGATATGCTCGTTTTCTGCAAAACCCTGATCACATAACAAACACTTTACTCAAGAGGTGGGGGTGTTTTTCAGTTTGGTTTGTGGTTGGTGTGTTTGTTTGGTTTTTTTTTTTTTTAATGCTAAAAGCAAATATCCAGCGTGGCTCAAGGTCAACAGGGACAGAATTTAATTGCAAACTGTTTTTCCCTTCCCTTGTTCACTTTTGGGAGTGCCACCTGCAGCTACGAGCGATAACGATAGCTTTTGCAGCAGCAAGAATTTGTCACGCAGATCACCAACTGAGATGCCACATGCATCCCCCTCTTCTGCTCCAAGAGCAGACTTCAACTCTCCAAGCAAGCAGCTCTTTGCAGCAGAAATACAGATGGGGAGCAGAAGGCAGCATCTCCCCCAGGACAAACTCTTAATATTTAATGTGACATCAGAGCAGTGCCAAGTGATCCAAGCTCATGCAGAGTTTTCTACAACAGAAAGACAGACACAGCCAAGGATTGTCTTAGTTTGAAAGGAAAACACACAAAAGTTGAAGAGGAAAGTGCTAATTTGTATTTCTAAAGCATGTACTCTGGCAACTCCCTCGTCTGTCTGCTTTTTACACAATATTGATGACTTGCTCTTTGCAACCAGATCTGCAGCCAGTGGTTTAATGGACAGGGTTTGGTACTTAAACGCCATAATTAGATATGAAAACAATTAGAGAAGACTATTCTGTTCTAACATCCACAGGCCTCAGCACAGATAGAAAATGGAGCAAACCCATCCCATTATGTCTAAGTTGTTTTGGAAGCTTGACAGATGAAAGGAGGACAGCCCAACTGGAACACTGCACCATAAAGCAATTGTCTAAAGAGATGCAGAAGACAGTGCAACTGTAGGACAATTATGAATCCTTCATAATTGCCTATTATGGCAAAGTAAGCCCCAAGGGAGTGGCTGCTGCCATGCTGCTGCTCAGACACAGGCTCAAGTTCTCCAGAGAAAAACTCCCCACTTGGCACCCTGGCAGCATTTCCACAATGGGGATGCCAGAGCCAGCTTCCAGAGAAGGGCTGGGGAAGGGGACAGCTAGGTCAGGAGATGACAGAAATTGGCTTGCACTGGTTTTGGGGGGACAGACGCAAGAGATGAGTTTGAGCCAACCCTGGTTCTGCTCATTAACCTTCCAGGCAGATATAAACACTACAAAGGCTAGAAACAGAACACAAGGAATTAGAAAAAAGCTTGATCAACAAGTAGTATGAACATGGGTCAACAAATAGATAAATGCTTAGTGGGACACAGACTGGAAAATGGTAGGGGCTTTTGATGACATTGCATGTCTCAGGTCCCTTTTTTGTTGCTGAGAATTCCACAAAAAAAAAATCCCGGCCCCTTCCCTTCCTGCCCCCCTAAGTGTTCTCCAGATATATCCAGCTTTGACTAGCTTAACATTTCTTCAAAGAGCATCCATAGAACACAACTCAGCAGCAGGTTCTAAAGCAGCCAAATTTGATATCCAAGTCTACAAACAGTTTCAGTCTTTTGGTACAGCGGGGGCTATGGACCTTTTTGAACTACAGTATGTGGAAACATGACCATCTACTGTACTTGTTTTCAGAGCATCCCAGTTCACACAGGTCATCAGGAAGCGTGTATCACATCCCACAGTTGTTGGGCTCATCTTGAAGCACTTCACCAGATGGCAGCTCCGAAGCAAACCAGCTGAATTCATTTACTCCATGCCCATCCTTTCACAGCAATGCACTGATGCATATCCAAGTAGAGCTTGACATTTATTAATAGCTTCAAACGTTGACGCCAGAGAATTTGGGGATTGCTGCTAGTGAAGTTGTCAGATTTGCTTCCTAAGCAATCTAGAAAGTGCTATTACTGCCTGTTCAGCAGTCTGTAGTTTCACCAACTTTCTATCATTTACATGGAGAAACACATCTATTCCCATGTCAACGGATACATGTCAACAGTATTTTTGAAGGCAACAAAATAAGTCTCAGACCAACAAAACTATTCAGGTATAAATCCAATTTTAATTGTCAAGCTAACTTCTAGCTCCTACATTCAATGCAAGGATCAAAAACTACAAGTTTGAGAGTAGACGTTTATTCTATCCTCAGTTTCCGATTGTTTTGGCAGCTGTCAAAAGGTAACTTCCAAAATCCACTTGTTCCAGAAGCTTTTTACTACCTTGTGGTTCCAGGTGAACATCGTGGACTCTTAATAGCTATCAACATCTTTCAAACCCAGTTCTTTGGCAACAGTTATACATAGCATTGTGCGTATATAAAGAGCTTATAATAAAACTTTTTACATTCCAATTGTCTTAACCTTCACAGAAGTATTAAAGTGCTCAATCAACTCTGAACAAACTCTCCTTCCCTAGTTAGCCTACTTCCTGGAAACGCCTGCACTTAAGTCAGCAAAACCAGAAGTAACCAAGAAAACAAAAGGTACTTTTATGAAAAAAATCCTCTGCAGGATCATTACAATCCTTTATGAGACAAGAGGCCTCGAGTCTCACATCTCCCTTATACCCATATATTGAGACATGGGTCCAAATGTTCAACGAGTCTGAGTCAGCACAACTTCTTTTTCTGAGTTGTGCTTATTTCCCATCAGTTGATTCTTTGGCCCCTGACTTCTGTTGAAAGAAAACCCTGCAAAACAGAATCCTACTGATGCTACAAAGAAAATACAAACACTGAAGTCATACGGGTAAAGCAACAGCAATAAAAGATGCAAACAAGAGTTGTGATGGATATTTAACCCCTCCAAGCTATTTGGATTTTACATGATCTCAGTAGCAGCATTTGACACTTCCCAAAATCAATGTTTCCAAAGAGGCTTTAAATGGGGACATTTTTGGTCCTTCTAAGTGGGGGGATGGAGGGTACATAACAAAACTATTTCCTCCGGCAAGACCTGCATGCCAGTTCACCCCACCATGCTCTGTGCTGGAGGAAATTTCACCCAGTTCCTCTGCTTTTCCTCAAAGAGGACCAGAACCGTATTCCCTTGGGCACATCCTCTCCTTCCTCCAGTCACAGCATCCACAATGTGATTTAAACCAGCCCGCAGGGTGAATTCTTCCTGCCAAGAGCCAAGACACCAGAAATGCAACCCCAGGACACGTGCATTTAATAGCTTACTCAACCACAGGATGAGGCTTTTCATTCTACCTTTGGTTAAAGCTTTTGACATCTGTGGGAAAAGCGTGTTATTTAGACATCATCGAGCCTTTGCACTCCCTGCCTTACAACAGGTACTGAACTGTTTGCCGTCACCTGCTCTTATTCTGTTGACTGAAGATCAGACATACTTTTACCACCTCTGCATTTGCACTGCCCCAAAATCCTGTTTGCTGACCGTTTCGGCCCCTGTTTCTACCTGTAGACCTCAGTAACAGCGATTAGTGATCTCACCACAGAAATGACTCAAAAGCCAGGAAACACTGACGAGGACGGCCAGAAACTGCACTTGGATTTTAACTGCTGTGATGCCACTTATCAGACATGACACAAGTTACCCCTGCTGCCTCCAAGACTGACTGAAAGCCAAACGCACGGCATCACCTGCTTTGATGTACTGGGGTGGTCATCCTGACCCCAAGACTTCTCAGCAGTTCCACAAGAGGTGGTTGGTGCAACATGAAGGTCATGCTTTCAAGGTTACGTGACATCATTTTGTTTGCTAAGCTGAGGGCTTTTCCCTGCTTGGGGACATATAAACCATGGCCACGTTTTTGGGAACAACTCTTACTGCTCTCCTCCATCAAGTATCAATACAAAGATGAAGGGTTTCATAAGAAAATAAAAATTTAGTTTTCATACATGTTTTAAAGCCGTAGGCAGCTACATTAAGATGAAATACCATCCGATATTTAGTGCAAATACACCAAATCTTCAGTGAGTCTGGCTTAGTTTCAGCATAGGAGCTTTTTACCCAATTCCTTCCTCCCTCATTAGAGAATCCGTCTTCCTCATCATATTGAGGAACACCCTGTCAGTAGGGCACGTGTCGACAAAAACTGTACCACTTACCGGGCAAGCAATTGGTAAGAAACACTTCTCTGTGCTAATAATGTATTTGCATTTTATTTTATATGAATCCTCTTCCCTCATTTCTACTGCTTTGAAAGTTCATTATCTTCAGAGGTGCACATTTTTCTTAACGCTTTACCTGTGATCTGTAGTGTACAGCAAAGGGCAAGCACTGAACTAAAGGCAGCTTGTTTCACAGTACTCCAAATAAGAAAACTGACCACAGTACAAGCAAAATTAAATAAACTGAAATACAAAAGACAGCAGAAGTTAGATTCATCCAGAAATATAATATAATGTCTGGGAGTGGGGAAAACTGGAGATTAGCTACAAAACAGAAACAATGAAATGACCAACAAATATTGATTAGGTGGAAGAGGAAAACTTTCATTGCATGCTGTACATTAAAATTAAATGCAAAATTCACATGTTGGAGCATCAAGACAGAATGATGAAGGTCTCAAGCCATGGAAAGAAGAAAGCAAAGAAACACCTTGAATAAAGCAACAAATGAACAAAACCAGTAACTGAGCAGCTTCAAAAGGAAAAAGTGATTGTATCTCAAATAAGAAAAAGCAGCACTGAAGCAGAGAACAAAAATATGGTCAAGACATCACAGGTAACACTGACCGCACAGAACACTTTTGATATTTTGAAAGAATCAGGCCTATTTGTATACTTATGCAAAATATATACACAAATCCATATGTATATATGTACACATAGGCACTACTGTACATATGTATATGCAATCGTTAACACAACTGCCCTTTGATAAATTTCAGCATCTGACTCTGGGTGCAAGCAAGAACATTGCAGTTGTGCAAAACTACATTTCTGTGTTTGATTACCGAGAAGTAATGGTAGAAATATCCAAAATAACTCCCAAATAGCTTAGACCCAGATGTGGTTTCATCAACACCGCCATGCAAGCCCAACCTCTGAATAGTTCCAGCTCATTTGTAGGAATTAAATATTCAAAGCTGTGGGTTGTATCAGTACAAATTATATCTGTTTCCAACCCTGCTGGATCTGAAGAGATGGCCAGACATCCCTCCTGACATAAGTGGTTTAGCATGAGGCCCTCCCACTCAGAATACCAGCTTGGGAATATTGGATGCATGAGAAATCAAATTCAAAGGCCAGAACAGGACATTTTGCAAAAGAAGCGTCAGCTGCTGTCCTTACAGTGTTTTGGAAGAAAGGGACATGGTGCATAAAAAACCGAAGAGATTCCCCCCAACCCTCAAACAAAGGAACACATGACAACTCTGAGAACACATGCTCCAGCTGTACGGACAAGCTGGTCTTTGGGGTTTCCAGTTTTGGGATGTGGAAAGTAGGACTTTCCATAAAGCTTGCTTGCCTCACAGCTCCAAAGAGAATTGGCCTCCCAAGTCCAAGGCTGGTTTGGTCTGACACTTCAACGCTCAATTGGTCTTGATATGTGTGCATTACCAATGCCATATTAGAGCAGAAAGAAAGTGGTGAAAGAAAGAACTGCAGATAGATTGTTCTACACCTCGGCAAAGCTGCCTTCCAACTCCAAAAGAGATGCCCTCGCTGCTCCGTGTGTGGAGGATCCCGTTTAATGCTCTGCATCCATAGCATCCAAGTACTTGGCTTCGATGATCCTTGGGAGCAGGTTATACCTAAGATTGAACCAGAGATTGAACCATTAATGCTTGTTTATAGTCATGTAACGTTTTGTTTGTCTTAAGACTCTCAGTTGAGTTTTTCCATAGCCATGCACACAGATTCACCCAGCTGAAGGGGAGATTAAGTGTTGGAAAGTAAAAAGAACCAATCCTGCAAGAAAATACAGCATTTATAGGAATAACAGTGCAGGGTTCCTCCTGGAAGAAGCCTTCTCATTTCAGTTCAAGAGGAAAGAGAACATCCTCACCCTCACAAAGTCTCTTTCCTAGAGCACTCTGTCACCACAAAGTCTTCAAGGTGCCAAAAATGTGCTGTGTCACCCAACCCACAGCCACACTCCTGGTTTGTCCTGGGAAGGCAGGTAGCAGGCTTCCTGCTGCCTTCAGTTTGCTAGTGGATGTGTTACTTTGCCAAGAATTACTATTTATTTCTGATTTCTACTTTACCACTTTCCCTATTGTGGGAACATCGACTCAAATACCTGCATTTCAAGAGTTATTTGTACTGCACTTCCTCAGTTCTCCAAGCATCCCAGGTCACTCCTTTCAGCTCTCACCGCAAAGAAACTTTAATAGACAACCCAAAAGCTTTGGTCTTCTGAGAAACACCGAATCTACCAGCAAGAATTGAGACCACCGCAAGGAGCTCAGAAGTGCTATGACATTCCTTCCTCCAGCTGCTAGTAAGATTCCATCCCTAGCTGCTGTCTCGGTTCTGCATTGGATCATGGAGACAGTGATTCCCTTACTGTGGGAGTTTGGTTTTTTTCATCTGTCTGTTTGCAAAAACATCCTCATGAATTTACGTATTTGGGTGAGAAAGGCACAGCACTATAGCAATGTGCTACGAAGTTGCTCTCATTAAATCCTACTGCATATTTAGTTTGACACTTTTCCCTGCTTAACAAGGAAGCTATTCTTCAGCTGTTAAAATAAGGCACAAGGCACTAGGAAACCAGTTTAAGAGTTGGAAGGTCCTTTTCAATAGCAATGCAAGAGATCTCAAACAGCACTTACTACTGAGAAGTACCAGAATCTGCTTAAATAGACCTGTCATGAAATAAAATGTTACAGAGCTGCAGGAGCAGAGATAAGCATCACAGAGAACTTGGAAAGAAGATTCTTCCTCTCTGAGCAACTGAAAACTAGTCATTCCAAAGTTTTGAATCAAAGCCAGGAACTGGGGATACCCAAAGAGATCACATTTTCTCCCAGCAGGCTGTTCTCTACTGCAATAATGAGAAGCCATTGAAATCCATTATCTTTCACATTAACACTACACCAGCAGAAAATGATGGTCCCTCACCGCTGACAATGCAAATCATGCATCTAATGCTGTTGGACAGATGGAAATGTGGCTTTGAGACAGACAAGTATCATGGCTGGTTTTCTGGATGGAACACTGAGCCATGACTCACTCATCTGGGTTTGATTCTTGACTTTGACCCCTGGCCGGTGTCCCATCTCCTCTTCCTCCCTTCACTTCTTAAAAAAAGAGAAAATATATTTCATTTCTCCTATTCTGTCTCATCTATTTAGAGTGCCAAATTTTTCTGAAAAAGTCATTGTTAACTACAGAGCTCATGCATCATGGTGCTGCTTTCTCGGCTGGAGTCCACAGAAACTACATGAAGGCAAAAGAAATCAGAGAAAGGAAAGTCAAAGGCAAATTTCTGTGTTGAGCCAAGTAACACCATCTTCCCCTTAGCAGCAGGGCTGATTATCCAGCTACTGAAAAAGCTGCTCTGGAAAAATAAATGAGTTCCCAACAGATCTAGTATAAAAATCACAGTATCTTATTTACTCAAAAGAAGATTTATTTGCACCACCAAATTATCTATCTTTCATTGCAAAATCAGGTTCTTTGACAGCACTCTCTCCATGCTACTTTAGCTTATTACACTGTGTCCAATACTTGAATGTTTGGCAAAGAGTGTCCCGCATTTTCTTCTCTGTACTGAGCTGCTCTGTGCACAGACTTGCAATTCCCACAAGAGTCAATCATCCAGCTCTGCACACAGTTGAAGTATTTACCAGCCACTTAGCCTGTCATCCAAAGTGACGTCTATGTAAAGGGTGGGTGAGAGACTCTTACCATAGGAACAATCATTTCAGTGTTTTCCAAGATTTTGTTTATCTTTAAAAATCCAGTCCAAATAGCTCTAACTTGATCCTGCTGAAAGTTGTGGTAGTTTTGACATTTACTTTTGTTTTAGAAAAAAAACTGGACCCATCTTTATCACCCAAGGAAAACACTACAATATCTGCCTTTGCAGATTATCACATCGGTAGCCCTGAAACTTTGAGATCAGACAGAAAATCTGAGACTGCCAGCTCAAAGACAACCAGATATTGCTGGATACCACACTGGCCTAAAAATAATCAAGTGAACTGGAAACAGATCTCCTCCTTTTAAGATCTTATTATGGCTTCTTATTATATCCAAAGGATGGGGAGCATGAATGATTTAACTGGAGAATGATGGACAGTCACTGTTAATGAACACTAAGGAAGAAATTAGGTAAATTTCTCAGTGATTCTCTCTGAAGACCACAATATATTGTGGGCTCCTCCCAGTTTTAAAGATACATTTTAAGACTAAATATGGCCAGTTCAGCCTAATTGATCATTGACACTGGCATCCAGCAGTGCAGGAGGTCTGTAAGGTCACCACAGCAGAGCACTAGCTAAGAGATAAGTATTCCTCTTAGGAAAAGTTTCTAGCTCTGCTCTAAGCACAGGCCTTCGGAACTCAAATTGCAAAGCAACAAGAACTTTATCAACCAGCACCTAGAAGGCAGGCTCAGACTACAGCTTCTCAGAAAGATCAGGCATCTCACAAATTGCAAAAGGAGACTTATTTGCCTCTCAACTAACTGAAAGAATACCTGCCAGCCCAGAACCCTTTGCAGTTAAATCACAGACTCTCTGCACCATTTCTCCTCAAGCTTGAGCAGCTGGTGAAAAAGAGGTCATCATCACCCAATTGCAGGATCTGGCTACTCAAGAAAGCCCTGGCTGTCCTTCTAGACCACTCAAACTTCCCGCAATCCAAGTCTGAAGCTCTGTAGGTAAAAGACACACACACAAAAAAAAGCAGCCAAGCTTCATACCTGATTGGGATCATCCCTATCATGATGAGTGGGAAGATCATCTTCATGTAGGGCAATGGTGACATGCCAAAACCACAGAGGATGAGGAGCTGTAGGACTTGCAAGCCTGTGAAATAGTGGATCTTCCTCTGGGGCACTCTGCGGATGTAATGTGTTGGAGGATAAGCAGTCTGGGAAGAGAAGAATTACACGTTAGATATGCAGTGACCTGGACTTGTGACTGCAGAATGTGGCACAGGCTTTTGAACACAAGGGTTTTAAGGAAGTCATCAATTTACAAACAAACACACAGAGTGCATCAACATCAGTCTTAAAGAAGTTCAAAAGCTGAATACAGAATTTGTAGGGTTAAAGCAAATGCCTAAAACCACAGCATTGGCAGTAACACACAGAAGATGACTGGGCACTAGAAACCTGGGGAAGACAAGACACACCACACAGCTAAGATTGCCTTTGGGAGCATCTGGAGTGCAATAAAATATCTTGATAAGTACAGTAATGAGATTCCTCTGAGTAGGATTATCAGGGCTTTGCAGCAACATGTGAAGTGTCTGTGGGGGTGTGCAGGGGAGTGATGGTAAGCAGATGTGGGGGGTGTTCCTGCTGGATGGTTTCTCCACCTGAAATCCAGCTCCTTAAGATTTTTCACAGCCTTCTGTCCTCTGCTGATCAGACTCCATGCTTGCCCCTGCTGGTCCCATTTCTTGGCTGAACCCCGGTAGAGGAATACCAGGAGACAAGACCAGGGAGGTGCGAGAAGAGGCTGCATTCAGACTGCAGTGATTTTCTCAACTCATATAAGCTATTCATTTTTGAGAAAGAAGAGCGGGAAGTGACATTAATAGGCTAAATATTGCTCGTGGTTTCTTTTGACAGTTACTTGCTCATGTCTGAGTACAGGCTTTGACTCACTGTCTATACATCAATGAAGAGTATGAGCGACTGTCTGCTGGCACCGATACAGACTCAATGGATTTCAGATTGTGCCATGACTCATTAAAAGGTTTCCAGAAAAGGGAAATCTCTGTATTTGAGAATACTTTTTAATTTTCCAAGCAGAAGCTTGGAAAATTCCACACATAATTTGTATTAGAAACAGAAGTAATATTCCACGTAGATCAGTAACTATTCAATCCTGATTAAAAAAATTGACACGACAAATGTAATCGTTACCTGGATTTCACAGTTTTAACCTCTGTGAT
Organism: Calidris pugnax; assembly: GCF_001431845.1. NCBI lineage: Eukaryota > Metazoa > Chordata > Aves > Charadriiformes > Scolopacidae > Calidris > Calidris pugnax. The sequence goes on from NW_015090793.1 coordinate 12,816,156, forward strand.
GTAATATTAGAGATTGAGATAGATTGGCAGGGATGCAGAGCCAAATGTTGGGCTTATTAAGCCCTTGACCCTTGTTACTAAGAGAAGGTGAGCTGGAGATTCATTACTGTTCCAGGTACCGCCTACGCTGCAAGCTAACACATTCTTAGCACTTGTAATAGAGACAGCTTGAAAACAGATCTTCTAGATTTGTTTTCACCCCACATCAGAAAGGTTTCAATGATGCAAGTAATTTCATTTTGAGTTTAAAATCCTATCTTGTGGCATTTCACACAAGTCAAAATGAAAGTGTGAGTTACAGCAAAAAAATTACCTGTTCTGAATCTTTGTTGGGGAAATCAAAAGATCACCATCTGCTGACATTATGTATGTGCTTTTTAATATTTTATTGAATGCATGTCATGCTGACATGCCACCACAGTTGGTTTTTTAAAACTTACAAACCCTACATTCAGTGAGCAACAGTTTGTGTGATTGCTTTTTTTTTTTAAAGGCATTGTTTGAATTGTATTTTTGGTTTGCACTCTACACAGTTTAGAAAGTGTCTTCACTGGTAGCAGCTACCCTGGCTCCATCGATGCACTTGTCTTTGCCTCTGGAGAACTGGTCTCCAGAGCAATTCTTAGCAGACTGAAAAAAGCAGGATTATATTCAAGACATTGCTCTGAAAAAGAAGCTAAAATGCTTTTGTGGCAGGGAAATGCTCCGCAATTTATGCACAACTTGAGAGACAGACAAGATGCACTGCAATTTTATGAACAATTTAGCTACCACCTTTTTTTTTTAACCCAACAATAACCGTGCCACTTTTGTTGTTTGACACTGCATTATTCTCCCACTCATCTGTCCGCATTAATGGCAAAGATTTCTCATGCTCATGTCTCAGTGGCAGCCAGGCTAAACTACAGATACCAAGTTTCACTCCCTCTTTGCATAGAAAGGTGAAACAGATATGCAAAGTGTGGGTTGCAGCTGGAAACCAGCCTCCCGAGAACATGAGTTTTAGGGGTAACCCCATTCCCAACACCAGCAGCTTTACATGTTAGCTCCTGGCACGGTTTTGTGCTAAGGCCGTAAATAAAATTTCCTTCTCTTTTCCACCAGGCTGGTGCCCGGGTTTACGTACCTGTTCTTTAAGCAGGAGAGCCACCCTTTCAAAGAGCTGGTTTCCATCAATGGAGGTCAATGCAATGTAGAGGAAGAGGCCATAGAGGACTGGCTTTGGGATCCACTGGAGAGGGAACGGGAGGAGCAGGAGTGAGAGGCCAACCAAGAAGTTTGCCACTAGACTTGTCAGCCGGGTCTCCTTCACACTCACAATCCTGGAAGCAACAAAACAGGGATTAGGAGAGTAAGGATAATATCCCAGCATCCATGTAAGCTTATCGCTGGGGCTCACTGGTCCATGTAGGTGCAGGACACGTGCTGCTCAGGAAAGGGAAACTCATCTCCACTGCACTGAGATCAGCACTTCTGGCCCCGTGCTGATACTGAGAAGGCAGAGCTCTGCTGGATCCAGGCCAGGCACTTAATCCACAGCTCAAACACAGCAGCTGGAAAAATGCCAAATTCCCCTTCTGCAAAGCTCCACAGATCCTATCCTGAACTAAATTGCCCTCTAAACTAATTCTGTTTAGCACATTGCAAAAAAAAAAAAAAAAAAACCACCCAAAAAAAACCCAGGCAAGAATCCTGTTTCTGGACAGTAATCCTTTCCTTGATTTACCCAGCGCATATGCAGTTGGCTTCAATCCAAAAGAAAACTCATTCACTTCTATGGGAACTAATGAACCTCTTATAAAAAAAAAAGTCTGCACTCTTGACTTCGAGTCAGCGTTTTTGATGTATATGAGGATCTCCTTGTTTATATGGAGGGGAATGCTGAGAGCACTACGCAGGGAGATAGCAATTGAATTCTGCTGTGGATAATAGCAGTTGCACTGCAAATTGCCTATTACCATGCAAAACATGCAATTAATTAATGCAAATTTTCCAGAGTTGACAGACCACAGACTTTTTTTTTATGGGTGAAAAAAGGACTGTCAGGAAAGCATGCAGCAACTTTCAGAGCCTACTTGGGGAGTGAGGGGAGGTTGCTTTTTCTTTTGCCTTCAGTTAAACCTGTGAGCATCTCCTAGTTTGAAAAAAAACCCAAAGTACCAGAAACAATAGGAGGAAAGAAAACCCTCATCTTTCAAGAGTACTTCTAAGTAGAGAAGAGGGGGATTCTTAATGTAATTTCTTTTTTTTGAGAAGATAAATCCACCAATTCAGTGGATAAGCTAGTGAGTAAATCCCCGTTACCAGGAGAAATTCTTGTCCACAGGCTGTTTTGGTGTCATTTAGTGGCTTCATTCCCTGGATGTGAGATGTAATATTCTGAATTAACCCTGTACATAAAATACTCTGAGGATCAACACAAAAGACAACCATAAATTCTATAAAAACACATCTCCCCCTTTTACATATGCACTACTGGGACTTCCTAATCCCGTCAGGCCTAAAGAAGACTTTTTCAGTCAATTTTTCAATATTAAGTTTTTGAGAGTCTTGCTTATAAAGTAAGGTCAGGTTGAACTTCAAATCTGTTTATACATTGAAGAGCACAATGAAGCTGTGGGGATGACAGAGCCTTCCACACCTGTATTTAGAGAGAGAGGAAAGGATAACCGCCTAAGGCTTGCTCTCAGGATTTGGCAGAATTAACATGAGTGGTCACAAGACCTAAGGAACAACAGATACCACAGAGAGTGCACAAAGTCCTGAGGACAACACTTGTATTCCTTGGTGAATAATGGGGCAGATCATATATATTATCTAGGATTACTAAGAGAGGATGCACAGAAGAGCAACAGGAGGTGTTAACCTCTAAGTAACCTCCCCATTTCCCTGGCTAGGTTTAACCAGCAGAAACCACAGATTTCCTCCTTCCAAACAGATTTTGGTCAGATCTTCTTGCAAGTCACCTATGTCAAGAGGTCCCTGCCAATGCCTAGAGAAGCCAAGAGAGAGTAGAGCACTTCTCTCCATTATCTGCATACTGCTCTTGCCTGCTCTGGAAGAACTGAGACATCATCTAGGTGGATATAGTTTGGCATCCTTTCCATTGCCTCCAGGACTGGATCACCACAGAAGGCCTTAGAGATGAACAGAGCCAAGCAGCTTAAAGTGCAACTGCGAGTGCTAATTCAGAGTAATTTGATAATCCGATAAGGAGTGGTCACACTACTTCAGAGCTACCAGACCCACCCCAGGCCTCTCAAGTGGCTCAGTAAAGCAGGAGTAAAGGATGCACTGATTTAGCCTCATCCAGGTGTAGCAGGAGTTCCCTTGGCTTTGTCATTGGGCAAGCTACAAAGGCTACTTCAGGCAAAGATCTAACCCACTGCTGGGGATGCTCATGACCTGCAAGCATCAGTCTGAGCATGCACAAGTCTTCTTGCAAGTTCCTTGCAAGTGAAGTCATGAAAACCAAAGAGCTCAGGATCAAAATTAGATGTGGAGCTACCACATTTCAATCAGATGCAAGTCTGCAAGTACAGAACAGCTCAGAGTAGCAGCCCTTTGGTAATAGATTTTTGAAGTTCATGAAACATTCTGCTGTCATCTATTGGGGATGCAGCAATATCACAACACTGAAGAGGGTTTAATTACATACAAGATGTACTGCAACTACTACTGCCAGCTCCTGCTAATGCCACTTATTAAAACAGTTTGGAATTTTTTGTCAGAACATAGTTAAAATAGCTCATAATTTAGCAAACATGAGGTCTTTAAAAGCTGAAGTTCCCAGCCTCAATTTGTTCTCCTGCCCATTTTAGCACCTCTCTTATTTCCAGGATAAGGAAATCACAGTCACAACAAATCAACAGAAGAAACCCTGTATTTTCCATGTGTTCAGAAACTGGTTTGGCCCTTGAAGAAACAACTCCAAAAGGTCCATGCTCTGATGGAAGTGAAGTAATTAATGGAGATTAAATAGTGTAACCCAGGCTCATTTCCCCCGAATCCTTTAAATACAGCTAGCATGGGATTAGCCATCCCTGACCTCCTCCATATGAGTACTGAGAGCCTACTTGCATGTTGCCACATGAAACTCAAGTGGTTACTTTACAGGGGAGAAGAAAATTTTGCTTTCATTGTGACAGATCTTTATGCTTGTTTATATCATCATCCTCACTGAGAGCTTTGATTCGAGTGCAGGAAAGGTGCCTGCCAAAGGAGACAGTGCTGAAAGAACTCCTGATTTTCTAATTGAGTTTGAGTATGTTTCTTTTTCAGCAGAGCAGGCTAAGAGGGGAAAAAAGAAGAAAAAAAAAACAGATGTCAACATTGCTCAGAGCCTCCTGTTTATAGCTCAATTACTTTGCAGAGAACAAAAAGCTTCAGTCTCAAAGGGAGTTCAAATAACTAGGAAATCCTCGTTCCCCTTTTCCCTCCATTATATGCATTTTACAGCACTCATTTACATACCAATTAGCCTCCAGCAAAGAGCTGGAGGAAGAGCTGTGCCATGAGGGAACATGCTTAGTGAGATTAGGGCATCCCTATCCCTCAAGCCCTTTCAGGATAATCACTGTAGCCATACTTAAGTTAACATGGCCAAAGAGGGCTCTCTGATGCTCTTTTTGGCCAGCTGGGTGAAGAAGCAGAGGACAAGGGCAGAAGGCAGTCGTTAATTCAGGCAGGGGCAGACCTTATCAAGAAGCCAGAATGGAGAATCAGGACAGTGGGTGGCAAAACAGGAAAAAAGCCACCAGGTATTCAAACTGGCAACAGAAGGCACAGGAAGGAGGCTTGGCACATGAGGTTCAAAGTGTATGTTCTGCATCTCACAAAGATATGGAGAGCAGAGGTGTCTCGGAGCAGATCATGGACACGAGGAGCAAGGGCATGGATTAAAACTCTAAAGAACTCAAATTGCAAAGTTGCTTTTCTTTGAAATAGGATTTAGTATTTATTTAAGACATATAGTTGTGGTAACAACTAACGCCAACACATACTAATGGAGACATATAGTTGAGGTAACAACTAACGCCAACACATACTAATGGGAATATGAATCCAAGGGGCTAATTTCTCAGTAAAGGTCTGTAAAAGCATTGCAGGGAACAGCAGGACTCAGCGAATTCCAGATGTGGAAGGTAAAATCTGTCCATCACTGACCCAAAAAGCAGCTGTACCAGGTTGGGCTGGGCCAGCTGGCACCAAAACCAGCATGAAAGTGAGACTGAAATTAAAAGACAGACCCACTCCGTCCTCCAAAGTAAATGACTGCCACTTATCAAAAGTGAGGCTAAGCAACTCTGAAAATGGAAACCAAGACAGGATAATTAAAACTAATGGCATGTAAGTGGAAATTACCACTTCTGAGGTAAAAGCACTCAACTGTAACATACTGAGATCAAACAGACCATATAATCTCTATTTTGGAGCAGGTATCATGAGAAATGACGGTTTTAATTTATTATTTTTTTTTAAATAGCTCTCTCATAAGAGTGTGTTGGAAAACTCAGAACAGCAAAAAGCTAGTCTTAAATACAAAGCCATGACCTGGGCATTGCTCCACAGTTGCTTTTGCTTAAAAACAAGAGAATTTAATAGGCATCACGTCTTCCCAAAACATGTCGGAAGATGTTATGGGAGCTCTGAAATAATGCTGCATTTTTCCTACCCTTTGTAATAATCACCAGATGGGTTTCAGGCAATGAATCAGACTGGATTTTTTCTGGTGAAGACATCTGGAAAGATCTGGCCTAAGCATCTCCTCAGCTTTCCATAAGCATAAACCTGAAAAAGGCCTTGTCCTCCAGAAGAGTCAGCCAATGTACATTGTAGCAGGTGGAATTCCTGCAAGCTGCTGTCAGCCACTGATGAGAGCATAAATTTGTGTCTGTCCTAAAACAAGCAATTTCCTGCAGGGGGAAGAAGTGGGGGCCTTGTTTGGTGCATCCCTCCTCCACCTTCATATATTGCAGGTCTTCAAGAAGACAGCTAGCTCCCCAGCCACCATACCCAAAGGATGGGGAAACCACAGATGAAACCAAATAGATCCAAGACAACTCCACAGTTCCTACTTACGTCTCATAGATGTGTCCATTTTCAACCCTCTCCTCCACATAGGCCAGGGCGCGGACATGCATTGGGGAGTGAGGGAAGGCAGCATGGATCCATGGGAGGCCAAAGATTGACAAACCCGTGTTAATCAGAGCAACGAGGAGGAGGTCCCAGTGATAGGCTGTTCCCTTCACCAACCTGAAACAAGGATTTTTTTGACAGCAGTTACACCCAGTGCAAACTATAACAGGCTGCTCTTGCTGAACCTGAATTTGAATGCTAAACACCAAAATACACTTCCACACACAGAGCAATTTCATGCTTCTGCTTTACAGCCCGTGTTACATGCACATGAAAGGTAATGAAACTTGATAGTTTGCTCCCAAAGCAGTCATCTCCTGTGAAGAACAATGCTGAATAGGAAGGAAACCCACTAAAATAACAGCACATGAAAATTTCATCAGTTTTGCCACTACATTTATTGGAGAGTCCACTCAAAATGTACATATGTATCTCCTAGCAGAGTCCACCTGGAGAGTGGTTGGAAACCTGGGCATGGGTTGCCAAACTACTGCCACTGAGTTTCCCACCCATCTTGTTTTTAACCCTGATCTCCCTCTTTCCCCATGAACAGAACACAGGCTTGGTATGCTGCAGTAATCCCCTAATTATGTAACTGCTACTGCATGGTAAGAAAACGGGACATGAATTCATTAAGCTTCAACTCCTCCTTAGCAGTCAACCAAGGAGATGTGCTCCTAACTTTGGTGAATGCAGGGTAGCCACCCCATTTTGTTTCTTAGGGGATGGAGAAACTGGCAGCCTTCACCAAGGAAACTGACCACTTCACACCTGCACTACTAACACTGAACCCGCATCTAGTTTAACCTTGTGATTTTTTGCAAGGTCTGCCCCTTTCCTGAATATACCCATCTGGTACCAACTACTCAGATGCCACAAATAAAGTTTAGAAAAGGGCTGGGGAAGGATTCAAGTCTCAGACTTAAATACCTAGCTTAAGGTCTAGAGCTGTGTTTCTGCCTGGGCATGGGAGCAGTCAGCAGTGTTCATCCTGACACAACACAAGGAATCAGCTGAACTGCTTGCCGGGCACCATCAACTAGAAGGGGAGCACCATTTAGGTGTCTTAATGCCACTCAAGCAAGCTCTGCTCACACCTTAAGCAGACACTTGGAGCCATCAGAGATGCTCTAGGACATGAGGTCTACTAGCTCCATGCACACGAAGATCTATGCCTAATGTCTGTTTCAAAGAGCAGCATATGCCATTGTCTGGGCAGCAGAAATCCTGGGTGGGGTCCAGTTTTGAAACAAAAAGGCTTGTCCCACTGGAAGTGCTCACCTCCATTGCCTGAAGAGGCCACGGGGTGACTAGGTCAGGTAGATGTCTACATTGCAATGCCTCTGAAGCTGGAAAGTGCTAGCGGGAAGGGTGGGACTGTAAACACGCTTCCTGTCTTGGCTCACACTTTGACAGCATGAGCATGGTCCCTGCTCATGTGCTGCTTTCTCAGAGCTAAGGCATCTCCAGCATCCCCAGGGTTATCATTTGATTGTCCTGCCTGCCCTTTTCAGAGGGCTTTCTGTGTACAAAGGCCATACATCTAATAGCAGCATCATTTTAGTCCCCTTGGGATACTGGTCTCAGCACTCCTTTTGCAGCACTGTGTGTGGTATACAGCTGCTTTGACCAGTCCAGAGGCTCCACTGAGCTTGTCTAGCTTAATGCACATACACATCTAGACACCTTATCCTATGTTATCTTCACACCGCCTGCCCAGCCAGCCCAGTATTCCTTGGACTGTCCTATATGCTTGCTTTGATTATTCTTTAGCAAAGAACATCAGTGTACTTTCAGGCAAGCATAATCTTTTCCCTGGTTTTTTTCTGCAGGAGGAAGTCACTACATTTAGTACATCATCAAACAGTACATTCCTCCATTTGGCTGGCATAGACGAGGCTATTTTTATTCTGTGATGGTACCACAAACAGGAGGCATCAAGTCCTAGTTTGTCCGTCTCTAAAAACCCATGCCCTGATACCTGATCAGCATAAGCTCAGCCCTGTAATAAGGCATTATGAAAACCACTGAGAACTCCAAAGAATATTTTACATTCCTTAAAGACACTCCAGTGGAAAACACCAAAAGTTTAGAAGAAACTCATCCTAGGAAAGTGATGACCCACTTACATTGCAGATTTATGCAACACTTAAAGGGATATAATAAAGATAAGAGGAAAAAATCAAGTGGTCAAAGAAAACCAAATTAGTATAACTGAATCTGAGCTTGTCTTCTCTTCCCTGTCATTCCAGCTGCAACATGGAGAATGCTAATGAATGTTATGCAAGGAGAGAACCCTCCCACGCATTACATTAGCAAAAAATCTTCTGAGACATGGTAGTTTCCCTATGAAAAAAAAGTCATACACATTCACTCTTGATATCATAACTGATTGCAGTTGGCACAAAAACATCAGAGGGAATATTTTAATAGTGCAACATCTCGACTCAAGCTTGCAGATAAATCAGATATTAGATATACTGTTTTGCTTCATTTCCACCTTTTCAGTTGGAAACTAGCAGCTCCAAGCACTTCTTTTCTGATGCTCAACTGCAGCATATCATGATACAACATTTATACAGGTCATTGACTTTTTGTTTTCAAAAAATTCTCTATACTGCAACAGCAGTGCAAGAGCACCATGTGTCAGACTCCCTACATTTCTAGCGGTACATCCACTGACTGACCTCAAACCACACAAAATACCTATGTAACATTCACACATAGGCAAACAAGAAACAGGCTGAGCTGATGAGCTTGTTGATGCTTTGTGTTTTTGACTCACTGCCATGACACTGGGCTTTGGGGATGGCGAGGAGTTAAGCAGTAGAGTTAATTTCATCTGTGACAGCAGAAGCTCTGAAGAATGCGTGCTCAATATCTTTTCTGATATTGAGACAAGCAGTGCTGGGAAAAGACTCAAGGAGAAAGACTCCACAGAGAAAGAGTTGCACCAAAAGTATTACCTGTTCTCCGGGGCATTTGTGAGCGATGCCACGATGTTCTGCTCTATGAAGAAGAGCATTGACAGTAGGAATCCCAGCCCCATGGCGCTCATCACTGATCCGATGGACAGGGACTGGACTGGAGCCAGCACGAACAAGCTCTTAGATGGGTTGTAGTTAAATTTGGACACTAGAAAGAGGAAGGGAATGATGTTAGGAGGCACCTTCTTGTCCAACCATCCACAAGGACTCAAATAATGTTTTACCCACACCACGAATGACTGGGATCCAATGCAACAACCCAGGCGTGATGCTCTGGCATGCAAGAGCCAGAAGGCCATAGAAGACAGGCACATGTAGCTGGTTTAGTTTATTTTTTTCCTCCATCCTCTTAGAACTTGGCTGCCATCCTGATTTGACAGATTACTGCTAGTTCTAGTGAAGCATTGCATGTATTTGAGCAAAACAAAAAAGAGTGGAACTTGTTTTCCACAGATGCAAGGCATTTTTAGATTAGAAAACCTTATTTCTAACTAGTGGTATACTCCTCCTGCTCAGTTAATCAACTGACAGAGGCATTTTAAAACTTTCTCATATCCAAGAAGCTGCACAAGGCATTTTAGTATAATGCCTTTTAGTATAAAATGCTCCTACTTTCCTGCCATTGGAAGCAATCCATGACTAGGAATAAATCACACATGGCCACACATCATTTTGCAATCCAACTGGATGGAATGGCCATCACAGTAAAAAGCCATTTCTTATTTGTTTCCATACATTTCCTCACATCACCCACTCACGTCATCACAGGACAATGCAATTCCTGTCCCCATTATCGCTTCCTGATATGGAAAAGCTGATCTATTTGGCCAATGAATGGTGTCTCATTTTTAGATTTCCTTGTATAACTTAGAACTGCCCAGATGCTCCGCACCATTTCACCTAAATTAGGAAAACGTAAAGTGAAGACAAAGAGGACAGAGCAGGATCATCAACTCTACGTCTGTATGACTGGCAACAACCCTTCCTGCCTGCTAATTACCCTGCTCTTTGTTCTTTGCCAGAAATTGTTGATCCTCTTTATTGTAAGAGATACATACTTAAAACCACAGTGAAATGAAAAGACACACTGGAATAATTTATCTAAAGAAAAAGCTTCGCTCAGCCTCATTTGATTAAAGGTTTAATTCTAACATTGAGGAAATCTGAGCTGTTGGGGTGGTGGGAGGTACATGAAGTATTTGTGAAATTATATAGAATAATTTTGCTATTTCTCAACAAAACCTTCCTAGAATTTAATTTCTTTTTCATACACCCTAAATAGCTTCCTCCAGTATTCCAGAGAATAAAATATATAACTTACTTTCGATTTCCTTGAAGATATAGGAACCCACAACAGAGAAAGTCAGAACTGAAATCGGTAAGGCACAGTCGGACAGAATTTCACGTACTCTTGCATGCAAATATGGGCTGCAGTTTAAAGACAGAAAATTTCCATCAACACCACACTGTAGGGACAATAGCTCAATCCAGATAGCAACAATGCTTTAAACAAGCGACAATTCAGTCCAATCTTGCAATTCTAAAGAGATACTTGTAGTGAAGAATTAGTCTTTAATTCAGCATTAAATCCTCTGGAACCTATAGCCTCTGAAGATGGAAGAATGCATAAGCAAAACCCATAAAGAACAAGAAACTAAGATGCAAACTAGAAAAAGAGCACCAATTTGTATCCCTTTTCCACTTTTGAAATGCTTGAGTAAGCATTTAAACTAACAATGGGTTTTAAGGGCAATGGGATTAAACCCCAAATTAGAGCTGGGAATTTCACTGCCGAAAGCACATTGAAGGCACATTCCCTGTAGACCTTCCAGCACCATCAGGGATTTTTGCCCACCAAAACGGTCCAATACCTATTTGGGGGGAATTACAAAAGTTCCAACATGCAATACATGGCTCACCCAAAGGTTTCTAAAAAGTCACTTACAACGCCAAACCAAATACGGAAGAGCATCATCCAGTGACCAAACATTTTGTTCTGCTGCTAACATTTTCCAGGTGGCCAGCCAAGTTCATCTCTGGCTTTGGCTTCCACCACCACTAATGGAAGAGTTCCATCTGATTTTTCTGGATTACAAAACTGAGATCTAAACCATTAGAGATTCCTCACAGGTAACATGAAAAAAAATCAGTAGTCTGAGCTCTAAGACTGAAGTAACTCACCTTTTCTTAAACTGATAGAGCGTATGACCAAGCCAAAGGGTACCCAACATCAACATGAGACTAAGGACGGCAGTTTCACGTCCATAATGCACATCATGCGTGCCTGTTTGATTCTCTAGGGACATGGATCTGCTCACTGATGAATTCATCAAGAAGGTGGTATTGATGCCGAGGCCTGGAATAGCATCAGTTCGTGCTTTTTCAAAGTAACTGTCTCCTGTGCGCCCATGGTAGTAATATTTCTTAAAAACTGTATAAACAACCAACAGGCAAGCATTAGGACAGGTTTGTGACAATCAAAGCAAGTAAAATAAAGTGGTTCTTTCTTGCTTGATCATGCAGTAGTAACGTTATGCTTCACCAGGTTTATAGCTCTACCCCTCAAACCAGTGAAAAGAACTCAAGAGAGCTGCTTCTCTTATGAAGCCAGTGCTTTATAAATTTATTTTTCACTTAACAGGCAAAAGTTGAAATGATCTAAAGCAACACATTTGAACTGTAAGGACTTCCAGTGATGATTATTTATGCGATTTCATTCCCGACACTGAAATCACTGCTCTTTATACACGTATATAGACATCTACTTTAAGCAGCCTGGGAAACAAATCCCATTAGGATCTGAAAAAGTTAAGAGAAGCCAGGCTGCACAGATCCTTAAGTGTGCTACAAAGTGTACTGTAATTACTTTTCCTCCAACGCTGGTCCAGATTTTAATGATAAGTGTTGACGATATGCAAAACTTGGCAGAACATTTAAATTTACACTGCAAACTGAAATAGTGTTATAGAGCATCTGAAATAAACCTGTACAAGTGAAACACCCTGTGATGCCTCTGGAACTGTCCATAATTCTATATGGTCAGCTCAGAGACATTTATATAATTAAGAGTTGTAAATATATTCTTGCTCTTGAGCATTTAGACAGCTGTGTTCCACTTTCTATGGCATTTGCTGGCTCCAAGCATATAAACGTGGTTTTGGGATGATACCACCTCTTTGGGGAACAAGAGCATGAGGTGCCACAAGGAACAAGTGAAACAGGAAGACGGGAGTTGGGCTTTGCAGCCTTGGTACTCCCATGTTATGTGATCAGATGGCAGCAGGCAGTACCAGCTCTCCTTCATACCAACGGGAAGATATAAGACAACGGAAACCACTATGTCAGCTCCCGTACTTTTCTTCACTTTAGTCAAAATACCCCTTCAAACTTTGCACGGGGAAACTCAAAAGTGTAGGTCAAGACCACCCTCTTTAGGAAAAAAATTACAATAATCTGAAACTTAGGGTATAATGCTCCTCCTAATGTTCCTCCTAACCCCCAAATAGTAATCAGGTTTCTGAAAGTCCCAAGCACCTCAGCTTTTCCATCTGCAGCAGGTACAGGGAAAGCAGGCAAATCAAACTAATTCTAAGTATTTGAAAAAACGAGAAAACAAACTTTAAGCATTCTTGCAAAGCACAATTGGTATTTGCAACCACCTTGAATTTGGCCAAAGCACAGCTTTTGTGTTACTGCTGTTTTGGAGCTCACCCCAGTGTAAAATGCCCCACGTTTAGCTATGCTGCCTTTTTAACAGTGCTAATAACCCTTCTTGTACCACCTTTTAAAAGGAGCCCAAGCATTCATCAAATGGATAGGGTCAATAGGGCATGACGGTCACAAGAGAAAAGACCAGTTACTTCACATTCAATACTTCTGTATACAAATTTCAAGAGGATAGAAGGTTTATAGTTCAAGATTTAATCTTTCAATTTGCTGTCAGCAGCATCTGGAAATGAGGAGATCATTGCACTTTTAAAGCAAGAGAAAGGTTCCCCCAGTAAGGAGCAATTATGACCTCCGTTAGCGCTGCATATTTCTGCATCGCGTGCTACGGAAGAGGCTCTGCTATCATTTCCTCCCTCCATCCTCACAGCTGTGTCCAAAGTCAGGCAGGACACCCGCACCTGCTTTGCAAAATGGTAAACTGAGGCACAGAGCACTGCTATGACCCCCACACCAGCACAGAACAGGTTGTTGGAGGATTTGCAGTTTCCGGCTCTGAACATTAAAGGACACTTTTGTCATAACAAAAATGATTATGGTAGTATTTCCTGGAGATTAGCAGCTGGCCAGGGCTTTTAGCCTGCTCACCATCTTGGCTGACTCTAAATATTTTTAAGTCCTAGAGACATGCACAATTACTAAACATATGATAAACTGACAGCATATACATTCTGCATAGTTGCAGAATTGTATTTGCATGCCTCCGTATTAAGATGTAGACTTGAACAAATATGAAACAAGTTAGGTTTTGGGGAGTCTCGAGGATTTTTCTCAGTTTTCTACATTTGGCTGTACTGCAACAATACATTTAGGGTTGAGCACATCTTTGGTGCCTGCATACAGCCCAACTGCATCTATGTACACTACCTCTCAGCCCACAGTCCAATTTGCACCCACTTCAAAACTAGATAGGATTGCTCCACTCAGTCCTGGATATACGGGAAGAAGCTTTTACTTCACTCTTGTATTTAGTTAAAGCAACAAGACTATGCCAAGATGGCTAGCCAGAGGTTCTCATCCTGCACCATGTACTTGCTATAAACTATTTTATTCCTGCAAATTTATAGTTTGCTTTTATAATAGAACCAAATGAATCTTGCTGCCCACATGCAGAGAGCGTAGCAAAGCAGGTGGTGCCCTCACCGAAACAGAGCCACTCACAAGCCTAATGCACACTCAAGTTCCCTTCAACAATATTAACTTGTTTTGTTTGCTTCAGCTGGTTCACCGCTGTTTCCTGCAGAGTGCAGATGTCAAGATCAAACAAACACAGCTTCAGTGGCTGGGCCACACAGCAAAAACAGTGTCACCAGAACAGTGCAAACACACATGGCTTGATTCCTCTGTACAGTATCGCATCCTTCTTCCTCCACACCCCTGCCCCCCGCCTTCTTTCCTGCACATCTACGAGTAGCTTGCAAAAAAAATAATAATAAAAATAAAATCTATGAACAGACTGAGGAAAACGTATGTGACCAAAAGCAGCATGTTCCCTGGCACTCACAAAGGCCCTAAGTCCCTGTCTGCTGGCTAGTTGTTACCAGGACGCATCTAAGTGTGGTACCAACTTACTCTTCCTACTGAACTGCTCAACTGAAGTTTTGAGCAGGAGAGGGAGATGGCAGCAGCAACCATCATCTCCTGCTGCAAAACAGGAGCAGAAGACAACAGAGAAGCATGCAGCTGTGAGCTGCGCTGGTCTCATGTGTTTAAATATGAGCACTGATAAGGTCAAGGATAAAGTCTGTGTCTGCCAGCATTGGTGACCTGCATCTCCGAACATAGCTGGACCGAAGGTCCCATCTGTTGATGCACCAAAGACCCTCAGATGCAGCTCAAGTAAACATGAGCTGGCAAATGACTGTTGATTTGATTTTATTACCGTTGTTCCTAATAAACTCAGTCCTTCTCATGTACAAGGGAGAATTACACTAATGTACTAATTACACTAATTAACTTCCAAGATGCTGTCCTGTGCCCACTGAGGTACTCTGAAGTATTACTTGCATATACCTGAAAGTCTGGCAGCCGAGATCAATGGATGCTCTCTGTTACCTTTAAGCTGCACCCCATTCCCCTGCTATGGGAAATCAGCTCTGCTACAGAACTACTGTGAATATTTGCATTTGCTATTTTTTTTACAGAGCAGTTGAAGAGTCTCTTGAGGCACACCTTAGTGCCACAGGGCGACTACCTCATGCCTCCAGAACAGGGGACTAACAGCACACATTAAGCAAAGCTCACAGCTACATGGCTAACACGGAGAAAGCTAAGTATCCCAGAACAGCTTCTCCTTCACCAAGGTTTGTCTAAGCAGGTTATTTGAAAGATGCAGGTGTTCTGCAGAGAAAAAAACCCCACTCTGCTTGTACAATCAAAGCATATGCCCAAGGAGCCAAATTAAGGATTCCCAATGAAGCAAGAAAATACCTCACTACAAATTGCTTTGCAGTGTCAAACCTGCTCTTTGAAGGTGTTCTTGCATGCAAGATACCATAATGAGCCAAGCTTGAGGATCTTGAAAACAAGGGATGTGCTCAGTGTTGTTGGATATGTCCTGAAGGATTTCAGGGCATACCCCAAGCTCATGGCTCTTGGACGATAGGTCCTAACAAACAAAGACTGTAGACTTGGCCAGCTCCTCACTGGATGGAACAGAAAGGTTGCCACGTGGCATTTCTGCTAACATCTTTCACCTTCACAAATACCTCCTGCCAATCCTGATCAGGAAGAAGAAAGATGCCAGAGAAATTTCTTAAATCCAAGGCTGCTCAGGGATACTCAACATAGAACTTAATGCAGAAATGGGACCAAGTGGCTGGAAAGGGCAGAACAGCTTTAGGAGTGTGCTGGAAGACACTCCAGTCCATATACTGTCATGAAAGAAGGGTCTCAGAGCTCACATAAGAATGGGTAATCCCAACCCATCTTTCAATTCCCCTCCATGTAGTTTTAATAATGTGGCAAGGAAAGAGGTCAAGATGCACTGTGTTTAAATTGGACTTTTTTTTTGACAGGACCATTCAAATAGACCAGTATCAGAAGACTTTCACAGCAACATTAATACGATTTCTCTATTTGTTAAGTTAAGACACTAATCTTATCTCAGCTAACTGAAATTTGAGCTGATAGAAACTCCACACATCCAGGTAAACTGCTGACACAGGTGTCCTTCAATCTTACATGCTTATTTTTCCCCCCTTAAGACCCTGAATGAACATGGAACAAGCAAACATCATGCATATTTACAGCCTTGTATTTCCATTTGACAAGCAAGCAAAGCAGAGACCTGCACTGAAAAACATCGTTGCAAGACTTACCTTTAATAATACCTTTGAAGGCATCAAGTACAAACGTGATGGATATAAAAAGTGCAATTATTTCTTCTGTTGACCTGTGGAAAAATCCCAGGAATTAATACAGTCATTAGCAGAGTCTGCATTCAGCTCCATTCAAAGGAAAATCAGCACATTCATGCATTTACATGAAAATATACCAATTTTAGTTAGATTCCACCACAGGAAACAAAACCCAGTGAATCTTTAAAAGCTTCTTTCAAGCTGGAACAATAAGCTGAAATGATACTAGCCTCATCTTGCAAAATACATTTTGCAGCAAGTTTGTAATTAAGGAGCTTGTGGAATGTATAATTTTTCCATTTGGTGAATAATCTGATCAAAATATGACTTCTTGAAAATAGCTACCTTTTAAAGAGCTTCATCAGAAGACTGAAATTAAAGAGGGAGTACATCACAAGGAAAAAGCTGTTCCACAATCCAATCCAGGCATAGAAAGCACTGAAATCCAAGTTGTAGTCATCACAGATTCCTCGGATGACTGCAAAAATGAAGCATTCACATGTCAGATTAAAGTTTTGTCATTACCACCCTGTGATTCCCACCTGCTTGATGGCAAAAAGAACCAATTTCAAGACTTAACTGGAATGCACTTATGGCAGACAGTATTAAAACCCTGGTCTTAGACTCCCTTACGAACACTGGACAAACACAAATTGCCCTCTTCCCTCCCCTTTTCTCCACTAGAAACAGGGAGAAACATTTGGAAAACTTTCTCCAACAGAGCTCAAAGCATCTTTCCTAATGATCAAGGCCATGCAAATCAGCCCTTGGCATTTGGTCTTGTTGACATTTTGGGATGCTGTTGAGCAAGGGATCTCATACACGCTTTTGCACCACGTGTACTCAGTCACTGCATTGGGGACAAAACTTCATGTCTTAAACATTTCAAGCTATTCATAGCCCACCTGATTGCTCCTATAGATACTGAGTTTGCTCCTTTACACCTCTGGCTCAGTAGTATCAGCTTGCAGCTGATATAATAAGCTAATAATAACTGGAAAGCTGTTGATCACACCTTAAAAGACCAATTAAAAAAAACCAAAAAAACCTTTGTCTCCGGTGCTTATCTTCAAGTTGGCTAAATGCAGCCACATCAAAAAAACAGACAAAAAAGATTTCCTCCTTGAAGCAGAAGAAATGCTTATTCTCAAACAATGTTTTTCTTATGCAAAGATGATTCCTTTGGAAACCAACTTTAACTAAACCTGAATCAAGTGATTCCTCTCACCCTTAGAGCCAGAAGCAGCCCTTTAGTATTGATTTATTAAACAAACACATCTAAAGCTCAAACAGGATTGCAACGTTATTGTACGAGGTCCCATTTCACTAATTGCAATCACATCAGTACCCTGCTATATAAATTTAATAGACTTACCATTAATGTAGAGTGCCAGAGGAGCTGTAGTTAGGAGCACAACTAGAGGTTGCCCCGAAAAGAGCGCGTAAAGCAGCCCTCCGATACACTGGCCGACGATTGTCTTCCGCACATCTAAGAGTAATTAGGAAGAATAGAAACAAAAGGTGTTTTTAACCAATACCTCCCTGAACAAAAGGCATTCACAGGGCGTAGAAGCCAACTACTAACAAGTAAGAGCAATGCTTAGAGAGTATAGAGGTAAGATACTGAGAAAGCAAAAAGTGACCTTTTTCCAGCAAACTTGTACCAATAATTTAGGTTGTCATCAGGTTCCCAGATGTTAAACTATAAAAGTTGGGTGGACTTTTTTGTTTGGTTTGGGTTTTTTGAGGGTTTGGGTGTTGTTTTTGTTGGTTAGCTTTGTTTTTTTGGAGGGGAGGGGGGTGCTATTTTGTCTTTTTACATTTATTTTATTTTAAACAGCTATAAAAACATCAACAGTGTTTGTGGAGGCCTTCAGGACAAGATTTCAACTAAGACTCCTATGAACTGTAAAGAGCAGTATGAACTGCTTCTGTGCCACAACTGGGACAGAATACATCATCCAGCTTTGCTTTTTTGGTATAGCTATATCAGTGGTTTGGATACTGGCAATCAAATTCAGATCAAAAGCACAGGAGCCTGTACTAGGAAAAGCGTGCAGATAACTACGTAGTTATAAAGTGAGCATCACTTAAAAATACAGTAGTATATATCTGTTTCAGCCCAAGTCAGAAGATACCATCCACAGTAGCATTCAATTTTTTTTAGTCTTCTGAGAACGAGTCATGAAGATGACAATTAGAAAAGCCTTCAGAGGTGTTCTATTCATCAAATAAAAGCTATCTGAATTTCCTGTCATCAGAGCTACTCAGCCTGAATACATGGAATCCTATAACAGATGCACAAAAGTGATAAACTTACCAATAACTCCTCCAGTATTTTCATCATTGAGTGACCCAAATGCAATAGATGGAAGGAGGCAGGCAAAATACAGAAAGATCATAGTTGTGATGTATTTTCCTATAGCTTTGTTGTTTCCAATAACACCTAGTGTAAACCACAACAAAAAGTCATGTTTGTACCTCCCACTTGTAAAACATTGAAACCCTACTTGCATCAGCCATATGTACTATTAGTTCTTTTAACACTGAAAGGCAGAAGTAGAAATTTAATACACAGTTAAATCTTAAATGTATAGGTACGTATTTAACATTTGCTTTTGCACAACCATGCTCTTCTATTCATCCAGGATCAGAAGAAGCAGCATCAACACACCACCAGACTGCTTCAACAGACATTTCTGGCATCGTCAAAACAGGAAATACTAGAAGCCTTTTGTTCAGTTTTGCCAGCCCCAAAAGCTTGGAAGACAATCAAAGCAGAAGCCATAAGTTTAGTGTTCATAAACCCTCCACTCCCTGCCTTTTTAATACCAACTTTATATGTATTCTAGGCTATGCCCCAAATGAGCTTCACAATGATCACTCATCTTTGCAACTCTTGATGCTTCGGGCAGGAAAAAAAATGAAGCACTTCATTTTTCCCTAGGCAGAAAACTGAGGTTAGAAGCCTGAATCAATAATATGATATGCTGAGCCAACTAATGCTAGCAGACCTACAAGAACAAATAGCAGAAGAGGTCAGGAACGTGTACATTAAGAGTTTTGCTTCAAAAAAGCCCTTCTGAAAGCATGGCTTCTCCCTTTTCCATCCACTCACCCGTTCTCATCTCTATCGGAAAAAAAACACCAGGCCAAAACAACAGCAGCCAGAAAGAGAATTAAAGTGTCATAATATGAATTTAAGGGCCTCTGAAGTATTTTCCCCTCCCTTTCCTGTTTTCAGGCTGATGTCCATCCCCAGTGAGCTCATATCACACAAGAGAAAGGATAAGAGATGACAACAGCTGATACTGCTTGAGGAGAACATAAGCTTTTCTACAGAACAGCCTCTTCAGAAAGGCTACACCAGAGAGGGCCTTTCCAAAAAAAAAAAAAAACCAAAAACAAAAAACCACCCTGAAACAACCTTCAACCATGTGCCACCAACCTTCAGGACACCACTACTGCGAGACACTTGAACAACCTTGGATTTGCCCAATTCCTGTTTCTAGAAGCCTCCTGAGCAGCAAACTCCCACACAGGCATGGACCCCTAAGCTCCCAAATGCCCATCTGGCCTTTGCTACCATCAAGTCCCTTGCTGAGGGAGCTGCAAGCCAATCAGTTGGATCAGAGAAAGGAGGGCTTTGCATCAGAGGCTGTTGATGCAACAGTGAGAAAATCTGGACATTGCCACAACAGACTAACTGTATCACTGGAATGAAAAAAAACAACAAAAAAAGTATCACTCAATGACTTGGAATCTTATCTAACATCTCTTTTCTGCACCATTTGCAGTGCAGAGATAAGGACAGGAGGAGGATGCAAAAAACCAAAAATCAAAGATGATGTGTAATGAACAGGCAGATGCATGAAAAAGGACACCTTGTGATAGTTCTTGTTCGCAGACATGAGAGGAACAGACATAAACAGGACTTCTTTTCAGCATCCTCAAAAAAAGGGCACGGGCTGAAACTTGATAAGAGACATCTCAAACATGCAAATATGAGCCTGACCTTCCAGGAGTCACAGGACCAGCTGTTTCAAGGCAGATTGCTGTTAATTTATTGTGAAGATTCAGAAAACACAGACCGCATTCCTGACCACGCTTGGCAACCAAAAGGCCTGAAATTTACTTCTTGCAGATGAAGCTGTCTCATGTGATCTTGAGTCCAACAGCTGCAGGCTCCTACCTCACACTCCCAAATGACTGAGACCTTTAGAGAAAAGGAAAGACTGGGCAGGGCAACAGCAGACCGAGTGGTAGTTTTATAAGTAGAGATGGTCATATCCTTGTTCTCTGCCACTCCAGAATACTGCTTTTTGGACAAAGGAGTCTTTCCAACATGAAAGGTCAGAGGCAACAATGCTCAAAAGCTTTGAAATCATTCAAGGGCAGGGAACTGGACCAGAGAAGCAACTAATATTTAAAAAAAAGCAGCTCATTTGGTGAGCAGAGAAAGCTATGCAAGTGATAAGGTCCTTTCTAAAAAAACTTTCAGGTAGATATAGTATGAGAGGGCAGGAGGAAGGAAGAAGCCTTGAAGAGCATCACACAAGCTCACACGTAGCTTTTAGTTTCAGCTTTAATCCTTCAAGGCAAGCAGCAGGAGTCCTTGCTGATCATGGAGATCCTTATGTCACATCATGGAGGGGGGGGGTCGAAGACCTCCAGTATGAATCAGTACTTTCTTTAGTGCATAATCAGCCACATGAGATCCAAGAAGCAAAGAATCCTTACTGGTGGGCAGCAAAATTCACTTCATAATGGAGACAATGACTACATCAGATTAAACATACCCTTTCAGAAACATCATTAATCACTCTTTAATTGCAGTTAAAATCACGAGTAAATACTGCCTCCTTGTACAGACTCACCTGAGACAAGCGCCAAAATCCAGCGTTAACCACAATTTACCTTTTGCCTTTTTAAAGTCAACATCTGGCTAAACATTTTCAGGGTCTATTTGCAACCCAGGAACTGACATTATTTAAAAGAAGGTGGGCTGCGTTATTTCATCTGCGGCAGGCTCATAAAGCCTTTGAAAAATGTGTCACTCCAACTGCACAGTGTAAATTTGCAGCAGAAAAAGAACTCTCAGTCCAGCTGCGAAATCTGAGCAGCTGACTATTACAGAAGCAATCCCTTGAAATTAAGGTACATCTACACATTGACACGGGAAGCAATTATGTTCATTGACACGACAGCTCTATTTTACTTGCTTGAATTTCTGAAATGTCATAGTTTTTAAAAGACAAGGTCAGAGTTTCACAGAAAGCTGCAGCATTGCTGCCCTCACTTTCCTTGGTATTCTGTGTCAATAAGTTAATGAGCGAGAGACTGGGACTAGAGCTCCTTAAGTCTACTAATTGTAGATTTACTGAATTAAAATAGAGACAGATGGACATTCTATGAAATGTCTGACTATTAATGTTCTTTTCCAATTCCTGAAATATCCAATGCAAAACAAGTTTAATTATACTGATCTGAAGCATAGCCACAAGGGATGTGTCTACTAAAACCCTAATTTAAAAAAAAAAAAAAAAAAAAACGAGTGCCCACAATTTTGTTGTAGAAAATACTTACAACTTAAGTAGCCGAAGTAAAAATGGGAGAAGTTATGTTTTACTGCAGAGATGAGAGCTACAAAATGGAATGTCACTTATTAATATTTAATTTTATTTGGGGATTATGAACATTTTTTGAATTTAGCAGCCTATCGCTTATAAATATATCTCTGCAAAATTTTGAGTTATGACAGGAACAAAGCAGGAAAACTAAGTTCTCAAAATATTTTGACAAGTGATTATTTGATAATCTTTTTAATATTAAAACTTTATATGTGTTCTGTTAATTTGCAATAAAGTATATGTTAGAATGCCATGAACAATCCAGTGTATAAAACAATCAGAACAGCTAGGTCTGTATCCTTTTGCTAAAGAAGGACTTTGTTTATCCTTTATGTAGTAGTGTTGCAAGAAGCTATTTCAAGGTTGTTAATGACATATAGTGTGGGAGTTTTTATAGTTAAAAAAAAAAAAAAAAAAAATCGATCACCTTTCAATGGCAAAAACCACACAGTAAAGGTATCTGTTCATAGTGTTTTTGCACCATAAAAACTCAAAGCATTACAAACATCTGTTAATGTCCTCAATCTGGGCTTTCATTTAAGTTAGTAGCTATTGGACTGTGCCCAATTTTCTGAAGGTGAACAGAAGATGAATCTTCCCTGAAGTCCTGTAAAGAGTAAATCACAGTACAAGTGAGACTAAGAAGATAACTGGAAAAGCAAATCCACTCCTACTGATTTTGGAGCACAGAAGCCAAGCATATGCTCAGAAGAGAGAAGTATGAAGAAACAAATCAAGGACTCGGAGCTTTCCCTTCTCCTCTTGTTTCTTTCAGCCTATCTCCCATGAAGTGCTAGTCTCTTGGAAGGAAACATCTACAGAAAAAGCAAGATGTTTTTATGCATCTTTAATGCATTTCCATCCACCACTGACACAGAGACTCCAAAAGCATCATTGCTGCAAACCCAGGTCATGATGCCCCAGGGTATCCAACAAGTCAGTCTTCAAAAGTGCCAGTTAACTTTTACACCAAGGCAATATTTAAGAATGAAGGGCTGCAAAGTGATGTAGGAGCTACACCATCATGGCAGTAGAGGCACTGAAGAGAAGGAAAAAAGCCTGTCTGCAATCCCTTTATCTTTCCTCCTCCCTCAGGAATGCAATCCTGCCAAACAAGGTGGCCAATGCAACCAGGTGGGAAAGTTGAAGATTTGGCACGTGCCACAGCCAATCTGCAGTCAAGAATTTAGCAGGTTTAAGCTCTGTACCATCCTAGACAGTAAGACAAAACTTTCAAATCCCATCTTTCCAGTGCCTTCAAGCTTTCCTTCAAAGCACGCCTGCATTACAGGGAACTTCGGAGATCTCCCTCCCACAAAACACCACCACCAAATCCCGAGGATGCTGCCAGGAGATGCTCTCGCATTACTCTCAGGAGCTGGTTAGGGACCCTCTGCAGGACCAAGGACAGGGAGGAATCCACATCTCCAGCCGAACTACCCACCCACCACGGCAGTGTGCCAAGGACACAGGTCAAAGAAAACAGGCGGAGACAGAATAAATCTCAGCTCTCCTCCCTTCCCTTCACCCTCCCTCCCAAGAGATGAAGGGATACGGCAAGTTTTGATGCTATGTTCTGCCATAAAAACCTCAGGCACCTCAAATTTCCTCCTGGGCACTCCAAGGACTGCATTCGTGTTTATTCCTCTATACCGTATCAGAAAATACACACTGAAGAATAAGGTTTGCAACTTCAAGAGGTTTCAGGAAACTCATAGTTGAGTCCAGGCAGAATCCCCTCCTTCATTCAAACCAGCCTCAAAATAACAGATATTCAGGAAGCTCCTATGATTCAACTGAATCTTCAAGAGTTACAATATTGACACGTGTGTTCTGAACCTATTGGACAAGATCAGGTTGAAGTTCTGTACAAACTTTTTTTAAAGAAAATATAATCCCATAAACCAAGGTTGTAATCGTTAAGAGGAGACTACATGTCAAATTGTGTTAATCCTAACTTTAAAGGAAATTTACAGGTGTTCTTAAATTCAGCATAATCCAATTGTTCAACTTCAGATGCTGCTGCTGGAAGGTACCTACTACAAGCCATCCATATAACTAAAGTCCTGGATCAAGAGTTTAGAAAACTTCCTGTAAGCTTGTGTGTTCAGTAAAATGCACAAGAGTTCCACAACCCAAAACAGAACTAAAATTGACAAATTCCTAATCTGGAGGAAAAAAGGAAAAAGAGAAAGATGATTCCTTTCATTCCCAAATCATGATGGTTAAGGGTAATTTAATGTCCAGCTTTGCACAGCATGCAAAGACCAATCCCACAGAAGTTCAACTGACAAAACACTTGCTGGCCCTACAAAAGCCTTATTATTTATCACCCTGCCCTTAATCAGTTTGTCTGTCTAAACCAAAACCCCAGGACGCTTCTCAGATTGAGGATTTAGAGACTCAAACCATTCAAAAAAGGCATCTTTGTGTTTCAGGGTTCTTTGATGATGCACATGTGGTTGTCTGGAGTGCAGATACTTGGATAGCTGAAATCCCCAATGTTCTGGTACACTGCTGCTTTGAGTGGTCCAGGAATTTCACATTCCTGATCACCTTCGGTCTTGGTGGTTTATGGCAGATGCTTTATGCTCCATCTGGTTTTCATTCCACACATATCCTTAAAGAATTCATCCTAATTTCTGGTTTCTGGGAAGAAATGGCGCACACTAATATATATAGGTTTTTAAAAGTCCTCTTTTTCCCCATATCTTTTTTGAAAGGGCAAAACTGCTCCTAAGGTGAGTACTTCATATTTGAGTTGCAGTAGTTCTTCATTTCTGCCCCTTCCACTTTCCAGAAACTGTGTAACAATGCACTGGCACTTTTTAACATAGATTTGCATTTTATACCAAAACCCTTTTTCTGAATGTTTGTAGTGCTAGATCCTCACTATGACATTATTTCACCACTCAGAGCAGATACAACCAAGGGAACAATTATTTCAAGCTAGACTATCCTGGCACCTCGTTTAGGCCAAGTCCGATCTATGTACCTCAGTTCATGGAAAGCTTGTGGACCTGGCTAGAGCTGACAGCCCCAGGGCTGCAAGGCAGCACGCACAGGCTAATTTGGATGCAGGAAGAGCCAGATTTCCAAATCTGTTGAGAGTCAATATTGGCTGCAGGACCATTGTATGATGCTTTTGTGCCTGTGAACCTGCTATGTTCAGGACACTGACAGCCATAAGTAGTATCAAGCAGATAGTACTCTGTCGTGAGATGAACATGGGTCCTCACAGGATGCTTCTCCCTAAACAGTAGTCCTGCAGCACTTCTCTTCTGAAGTGCTCCAGTATCCCTTTATAATGAAAAGTTAGACTTTGACAGCCCTACAAAGCAACAGCAATGTAAATTAAGTGTCCAGATTAGGCTCTTAAGTCCCCTACCAGATCTGGTGCCAATGATGCAAGCATCAAGAAATACTTTTCTGTTTGATCAGGCTCCTTGCCACTACCCTGAAAATAATTTCTTGTCCCCCTTCCTCCCCAACATACCCTCAATTCCCAGAGAACATAGCATTAGCTTGACTTCAAATGGAGCCTTCTCTCCTTTCACCCCAAGCCTCCTGAAAACAATTTCTTCCCAGCAGTCACAAAGCACCTGGAGAAAGCATCCAGCACTCAAACACTGTGCTAAGCCAGCATCTCATCCCATTTTATTCTTCTCAGCAGAGTGGATACCACTAGCTGCAAAATGCATCGTGGTAGATAAAACATTCCTAGTCAAAGCTGGATCTTTGTGGGAAGCAACTACTTGGCAACTTCCCCAGACATACAGCATCTCCTTCAGCCAAGCAGCCAACAGCCAATTGCTCTGTTCCTCTGCTGGTGGTGACCATCCTTGTTGAAATGTAGTGGAGAACTTACATCCATACCCTGCTCATGTCTGCTCTCCAGCTTAAGCTGCTGTGGAAGGTGGCTTTGCACTAGAACACTCATCTGCAAAATGAGGCTCAGGTATGCAGCTTATCTTCTTATGCCAACTCCAAGGGAGATGGCCTCAGCAGAGGTGCAGTGGGGAAGGCTGGGACACCGTGGCTTGAGCAAAGGAGGATTTAGCAACAGGGAAGTGTCTCAGAGCCCTGAGATTCTCCCTGCCTAGACTCTACATCTTTATTTTATGCAAACTTTCTGGGTTGGATACTTGAATATATTAACCAACGCCCCAATAAGCTGTAAGAACCTGAACACATTTTGATGTCAGGCTGAGACTCTGTAATCATGGTTTGCCCCGAAGACTTTTCATAGCCTTTAAGAATCTCTGAAAGTTTGAAAGTGGAAAGGGAAAAAGTGACTCCTAAAACCAACAAGGCCAATATGGGGGCTATATAAAGCCCAAAACCTAAGGCTCAACATAAACACTGTATTGCTGTTCTTGTGATCTGGCTACAACAGACAAGCCATATCCTGTTTCTAAAAGCATTGAGCTGAAGTTACTGCAGCTCCAGTTTTGTTTAAGCATTCTCAACTCCCACAGTATCACCATAGCCAGCTATTGATGCTGGCTTGCAAAGACAGCAGAAAGGACCTTTTAGGCTGACTAATTAGGTTGCTATGAGTTGATCTGTGTCTACACACGACAGCAATCAATCCATTTAATCACCTCAATACTTAATAGAAGTTAAAATCCTCATCTACATACAGGTAGCATCTTCATTAAAGGAACACTGCAAGATTCTCATGTCTAGTGTGCCGTGCTGCCTATTTGCAGGCTTTTGTCAAAATATCCAAATAAGAAAAAAAGAGAGCTATTACACGTATCAAAGAACACATTCAATGCACACTGTAAACAGGACATCGCATCACAAAAATTCAAAATCAGGCCAATGCTTTCATAAACACTGGCCAACATACCGTCAGTGAAGTCCAAAGCGTACACTGGAAATCTTCGTGCAATGTCATCAGAAATCCCCTTGCCAACATTGAGAAACTCATGCAACTAAAGAAAGGAAGGAAGTGCTGTGTCAGTTTAAAGGCTCATGCATTGTTAAAGAGATTAACCTCCTTATTCAATACTGATAGGAGCAAAAACGGTCATTTTGAATAGGGCATTCAAATCAGATTTTGTAATGATAATAAAAATAAACTCTTCACACTTTAATTTATATCCTCAAAAGCATTGTAAAAGAGAAAATCCCCTAGACCACCCTGTCTTCCTCCCTTCCTTCCTTTTCCCCCTCTCCCATTCATATCTGTATCCCTGCTTTGCAGGTGAGGGAGCTGATGCACAGCATGACCTGCTGAAAGCACCCTGACCAACAGCAGGATTAGACCTTGAGTACTCTGGGGTGAAACATCAGGTCAGAGATGCCTCTCCCATCCCTCTAGCCAACTTCCTTTTATCTTTAGATGCCACCACAGAATTCTTTCCCCCAAACTGACCTGAAGCCTCTGAAGGGGGGTCCCTAGCAAGTGCTCCCCTTCCTCGCCATTGTCATGGGAAACAAAAACCTCAAGCAGATGTAGTAAGGCAATTAAGACTGTCTGCACCTCAGACTCCACTCAAAAGGAACAAGCTTGAGTAAGTTCACATAAGCAAGCCATAATTTCTGCCCATTAAAAGACAGCAGAATTATTGTGAAAGGGTTCCAAAAACTTAACACATTCCCTTTTATTTCTGGTTTGGGCGCCTGCAAGGTGCAGAATTATTGTTTATACAATCTGATGCTCACCACAAGCAATAAGGAGCTTTTCAGAAATTGTGACAGCTGCTATTGACTTACACCCTCCCAATTCTCACAACTACATCCTTGCATAAAGCACATGGAAAGCATCAGAGTAGGTAACACTTGCAAATGAGGCACCTGTCAGATTTTTTCCTATTATCCTCAACTCAGAGTACACATACTACTCTGAACATCAAATGCACCTTTAAACAGTGCTAATTACCTCAACTGTCTCATATAAAAAATTTCATGTTTGTTGCAGAATTAGACACAGAAGACTTAGAACTTCTGCTAGGGAGTGTAGAAGGAAGGAAATCACAGATCAAAAATTTACACCAACAGATCATCTCAAAACAGCATGGACATCTTCCTTTGGCTGGTATATGTGGAAACTGATAAAAACTCCTTCTTTAGAAAGGACTTGACACTACATTGCTCATTGAATAGACTACATACGACTTTGCTTTTTCTCAAACTCACCTGCTTTGCAGTACCTGGAAGATCAGAGTCATAAATAAAACACAACAAGAAAATCCCCCCCTTCAGAAAGAATACATTGAGCACAGCAAACACCAGGTTTTGGGGTGCAAAAGATACCTCAGAGGATCAGCTCCTTTATCAGTGACTATGACATCTTATATTTCAGCTACTTAAGTCGATTCCGTTTCATTTTGCCAATACACCTGTATTACTTTATGACAGTTTTAACTCTCTAACCTGAACAATCAGGATGAAAAGACAGCAGACACCAGCATAACATTTGCATTGTAAGCATTTCTGAAAAAGCTATGAGCTTAAACCATATTTGGAGGCATATTTGGACATCAAAGCCATATGCACTTGAAAAGCAATTTAATTCCCCCCCCAGAAAGACATTCCTGAAGGCACGAGTCAGACAGAGAATCACAATAGCTTTAATGACTAATATGTTTACTCGTCTTGCTGCAGTGAGAACAGGGAAAATGATGCTTGGGGCATCTCATCTTCCCGGGAAGAAGCCACATGCTTGCTGCTGGCCCAGGAAGGGAAGGGGCACTCATGCACACTCTGTTTTTGTCGGCAGCAGTGAGTGTGCTGAAGATAAAAGCACTGCCTAATTTCTTGTCACACAAGACACGTTGATGCAAAATTTGAGAGAAGGGGAGGCAATGGGTTATGTCCAAACCTCCTGATTCTCACATGCATTTATTTCTTACACATCTGCAAGTTTAGCTTAGGTGGGGCATGGGGATGTCAAGCTAAATCTTGCGAGTGGCTAAGTATGGGGAAAGCTGTTTCTTCTGTATGGCTCATCTCACTTCTAATTTCCTCTCTGCCTACTAACCTCATACTCAACTTGGGTTGCATTGAGGAGCAAAAGGACCAAGTTTACAGACCTCTTAAGTTACTGCCCCTTTTGGTTTTACTTTTATTCCCCCCACCTATCCACCAGGCATCTTCATTGTCAAACTACTCCAGATATGTTTCAGTCTGGCTTTTGCCTCCTGCCATCTTCTGAGCTGGCACCTCATGAGGTTTCCAAAAAACTTAGGAAAGACAATGCTGACACTTTTTTCTTTCCCTTTTTGATTTGCTTCCTCATATGCTCCAGTATTGGGAATTTCATGGACTGCCACTCCCTGCTTCTTTCTCCTTCAGTGGGTCAACTAGGACTGACCTATTGGCTTTTCCCATCCACTCATGGTGATGCCTCTCTTACAGCCCTATCATCTTTTTGATTTAAGATCCTTGGTACTAGGTAGCCTTATTCAGAAAGTCTTTCTTTCCCAAAGCTACATCCTCCACCAGGCTCAAGGCTATTAGATTTTAGGAACCACTCAGGGACCCCAGCACCAAATCCTCCTTCAGTCTCCTCCTCTTCTGCAAGTCCTTCCAGTGCTTTGCTTGCGTTGCTCTTAATACACAAGGGGGGAAAGAGCAGCAAAAAGGAACATAATTTGTGAATTTTCCACTTTCTATTTTACAAATCTCTCCAAGTCTCTTGCCATAAACAACCATTATTTGGGTTAGAGGCTAAATCAGTATGATAAGTTACACAGCCAAATATAAGATACCTGCTTCAACACACCAACCCTTTTTCAGTCCTCCCTAAAAGTACTGAGGGGGCTGCACAACTATTTTACACAGCCTAGAGACACACACTATCCTCCCTGCTGCTGAGCCAACATAGCTCAGCCCTCTCAGCAAATCCGCACAGGTATCAGACAGATACAAAAATCACAGCCAGAAAGCATCACAATTGTTAGGGGCTCCTCCATGACTAAAATCACAATTAGATGCCTCAGTAAACAAGAGGATTTCAAGCTGACTTAATTATGACTGAGTATGTAGCCCTGCCTAAATAATCCTCGAAGATGAGCCAAAGCAAACTGACTGTGCTGTAGGCACAGCATGGTATGCAACTCTCATGTTCAGTATTTTAGCAGAGGTAAAAACAAGCACTTGCAAAAATTCCACTCATACACAGAGCATTTGTGGCCCATTTCTCTCCCATCATGGCAGAACTAAGGGAAGAAGGGAGGCAGGAGGCATATTTTTAAGCTACCAAGAGACTCTACCCTCCTGGCCCTTTCTGAGGGTTCACTTGTAATAATACATTGGCTCTGGATTAGGGTATTTATTTCACTGGGGCCAGTTCACAGGTTGAAATTACACCCCTGGTCTCATATGAATTTGTGCTTGTATTAAATACTTCGTTTCTAGAAGGCTATTGCACAGGGTAGGCAGAGGGGGAAAAGATGCTGCCGGAGATGGCTCTCAGGAACTGAGGAATGTAGATTACGCTCTCAAATCAACCTCACTTCTCCAGGTAAATCTTTGCTTGCCAGGAAAAGAAATCTCCATCCCAGTTCTCAAGATCTATGTTGGTAAGGCAGGGCTGAGGGACAGCTTCTTCCAAGAGACACGAGAAAGCAGAGTTACTAGTACACAGGCTGTGTCTCCTGAAAGCTGAAGCATAAGGCATTTTAAAAACAATCATTTACCAATTCCAGACCAAGAATGGTCAGTGCCAAGAGCAAGCACTAGAGAAACAAGTGTCACTATCTGCAGCACTGACTCAGAGCCATCAAAAATCTGCCTGGCCAAGGCTGCTTGCCCAGCAAGGCAACGAGGAATCACCACTTCTCAGGGCAAACACCTACAAGCTCAGTGTTGTATTCAGCCCTCCTGCTCACCAAACTGCAGAGCAGAAAATCCTCTACAGACATTTAAAAAGGGTTAGCTTTGGAGAAGGCCATCAGACATTTCAACTTCTCTACCAAAAACCCCTTCAAAATCAAGTGCAAAGGATTAAAAATACTTTACCTAAATTACATTACTGCAAGTACTCCAAATATCACCATTCTGAATGGTCTAGGTTTGAAGAGGGTTTCAGGACTTGTTTTGCAAACTTAAGAGCAGGTATGGGACCTAGAAAAGTTCGAAGCACTGCCTATAAGCAAGGAGATTCTGCAGGAAAAACATGAGCTTTGCTCATTTCCAGATGTGCAGATCAAAACTCTAAGTCTATTCCAGGGAAAAGAAAAAAGTGATAAATTCACCAGTTTCTGCACTGTACGCAACCTAAAGCTTTAAGGTTATTTGTAATTGAGGGACAGGAGCAGCAAGCTGGAGATGACACAGTTTGTTTTTCAGGTATGCTGTCTGGTTAAAGAATGAATTTCTGAACGGAAGAGCAAAGCAATGACCAATACACAGGAAATTCCAGAAAAGAAAGCTGAATTACAGCATTTCCCTCGAACTTTAAAGTACAAAGCAACTAACATTTTACAGAGCTACAGATCAAACGGTGAGAAGTCAGGCCAAATACTGACAGGCAACCCTTAAGTGAAATTACCATGCAGGAATGGCCAAGAAGTCTTTTGGCTGCAGGAAATACAAGCAGCAACTTCTTCAGAGACTTCTGATTGTAAGGATTAAGTACCCTGGACTGACAACGCACAGTGATCCATTAATCCCACCCTTGACTAAGCATCTGGAATCAAACTCCTGTAACCATTTCAACCCCCTGCTGCTCTGCATCCCTTCAGCACCTGCCTCTTTGAAGTAGTGGTTTTGGTTATTTTTTTCTTTTTTTTTTTTTTTTTTATATTTTTCTGGTTAAATGTACTGGTTAACACATTTAAATATCTTTTGCAAGCTTTTTCTTTACCTTATTATTCTATTCTACCCCTACTCTTTCTGTCACCAAATAAAATCAATCTTTCTTTTTTTATTTTTATGAATTTCTCTCTTATATCCAATACAATTTTGAAGGCAGTTTTACCCTAAGAGTCCAGGGATGTTGTTTGCAACCTTTTCTTCTTTGCTTAGCCTGCAAATTCCAGATAGAGTTTGCTCTTTTGAATTAATGTGCATGGCTCTTCTGTATTAAAGTCCTTAAACTCTCCATCCAGTCATTGTCTCTAATTGGTTCTCATAATTTCTCAAAGAAATTGCGCTTTCAGACTGTGGGAAAGAGAAACTTTACTGCAGTGTATTCCATCTGCCCTTGTGGTAACCTACTGACTGTGTAAGAGCCATCTAGGGAGTAGCAACTACTCATATTTATTTTATAATAATATTTTATTCACACTCTTCTCTTTGTTAAATGTGAACATTTAAAAAATGTTAACAAAGGTTTTTCTCTTTTTCATGTCAAACATTTAATGTTCTTTTACAGAATTTGAGGTTAATGTAACCAGCCTTAGACATTTCATAGTTTTATAAGGCCAAATGGTTTAGCATATCCTTTTTGCATATCCTTCAAATTAAAAATATAGCATGAATTCTGTCAACATAAACCACTTAATGACTGCTTATGAGATATGCAATTATCTAGTCACAAATGTCTTGTGCAAAGAATAGATGCAAAAAAAACCTTGTAAGCTGTTGTAATGTTATGTTTTTTTTTTTTTTTTTTTTTTTTTTTTTTTAGATTTACAGTAAGAGCTGAGGAAGGTGGACACACACACAGAGCCATTTACTGAGAGCTTCCTAGGAAAGCCCAACGGATGCAAGCAGCACCAGCGCTTCATCTCCTTACCCAAAATCCTTGAAATTATGCATTTGGACTCCATGGAAGCAGGAGCATGACAGGAGATTTTGGCCAGCCTTACCTTGAGTGGCTTATGACCGTGCGACTTGTGCCCATCACTCATTGCTGAAGGTCTCTGATTCACCACTGTCAACAAGTGGCGTTGGTGAACTAAGGCTTCCTTGAACTCCTCTTCAGTTTTGGTTTCTAAGAGTTTCTGTCGAAAGGTTATATCTGAAAACATCGTGGCAAAGGTCCTGCCCACTTCTGTGGCTGTTTTGGTACTTTTCTGAGCAGAAAAAAAGAGACAGAAAAAAAAGCCTTGTGAAACTATTTCCTTTCACTTCCAAAAGGCAAACCCACTGATTTGGCCCATTGGACACCATCTGAAGAGCAAGGTGCCTGGCTTCCAAGACCCCAGAGACATCTAATGGCGAAAGGCACATGAGGAAGCTGCTGCAGATGAACACCCCAACCACAGCAGGATCCTGTGAAGGCATCAACAGGCCCTGACCAGAAGCACTGATCAGTCTTACTCGATCAACTTCCCAGGACTTGAGCCAAAGCTGAATCATGCTGAGCATGCATTTTATCTCCAGTCTCCCTTCAAGGCTGCTAAAACTAAACAAAGAGTCTTTGCTATCCTACAGTATTTCAGCAATACTACTGCTGAGGTAGAAAAACACTGTAGTCAAGGTTGCTGCAGGTAGAAATGCCCTGATGTCTCTTCCAGAATACTGAGATTATTGTGCACATTTGCTTCATCAGTTTCCTATTTTCTGAATTTCTAAAACTCAATTTGGATGGCCTCTCTGGGGTAACTCTGGCAGCATAAGTAAAGATTTAGAGCTCTCGAATAAAGTAACTCCTGGCAAGGAGGAAAGCATAGGAAAGAAGCAGCTGAGCACGCACAAAATCAGCACTGTCTATCTTCACCAAATACCTCAAAGGGACAGAAGACTCACAAACATGAAAAAGGAACAAGTGCCTATTTGCAGCCTTTAACATTTCTGTGAACCACAGTCATTATCTTTAAGGGTCCAGCTTCAACAGTATCCAAGCTCACTTACCTATTGCTCTAAGCACCTTGGATATCAAATATAAAGGGAACAATAAAGTAGATTGAGCTCCCCATCCCTGCACAAACCCACCAAGTCCAAGCTCTGCAAACCCTGATCTTCTCAACTGCTTGTACCACTTTGGTCAGGTCAGATAAGATACTTGCTAAAGCAAAGTTATGCAGAGCAATAGCTCATTAAGAGCTCCTTTTGATGCAAAATTTTAACCACCCAGCCCTAGCTACACTCAGCACTCATCATGCAGCAACTGCTAGAGACACCCAAACAACCACCCTCCTTTGGACAGCCTCCAAGCTGCTCACATTACTGTGAAGTAGTAGCAAGCATACGTGATTGATCTGAATTAGTTTTCATGATTCATAACAAAGCATATGAACAATTTCTTCATGAACACAGCAAAATAATTCAGAGCTGCTTCATGAAGAGGCATGGATACATGGGTGGCACCACACTAGGCCCAAAAGCATCACTAACACTGTATTTTCTCTATCACCTGCCCTGCCTCCACCTCCCGACCATCACCCTCTCTCTATCACAGGGAATGTCCCTTCAGACATGCTTGCTAGGACATGTTCAATTTAAGTCTCTAGGAAAGAATTTGGATTTAAGTGAAGATAGCCTGCTCTGGGAGATGCTTTTACAATTTGTAAACTTGGTCCTTTCAAATGGAACCAGCCTGGATTTGTCATCACAGGGAGGCTCCTCCTTTCGCCGCTAAGAAGCGGTGGTCCTTGGGCTGGATGCTGCAAGGGCTTACTTCAAGCTACCCAACTCTGCTCCCTTTCTTCGCTTTCCCAGACAGATGTGAATGGTTTGGAGGAAGACCACAGACATTAGCAAGAAAACAAGTTTTTACCATCCTCCATACTAGAGAAGGCCAAGGAACTGGATTCCTCTGCACAACAGATGCCCGCTTTCTGGGCTTCCCTTCCCCAGCAAAGCTCATTTAATCTGTTACTGTCAGCAGGTTAATTATTTTAACTGCTGTACCAGAAATGCGTACTTAGAGCTGGCTAGATGAACTCATTTAAAATAAAAAGCATATTGGCAACTGCAGCTCTGCTTGGCCTCCACTCCCTTTCCTTAATTTGATGCTGTCCATTGGAATCGCAAACTTTCAGGACACGAGCGGATGCAGAGCTGTCCGCTGGGTGCTTTGCACGTAGCTGACGAGATAAGCAAATGGCCATACAATGAAAGAGATCAATGCAATTGCGTGCAGGTTCAGTTGTTTGCCTGCTGCCTTTCATAAGACACTTCAATATGTTTTCAGCCTGTTGGGTTTGAGATCTATGCCAAAAGCATTGACCTGCTCAGCTGGGAAAGATCTGCCAGAAATCCTGGGAAATAAGGAAACACCAGTATTTCTATTTAAACAAGGGTGGTGGTGATGGAGGGGAGGGAGGAGACAGACTAGACTAGAAGGTCCCAAGGTCACACAGATAGCATTGAAGAGGAGGAAATTGAATCAGGATATGTCCTGTTTCAGACAAGGTCCCCAACCGTTCCAGCACCAGAAGCACAGACCTAGTAGCCCCAAGGTGTAAACAGCCAATTTAAGTGTGAAAAGGTCTTGAGCTTTGAACCTATCAACCATTAGCTAGAAGAACACACCATCTTGACGAAGCCAGAGCTTTCTAGGAAGACAGGATGGTGATCCCCAATTGACCTTGATGCCCTCCACGATATTACAGTAAATGTGTACTATAATTTCATTTGTTGGCCTTGCCTACACCAAAGAACCAGTAAGTACACTTGAGCAAGTTTTAAGCTTGCTGCTTTGAGTGCCAAAAGCTATGAAAACACATCCCAAAGGAACTCAGCACAGGTTACAAGCACCCCAGTCACACCCTACAAGCACCCCAGGTCCCAGATAGTCTTGCCCATACTGCAACAGAGCTCACAAAACTACATTTTACTCTTGGTTACATTAGTCCATCTGTAACTGCTGCAATCACATCTGCAGTGTAACTGCCAGTCCCACCAAATGAGTTTGCTGGGAAGCAAGACAGAACTCTGCAGTGGGGCATCAGCTGTAGTCCTGCAAGAGCCTTTCACAACCAAGGTTTAACAGCACTCTTCTCTCTAAAAATTGTAGCTAAACTGGTTGAGCTGGAGGGATGGAAATCTATGGAGTATTACATTATGGCTGTAGCTCTAGCAAAAAGTGCATGGGGATGACAGACACACTTGATCTGCAGTGTTCTCCTCTCAGTCAGGCTAGAGGCCATTCTCCAGTATGAGACAAGGACACAGCTGACTAATCTACCCCTCACATGCAGTGTTAGAATAAACCATCACAACAACTTCTGGGAAGATCCCAGGCCTTGTCACATTCCCTTGTGCTTTAAAAACAATATGTTGTTGATAACCCTAGAAGGAGAGCAAAGGAAAGCAACCTTAGTAGAATCCTCTAAAGAACCACAGCAACTGGGAGCGCGATACTTACCATTTTAGGAGGAGCCAGGACTAATATCACAAATCTCACTTCACAGGAGTTTTCACCCCAATTCTGAGGCCTCTCCAGGCGGCTGATACAAACGTGACGTCGCTGAAGGGACTTTATAGTGCAACTGTCAAGGAAGATGGCATTGTTATACATGGCACTATGACACATGACATGCTGTCTCCTGGTGTGCAAGGTCTATAAACACACATTTCAACTTTGAGACACACAAAACGTTGTTGGTTGTGAAAGGGTCGCTTTTTGAAATCTTAAACAATGACTTTAAGTTGCTATTAGCCCAATTCTAATTCTTTTGTAGGATTAGACATCTGTGGTTTCTTTGGAAATAACTTTCAAGATTTCAAGGTGTATTCTCCCTCTTCCCTCATCTGCTTTTTAATAGCCAAGAAACTAAAAGATAGAGAGTGCAACATACCTAGTAT
This sequence comes from Calidris pugnax, assembly GCF_001431845.1. Classification (NCBI taxonomy): domain Eukaryota; kingdom Metazoa; phylum Chordata; class Aves; order Charadriiformes; family Scolopacidae; genus Calidris; species Calidris pugnax. The sequence goes on from NW_015090793.1 coordinate 12,852,648, forward strand.
TTGCAGTGCTACAGAAGCTTCTACAAAAAAGCCCTCTTAGAAAAAAAACCCAAGACCTACATTATTGGAAAGCAGTTTGCACTTCATTTCATTTCACCTGATCTCCTAAAGTGCTTTTGGAAATATTAAGGGCAGGTGCCAAACCAACATATTTCCACTTTTGCCCTGGGCAGATCTCTCTCTCTCTGAATGGCTTTCCCTGTTTGCCCTCAGCTGTTAATTTTCCCCTTTCTTGTATAGGTGTGTTACAGAAACCTAGCTGACCTCCTTGCTCAAGATCTACAGAAGCTGTGGCAGGGAGGATTACTGGTCTGAGGGAAACCCTTGGCTGCAATCCAGCTAGCCCTGCTTAGCATGGGATGGCTGTTTGACTCCTGTAACAATGACTAGCCACAAGTTGCTTGAAGTAAACACAGAGATCATCTTTGGAGGCCATAAAAGACCAGGTCCATCTTTGTCCTGGGATATTTAAACAGAGCTGTGATCTGGGTCACCATCATTTTTCTTGCTGTGAAACTCTGAAAAAGCAGCATAGTGGCTTGGTGCTATTGCAGAAGGCAGCTGACACCACCCTGGACTGCAACTCTCCTGTTCCCATTAAAGGCACCTGCTACTTCTCAACAATTCTGAAAAGCACTGGTGAGATACGTACACAGCTTTTGCCTATTGACACTGAAAGAGGTATAGAAGAGTGTTTTCCTATCTCAGAGTTGTCACTTAGACTGCTTGCTCCCCCTTTTATTCATCTAGCAAGGGTCTATCACAGTTCTCTGTGATGGGAGGATTCATCTCTCCTTTAACTTTTCTTCCATAATCCTAGCCTATCTCTTTCCATTAACTGAATTCCCACACCCATGCACCCTGAAGGTCATTTCAGTAATGACTCCTGAAGATTTTTGGCTGGAGATGCACTAGTTGGGATCACATTACATTTTCTATGAAGTTCTTAATAACTTGCATACAAGAGTCACAGATCAATCTGTGATCTGATCACAGACTGAAAGCAGTCTACTTACACAAATTAATCTGACAAAGGCACTTGTCTGAGAGCAACCAAACAGCTTAATTAGAACAATATAGGTCATGAGCAAGATGACAGTATTTCATTTATTTCCTAACTCCCTTCCACCACAACCCCTTGTCCTTTGTCTCCTTGAATCAGCTTCAGAAGGGAGAAGGATCAAGGCAGGTCCTAAGGTTAGGAATAAACTTTTTCTAAAGTAATTGAAAAGAGCACAAGCTATCTTCTCAACTAAACCCACAGTTTGGATCTGCAACAATCCTTGTTCTTCCCTCCTGTGGGATCAAACAAGCACAGACAACACTGGTTTTCACAAGCAAATCAAAGCTCTCTGTAGCAATCCTGCTGTGGCTAGACAGCATACAAGCTTTCTTGCGTTACAGTTCAATCAGCCAGTAGGGAAGACAGATGAACTCCAGACTTTATACTAACAAGAGAACTCTCAAATGGTCCAACACCTTCAATTCTCTCACCTTCATCCTCCTGAACTGGTCAACAACAGTGAACAGTTAATGCACCATTAGCAAAAAAGACCCTTATCTTGTGCTCTGTTCTCAGCATTTTCATACCTCAGCTGTTGAACTCACTGAATAATTGAAAGGATGGCTTTCTGGGCATTTGGAACACCATTTCTATTGCAGAGATGGCCAGAAGCAGGTATTGAATACCTATTGCTCACTGAGCTGTACTGACACTTTCCACACATCATCCCTTTCCTACCATGGCAGCACCTGACCTAGCAAGAAACTACTGAAGTGCAAAGCATGGCCAGAGAAAACTTACTACAGGGCAAGGGCTGATGGCACCAGCACACGCCTCAGAGGCTGAAGTGGGGCAGGATAGCAAGGCACGCATATGAACATAAGTTTATACGTGTTGTGGAGGTACAAGTTTCCAGCTGCTTCTCAGCACTGCTGAGCAGCAGTACCTGCTTGCCTGCTCCCAACCCATTTGAGTAAATCCAAGAACTAAAACTTTACAAAAACCCCAGAATTTCAGCTTGCTCCTACCCAAGGCAGAAAGGCCAACATGTTCCCCTAGCTACAACATCAGTCACGTTGCAATATAGCAAGTTATTTGGGAAAATAGTGCAATAATTAGGCAAGCCATGTGGATTCTTCTGTAGCTAGCTTTCTCTCTGAAGTGACAGGGATATGTTTCAGCTCCAGTAACTTGTCTCTAAGGTTGTGCTTTCCAGAGATGATAGTCCTGCCAACAGCGCCAGCCCACAGGGCTACAACATTACTTAGCTCAAGAGCTCCTTGGGTATGGACAGGAAAACTTGAATCTTTAGAAACCTGCTCTTTGTCACTGAATCACTTTCATATATAGAACCTTATGTTTCTCTAAATCAGGAGTCCACTGTTTCTTTGCATTGAGGGACAGGGAAAGTATGCAACAAGATGATCTTGGAGCAATTAGGCAGTACTGGAAGATTTAACAACACTGAGCATATTCACAAGACACCAAGAAAACCACTGCCACCATCAGCCATTTTTATCTGAAAATAGTTTTATCCACAGTGCTACAGTCTGAGGCTTCTTGCATCTATGAGACAATTTCTTCCTACTGTTCTGTAAAGAGCTCTATACTGACACATGGATCTAAATCCCAGTAACACACCATTAAAACTGAGCATGGATCACTGGAGACTTTCCAACCTAGCTTAAGACAATGCATGGACACAATTTAAATCAATACCACCTTTATAAATCAGGCTGAATTGGTTTAGTGAGGATAAACTAGAGTAAAAGCAGAATTAAACGTGTGTCACAGAGAAGGTCTGATGCACCTGAGCATTGCTGCATGGAGGGGAGAAACAGTGACTTTGTGCAGAATGCAGCCTCATCTGCACCGAGCCTGGTCTTGCTCTGTTATGTCCATTTCTTTGGGAAAAACAGCTGATGCCTCAGTACTTACAGCGCAAGACCAAGTCACTTCTGCCCATGCATCATGCAGTGTCTCAAACTTTTCTTAAAATTTAGGCCATTATTTAGCTGACTCAAATCTTACTCCCTGGTGTAGCGCTCACAGCTCCTACTTTTGCTTTAATTTCAGAATTCAGATACAAACAGAAAACAAACCAAAACTTTAGTCCCTACTAGACTTGTGCAAATATTTGTAAAGGAGAAAAAAAAAAGTTTTGGTTCACATGAAGAATGCCCAAGTTATGCAAGACTTCAGGTAAAACTCAGCATAGTTCAGGCCAAGAGGAGAACCCCTTTTAAAACTAAGTGACTTTTTTTTAAGTAGCACTTAAGTAAATTCCCACTAAGAAAAAAATTCTGAAGGGTAAATAGCCAAAGCCCCAAAAAACCCGAGAACTAGCAAGACATTTTCAGCTGACTCTAAATCAAGTCTGGTTTGGCCAAAGCCTCCAAGTTCCCTTTTGGTTTGGGTTTAGCTAAATTTCATTCTCCTTTGGTTTGGCCAACAAGCTGAAAAATCCATTTTCACCCAGTATTAGTCACACAAAGAAATGCTGGTCTATGATTTAATGAGATGCCAGGTTGTGTTCTCAGCAATTTTATCTTGAGCCTTCAATAATTGAGCTCATAAAAAGGGCATTTAAATTATAGCACGCATTCCTGCTTCGCTGTCCTCCTCCTCTTTCCAGGCTGTGTACGTAGCGGCACTGAACGTGGCACTTGGATGGTGAGAACTGGCAATGCTCCACCAAAATCACTGATACACCAAGTCACACACGCCGCAGGTCTGCCCCACGCCCAAGATGTTATCAGAGTAATAACACATTTCCAAACAAATCATAAAAAGGGTCAAACTATGGAGACCCAAGAGAAACAAAACCCCTCTTTAAATAGGGCAACAAAGGAAGTTAATTCAGAAACAAATTATCCCCTGCAGTAAGAAAAAGTGCCCAGCAGAGGTAATCAGCTAGCCAGCCTTTTCCTGTCCCAATGCAGAATAACAATGACACTTCTTGTTCTCATCCACTGCAAATAAATCTTCCTCCACTGAGCAGCTCCAGGCACAAGCTTTCAGAAACCAGAATTTGCAAGTGAGGAATGAAGCCGTGACCAGCAAGCCAGCTCACCCGTAGCTTGGCACAGGGTTGTTTTGGCCACAAAGTCGCTCCAAGCTGAATATTGTTTTGGACTGGTAAATGCACTTTGCTGGAATCCAGAAAGACCCATCCTCTCTAGCAGTTAGTCTCCCTAGTGAAAAGCATTTCCTACAGGTCAATGCATAAGATGACACCACCTCCTCCTGTACACACGCTGCAGGCACTGCAACAAGTCATCCCTCTCCTCAACAAATCTCTTGCAGGATGCAAATTCCTAATGAAACGTTTGAATTTAAGAACTCCCTTTTCATAACACAGCAACTGCAAGAGCTTCAGCACTCCAGCATAACCTGGGATAGCCCAGCAAGGGTGGCAACAAGCACTTAGAAAAATCAATCAGTTCTTTGAACCCAAAGAATACTTGAGAGATGATGGTTGTAAGCTTTGGCGAAGAGCCTCTTGTTTACAAGATTTCAAATCTTGTAATAATTCCTCTAAAGGATAACATTTGTTTTAAACAGTTGAACTGTTTATTTTCCCATAGCATCCCATTTTGCTCTTTGAAAGAAGGGGCACTACTCTGAGGAACACTCAGTAACCAAAGCATCTCTATTTGATATCTATTCAAAAGCCAAATCAGAAGCGACGTGGCTTTTCTACAGACCCACAAGCCTCGAGATCTAGACAAATCCTTAAACACATAAAATAGGCTTTGCGTTACTTTTGTTGAGAGATCCATTAGTAACATGTTTCACACAACCACCGGTTATACATTAAATCTGAGAAGTTGCTACTCAAATTTTACTGTATTTGAACAGCAGTCTTGCATGATATCCAAAATAACCTCACAATATACACATTTTTGAAATGCTACCTGGGTTTTTCCTGAGTTAAACTGCTCCACAGGAATCATTACAATTACATACTATATCAGAATAAACAACTTTATAGCAACACAGAGCACACAAACCACTAAACCACTCACTGCTTGCAAAGAGGTTGGTTTCCTCTGCTTTGCCTGTTAAAACAGCTTCAGCAAGCCAGATGAACACCCTGAAAACAAATCCTTCACCAATCCATGTGCCTTATCAATGCAGCCAAAGGAAATGGCTCTTCAACCACTCAATTCCAACTATGAGGCAGCTCGCTTTCACGTTTTTCTGAGGAATCAGCTTTGGAAGAAAGTAATTTATCTATCTCCTGGCTCTACATCCCAAGTTCTCTGATAAAACAGTCAACCAGCAGCTTCACAGTGAAGCTGCAAGAGATCTCCATATCAGTTTGTGTCTTGCTGTTCTAGCAAATGAAGAGGAGAAAGAAAAAGTTGTGTTGATGGTTTCTAAGGTATGAGATCATGCCCTCAACTGAGGAAGCTAACATGTAACTCTGAAGATTTGCTTTCTAGTTAGAAAACCACCACATAAATACCTAGCAACCTTCATTCCTCTAGACCTGAAGGTTGTTTGTTAGTGGGGTATGAAGTACTGTGCTAGTCTCAGTTACGTAGAATTTCACAGGAGTCTTAAGGTTTCCATAAGCTTACACACCCTGGCATGGCTTCAGCAAGACCAGGTTTTGGTCCTTCTTGACAACTAAAAAAAGCCTTAAAGCCTATTGTGAAACAGAAGCCAGTTGTTTTCCCAGACTTCAGTGGAACATTCAAACTTCGAGATCTTCAACTCCCTAACAGTTTGCTCTGTGGCTATAGCCCAGATCCATAGGGTACATCTGACTTTGCTGGCAGTTCAATAGACCTGAAACTGTCAGGAAAGCATGTATTCCAGCAGAAGCAGAATAGCTATTTCGCCCTAGGTTTTTCCCACAACACTTCTCACTGAGGGTAAGTTAGAAAAGAAAAAGCAGCGTGCTTTCCAGTACAGGAGAGGGAACAAAATTTGTATCCATTAGGAACACTCTTCTGCAGTCAGGCTCTGCACAAGTCAGTGAAAATCCTACATAATTTTTTTTTTTCCCTGACTCCAAGCAAATTTCGGCTTTAATATTTCCACTCAACATCAGTGTAGAAGCAGCACCACCAAAGTTATCTGAGCTGCCTTTCCTTATTAATGTAATCCTATCATGATACTCAAGCCTATTTCACCCACTAGTTGGTTAAGGTGCACAAAAAACCCAGTAGTGCTAATTTAAAATTCAGCAAAGAATATAGACAAAATGCAAGATAAAGAACAGCATTTATCTTAAAGGTTCTTCCCACTCATGTGGAGAAATTTTTCATCAACAATTTCCTTTTACTTCAGAGTTTTTGAAGCTGTTTTGCAATCTGACTTCAAGAAAAATCTAAGATCTAAAAATATGGTTCACAATCTGTTGCACAATAGCTACAGCAGAAATACAGTGCAATAATTAGATAATTATAGTTAATAACTCATCACTGCTTCCCCACCACTTTCTTCACCCTCTTTAGAGTAACAAAAGGAAGAAACAAGGAAAGTTTTGCACAAGACACCTTCAGGCTGTAAGCTTGTTTTTCAAATCAAGTCTTGTCATGGAAGCTAGTATTACTCACGTGGATGCATTTAAAGCTTTGGCACACTTTCTACAGAAAGGCTGAGCCTACCCTTTTCAGCTTCATGTATCTAATCACAGCATTTGTATCATTACCTCTAGAAATGCTTTGTTATTAAATCAACACTCCAAAGCCCTTCACAGAGCCATGTCACATGCCACAGTAGAAACTTCCACCCTCTACCTTTCCTAGATTAGGATGTACATATTCTTAATGCTGCTATCCTACCTATGGCATCCAAAGGGGAGAAAACTGCTTGAAAGTCCTCTTGGTTGATCAGTACAGAAAGACCGTTTTACTGTATAAACTCATCACCTTTGTGCAAGCTTCTCTGTGCATGCCAGGCATAACAGTAGAGCTGACAGTAGCACATGCACCACAGACATTATCCAGTTAACTTCTTTCACAGAACAGTGCCTTGATATACAATAGTTACCACTATTTTCTCTTTCATAAGAGATTAGAAACAAGGGTGGCGTTTTTTGTTGTCTGTTGGCTTTTTTTTTTTTGGATTGAGGTTCTTTGTGGGTTTTTGTTTTGGTGGTTTGGTTTTTTTTTTTCCAAATCATCAATTTCCAAGGCAGAATACTCTACATTCTTTTTCCAGCCATAAGCAGAAGGTAGGAAAAGAACTGCTAATAGAAGGAAAACTACTGACAGTTGTCCTAGAAAATTGGCTGTGAAGGCTAGAACACGTGCATGTGCTCCCCGAGCATTTAGGCACCTATCCAACATAGTCTAGTAATTTCTCTGGAAATTAATATATTTCTTGACAACTTGACTTAGAGACTGCATATGCATAAAGCAACAGACAGAACTCAAATTGCATTGGTTTGGTTGGTGACTCAGGTTCTGGCCTTCCATGGTGAAGGGACATTTTGGCTCACCCAACACACTTCAGGACAATAATTTCAAAACTCAGTTTTGGCGAAACAGAAGCAGGGGTGAAGCCACCATGTCTCATAAATCCCAGATGACAGACTTCTTAAATATTGGAGCAGACCCTTAAGATAGTTAACAGTGTTGACAATTAATCAGTATCTGAATTAATTGTCAGACAAAGTAATCAGTGTATAAACAGTGTTGGAATTTCTGACTTCAATTTTCAGTTACCAAGTTTAGATGTTTTCATCAAAGGACCTAAGAAATCTTTTGGTACAACTTCACAGACGTTGTCAGGCAAAATAGTCCATGAACCAGTTTCTTGTCCCTTTCAGAAGTTCCTCTCATTATCATTTCTCAGTAATTAGCATTTTCTGACTCAGATTTTTTTCAAGTGTTCTTAGCTTGTTAACACCAGATTTCGATAGTGTCCAAGAGCTTAATGCCCTGTAGAGACTGTGGTCATCTCTGCTCAGGCTGCTGCTTGAGCATTTGCAGAGAGGAGGAGCCCAGTGCTAAGACTGATATCCCACAGGCTAGGATGCATAGATGGAGAGGGCACCGCCATCCCAATTTACAAGGGCATGTTCTGAACTGCTATTCCTCCCAGCAGCACAAGGAGTTATGAGTTTTGAGCAGCCAGTGCATTCTGCTCATCTAACCCAGGTACTTACATGATACACAGCCAGGACTGCTGATACTGCACCCCTGTGACTGTCGCTGTGACCCCTTGAATTGTATCAGATAAGAGGTGAACTAGGAAAAGAAGAGAAGGAAATGTTACAGGCTGTCCATCTTTGGTTTGCAACTGCAAATAACATTTTCTTTCAAATGGAAGTTGAGTACTAAGACCAAGCATACTTAGTTATCTGCACAGTTGATTGATGCAAGGGTGGGGGAGTGAAAACAGAGAAAGATGGAAGCATTTGTCCTGATGCTTTTGAATTCTGTCCTTAAACTATTTACAGCTTGGAAAGGCAGCTGTTTTCTCCTCCCAACATCAACCTACTGCAATATTAGGTTATTAGATTAGCATTATTCAACACACACAGAGGACTGCAAGAGACATCGTCTTCCAACTCCCCTGCCCTCTCTCCCCCTCTTCCTAATTACAGTTCTCAGATTATTTTATGACACTGCTTAATTTTTCTTTATTGGCAGAAAGCCTAAATTAAAGAGATTATATATGCGAAGCTCTAAGACAGGTAGGAAGAAGTAACCAAAGCATGAACATGCTTACTACATGCTCAGGACTTGACATATCTGTTAAACAAATTCACTCAGGCTGTGACAGTTACATTTGAGGTGCGATGTACATGTTTGTATATTCATTCCTGTTGACTCTGAAACATCATGGGTGCCTACAGAAAAACAACGCTTAGTTAAGCTTCTTTACATCCTGGGTTAAAAGGTAGCGTTTTAGACTATGCTAAGACATTTGTTGATAACTTAAGGTGACACGTGAGCCAATAACGTTGGCTAGAGTTACCCTAGTTGATTTTCTGGAGGAAAACAACACACCTCTCATCCCTTCCAGTGGCCTAGGAGCAACATGAAGACTCAGGACTCCCCAGCTAATTACTCATCCAAAGCAGTCAAACTTCCCCAGCCTGTGTGAATTCAGATGGAGAATCACAAGGCAAAGTAGCCATTTCTGAAGGGACACCAGCAAGTGCATCTTTGCTGAAGAGCATCAGACACTTGTCTGAGGGTAAGTGCACTTAATGCGTCCAAACAGACCAGACACTCAAGTGCTGTAGACTCTTCACCCCAGAGAACACCACTATGTGTCAACTTAACAAAACAGGGGCAAGACTCCACCAAAACATAAAAATCCCAGAAACCTGAGACCCCTCAGCCTGGGTAACGTGGAAAAATAAACCCCCAGTGTCTAATGCAACATGCAAGTGTGGGGACCATGCAGCAGTGAGTGTTCAACACACCACGAACGGAAAGGATGACAACAGGCAAAAGCAAATCAAGAGTTGATTACCATTTCCTTCTCGTGGGGTCCCTGAATCCGTGAATAAAGTGCTCATGATTTTTTCAAAGTTGCAGCTTGGCTCCATGTTTTCAGGGTCTTCAGCAAAGTGTTTCAGCATCTCTCGAAGAACATCATCCAAGGAGGTGGCTGTTTCATCAAGGATGATGCTGGCTCTGGCCAAGAACCCATCCAGGTCTCGGTGGGCTCTGACTTCTTCCTCAAAATTCTTTAATTTCAGGTACTGTGTTAAGAAGAGGTCACAGCATTAGATAGCTACACACAATACCTAACAGCAAAGGCCTAGGATCTGTGTAGCTCACAAGCAGTTTTGTTGAAGTTCCTACCATAAACCAATTACTCTGGAATCACTTTGGCTGTTCAGATCACTTTATAGAAGAAAAGGAGTTTTATGTTACATCATTAATGCACTGAAGGTCTGCATTTTCAAGTCTTACCCTAATACAGTCACCATAGGTGAATGCCTAGACACCGTTTACACCCTAACACAGAAAGCAAAAAAATAAAATTTGTTGCCTAGGATAAAGCACAAAAGTTAGCCTAAGAGCAAAAACATTTAAGGTAGCTTTAAATAATTCAAGAATTTTGCAGGAACGTGGGAAAAGTTTTTTGGAAGAAACGGAATCCAAGCTCAGTAGCATGAAAAAGTTACCACTATGAGAAGAGCTAGGTCAGGTTGCACTGAGATGCAAACTAGAAACCATCTCTTCCCAGTGCTCCCAGTTAGGAAGCCTGAAGTAGGAGATGGGGAATGCCATGACCTTTTATGACACTTCCTAAATTTCTATTGTTCCCACATCCAAGGAAGTTTTATTCATTCATGCATAATATTTAGCTTTGAATCAATGTGTGATGGGAGGCAAAAAAAAAAAAAAAAGAAAGCAGAGGCTGATACTGTCTCAACTCTCTGCTGGTTCCCTCTGCTGTCCCAGACTTGTTGGCCTTGAGATAAAAGCAACAGCTATGCTGTATTAAAGAACCTCATCTCCTTTCTGTATTTGCCAGCTGTTAAGTTCGTTAATTGAATGATCAAACTACAAATGTCTTGTTCCCATTTCACAGTCATTGGAAATCCAAACACACAGCACTCAGTACTGGTCAAGAAGGACCGACAGTCCTGTCCTCTCCTTCAGCTTAAGGCTGAGGAAATGGGAACTGTACTTTGTTATATGGATCTTCCTTCTGATGGAAAAACAGCCATGCTTGAATTCATGATGCTGAGAACTAGATTATCAAGATACATTTAAACCCTGAATTCCCCTTAAGCTCAGTAAGAATCAAGCTCTGAGATGCATTTACAAATCTGATACCAAGTTAACTCCACAACCAGGACCCTGGCACATTCTACCCTCTACAAGACCACCTCTCAGAGCCTGACTCATGGATCCCCTCCTCTCACAAACCCTCTCTACCTTTTCCATTTATAGCCTAGACACAGGGGAGAAAAAAATATGCTAATATCTCACTAATTACTGTAATTATCACAGCAACTATCAAGTTGTCAGTACACATCCATTGCAATTAGCACTGTTTTACTTTGCATCAATCACTTCTTACACAGCATCCCCAAAAGGGAGGATTCTGTGAAGGATTTCAGCTCCCACCCCCAAGGCTTTATTACCATCTGCTCTTGAGAGAGGAGACAGTAACACAGCTATGCTACTAGTCCATGCAGAAGAGATAATATAACTGCAAGTGGCCAAGTCAGTCTCAAATTATTACTGCATGAGAGCAGATTAAAACCCCTATCACCATTTGTAACACTGGTGTTCATGGGGTCACCATATGACCAGCAACCACCTCCCAGAGGTAACTCATTTCAGCTTGTCTGGCCTGCAGAATCCAACCTTGGATGTAGGTTCAAACAGCAAAGAGGCCAAATGACCTAGATTGCATTTAACAAGGTGGATAGCAGAGGAGGTACCCACATATGTACAATGAAGGTTAAGAGCATCAGGAGTACCACAATACTGAGGAGCTTTCAAAAAATCAAGAGTGGCTTTGTGTCACCAACTTCCTCCATGCATGAGAAGCCACCAGAAGCAGAACAGGGGAAGGGATATGTTAAGTGATAGCTGAAGACACCAGGAATTAATCAAAGGCATTCAGAAGAGCACTAGTATCTGCCCACATCGTCTCAATCAACACTGATCCTCCAGTGAGCTGTGCATGACAACATCATTTGCATGTTGTGGCATGATGGTGCTTTCAGCAGCTTACTGCCAGTCACCTCCAGCTCTGCCACAGGCTTCAGACCATGCCTTGTGTAAATCATTTTCCACACCTCAGTCTTGGTTTATTCCCCTGCTTTTGGTCCTTTACAGGAAATAAGGATGCATATTGCTCCTACTATCACTCCCACAACACTGGGGAAGATATAGACATTAAACATCGCAAGGCAACCAGCCACCATGAAAAGCTATCAATACATCACTCCTTGAGACAAAGCAAGATGAAATTAACAGAAGCACTGCTACAGCAATACCTCAGCGAGCTCAGAACAGAACTGTCCCAGTCAGGACACCCGATGGTTTCAGGGGAAATTAATGACTGCTCCTTCACAAATATTTTTAGCTAGATGGTCAAGTCACACCAGGATACTTGATGCTGGAAACTGCTTAGCAAGAAACCCAAGACAGCTACCCAATAGCCATTTTAATTGCATTGAGTATCCTTGATTGCAAAGCTGCACATTGCATCATGGCAAAAAACAGAAGCTGTTGTGCCAAAGGGGAGACATATTCCAACAGCCTCCCCTGACTTCAGACAGGTCTTTTGGCCAACCACCATAAGACACAGTTCCACACTTGATCTGTGCAAAAAAGAGCTCTCAACACTCATGAAGGCGGCCCAAAAATGCAAGTTCTCTGCTGTGTGACTGGAGACCACCTCTACTTGCAGACACTGCAAGAACCTTACAAGAAGGGGCATTCAAAAAGCATGTTGTCTTGAGCAGATCTCTACCTGTGCTGTGTCCATGGTCACTCAGGGCAATTCCCTCAGAAATGCACTGTGATGATCATTAAATAGTTCAAACCATGTCAAAAAGCTTCTCCTTATTTATGCCTCCTAAGTTTCATGCCAGATAGCAACTTGCCCAAGACAAAGATTGCTCTTCCAGCACTCCTGAATGGGCACAAGAATCATAGGCTACTGCCAGAGATGAGGACAATCTAGGAGGTAAACATTTCCAGACAAAGCTTCCGACCTGACCACTTGTCTTCTAGTGATTCCCTCTTCCCAGTCACTTGGAACTATCTCCTCTGTGACTCCGGTCCTTATTTGTCTTTGCATTTGAAGCTCATAATTTCCACTTGTCCTCCCTGGAGGCAAAAACTGGCAATAGTATCTTTTGTCAAGCCATGCTAAAGCATGTTATAGCTCTCCAGTATTTGTTGCTCAAGAGCACACTAAAAATGCTCAAGCATGAACTATAGGCCAGAAAGGCAAGAATCCTACAACTCTGAAAAGGAAAAATAAAATAGAAGAGACACTTACATGTTAGCAGTTTCCAACTATTCTTATCAGAGGCAGATCCTGCATTTAGGCTTAGAATTTTAAGTTCTTAGGTTACTTTCAGTCAAGTATATACAACTCAGAAAACCTTGGCACTAATATTAGACAAGACAAATTATTGACAAGGACACTTCCATTGCAGAGCACAGTACAGCTTATTTTAACTTCTAAGACTTAATATCAAACAATGTTTAATGTTTTTGTTGTTGATGGGTTTGTGTTTTGGTCGATTTGAGATTATTTTTTTTTTTTAAACTTAGAGGGGAACATTTCTTCTACTCTCTTCTTCCCCCTACTAATTGAGCCTGCTGAAATAACTTTTCAGGATTTGAGCTGTCTTAGAGGTGTAAAGGAAAGCAGAGTTAGAGCTCACTGAGCTTCCCTAAAAAGCACCAAAAGTTTTGGTACACAGGTTTAAGAACCCAAGTTACAACCTTCAAAGCAGCCTACAACATATGCTTTACCAGGATCAGCGATGCTACGAGTTTTCACGTAGCCAGCCAGCCCCTCCAACTGGCAGATGAGGCAAGAGTCAAGACAACTAAAAGCCATGCCTCACAGTCCCAAAGACCAAGACTGCATGTGGTATTAAATATCAGCCCCTTTCCTCTCTATATGCTTTCTATGTACTTTCATAGTCAGAGGTTTGTAGTAATACAGCCTACACTAGTACGGTTTGTGTTTTTGCATTTCCACCTTATCATTATTGAGTTACAATCTCAAGAGCAAGTGTAAACTAAGCGTTGTTTCCTAATCGTCCTCCTAGATTGTGTGTTTCCAGGGAATTCACTCCTGCTGAACCTTGTGAAGGCAGATCTGATTAGCTGGAATAAACAGGAAACCAAATCACAGCAATGTCTATTGGGTGTTTCTGCTTTCAGCTCAAGAGGAGCTCAGCAGTCTGAATCTCTATGGTATATACTTGGATCCCTTTGCAGGCAGCTGCAGAAGAGAAAGTGATGAATTAACGTGTCAAGGAATTGTCTGGGACAAAAAGCAGCAGAACAATCAGAATTATAGTGAATATGTTTGGAGAACAAGCAGCACATGGCCTTTAAGGTTTAAATAAAGGCAGAGGAATTCAAGGAAAGAGACATTAATGTGCCTTCTGTTTAGGCCAGTAAAAAACACCCCCCCCATCCCCACCGAGTATTTCAAAATCCTTTTCTGTGCTTCTAGATGATAAAAAAAAAAGCAACAGCTTGATCATACAGCATTCCTTACTTACCTTCCTTGATGTGTGCAGTAACACGCAGCCAGCACTTTCATTTTCAGCTGGAAAGGGTGGGGAAAAAATAAAATCAGAAAAGTGTTACTATTGCAGGTACCTGACAGGCAGCAGGAAACAAGCAGAAGGCTCAGAACAAGGTGAAGCATTGACCTCTTAGGAGACGATGATCTCTACAGAAAAACAGATTCAATTTTTACAACATTTCCCATTTTGGAAGTGTAGACTAAGTGCAGAAGCAGCCCTTGGCATTATCAGATCTGTTGGGGTTTGTGTCTTACAGCCTCATCTGTTCATAAGGGGGTTTTTTTTGTTTGTTTTTTTCCTCCTATGTATTTTTACTCTTCGCTTCCCCCCACAAAAAAAAAATCTAACTCCTAATCCTTTAGGTAATCATTTAATCCAATGCATCGTTGTTTGATAGATTGAGGCTAAGATTGCATGAGTCACACTCGTTTGGAAACCATTCTTGTCCTCATTAAAGAGTCAACAATAACACCCAGGCACTTCCAACTGAGCGGGCTGCGAGAGATCGCACGCAGTGACTCGAAGATGAGCACATTAATGTCCTGTCAACTCACCACGCTGCCTCCATAAATCTCAGTGTAAAGCAACAGAGCTCTTGGGAAAGAAAACTGCTGTTTAGAGACTATTAAGTGTCACTTAACATGCAGCCACGATACAGGCACAGGGGTACCCGGGAAGTTCCCAGTTCAAACATCCATGCAACAATATTAACATTTTCTTAGGGTACCTATGAAGTAATTTTTCAGGTATAAGCTAAAAAATATATAGAACATAGTGATTTTTGTCACAAGCCCACTCCATACTGCTTGCATCCAAGGGAGCTTCTCTGTAGCATCACTAGTACCACAGGTACTATCTGTCTATCCTTCTCCTTCAATGTCTTCATCTTCACACTCTCCAAAAAAAAAAACAAAACCACAAGACTGAGCTGCTACCAAAATTATACATGAAACATATGAACAGTTTTCATTCAAATAAGCATAGTGACAGCATGGAAAAAACCCACTGAAGACCAAAAACTTTTCCAGAGGCTAAGCTATGGAAAAATACAGAGATGTAATACAGTTACAGCTATTCAGATGAGTTTTTTGCTTCTTTTCCAGATCTGGAAATATCCTAATATCCTTCAAATCTGAACCTGTAAGAACTGCCGTAATCCCATTTCACAGGCTGGCCAAACACACAGGCACCTTCAAGCCCAGCCCTGCTACTCTCCAAAAATAAGCTGATGATGCAATTCACATGAGAACACCAGAACTCCAAAAAAGTAATTATTTTTTGTGCACAGAAAGCTGCTTTAACTAAAACTATCCCTAATCAAACAGAAATCCTAGTCATGTCCACAACGGGGTTAAAAGGCTGCAACTCAAAACTGGGAGCAGAGTTGACTGCATCAGAGAAGAGGGAAAGGATTGCCTTTATCTCCCACTATACAAAACGGTTCAGAGGCTTTGGTTACATCACCCAACTTCTTCCAAAGTTCACTTGGATGCTGCACATGTGATTAAATGCATCACTTATCTAGTCAAGTCTGCTGGTGTAACAGTCCCAATTATTACAAGTTTTGACACATCTTTTGGAAAACACAAGCTGTTTCATCTAAAAAATGTTATTTATTATTAAAAAGCAAGCACCCAAATAAACCAGAAACATCAAGCCTTTCCCCAGACTCTTATATTTGTAGTTCTCCAATGCTCACTTACTCAACTTACAGCCTAATTACACATGCAAAAGTATGCTGGAAGATTTGGAAGCCATAAATATTCATTGAGAAGAAAACATGTTTTGGTTTTTCTGCTCTTGCAAGAAAATAGCTCCAGAGAGACAAAAAATACCCACAACCCTGAACAATAGCAAGCACATGCTAACAGAGAGATATCTGCATATCTGCAGTCTGTCCTTATGGATACATGCAAACGCAACAGAAATTCACATTGTCTTTTTATCATGCAGCAACTCTTGGTTCCTCTTATCAGTTTCAAGCATGTATCAATCTTCTCCCTTGACAGCTCTCTCAGGTACTCATCTCGGATGAGCACCGAGTGCTGCTTTGTCAACAGAAGCACAAACATTTAATTACATCCGTTGGACAAGGATCTTTCAAACTTCTCCAAAAAAGCTATTCTGGGTAGAGAAGTGATGCTTTGGAAGGCCCAAAGCCTCATTCATCATTTCATCTGGGCAACACACCACACAGACTTGATCCAGAGAAAGAAGACATCTGGATATGGCCAACCCAGTTCTGGACTGTTACCTAAAGGCCCACTGGAGTGCTGTAACACTACTCAAGAATAGTATCACATACACTGGCACACAAAGAATGAGGGGGAAAAAAACAACACACAGACTTCCCAAGTGCTCTTCTGCCTGGCTTATGAACCACCCATTTACTTACTGTGGGGGGAACCCACTATGCCAATGTAAGATAAAAACCTGCACAGAGTTGCCCATGACACGTCCATTGGGAAACAACCTTGCTAAAGCCTAAGACAAACCACCACCAGCCTGCCACCCATTTTTCTTCCCTTTCATGGTACTACCACTGCTTCCCTCTGATTATTGAGGACCTGAAAAGATGCAACACCCTTGACCCTTGCACCTCCATGGAGGAGCCCTTAATGGAGAAAAAAATGGATACAGAAAACCATGGATTCACCCTCTACTGACAAGGAAGAGACTATCCATCAATCATGAGTTATAACTCACTACCAGGAGTAATAACTAGATTTCACACCTGAATGTCAGGATTAAGCATACTTAAACAGCAAGAAGAGGTCAGGGTCATGTAAAATTTCCATTTCTATTTTTGTGGTCCTCCTTGCTGGACAAAGCAGGCTGCAAAAGTCTATTTTAGGCAAGCTAGCCAGCTAAGGGCATTACTGTCTCTGTCCTCATACATAGTTAAAGGAGAGCTGCCAGGGGTGGCCGACCTTATCTGATAGGCTGTGCTCCAAGTTCTGCCCAGGGGAAAACCAAAAAGTCAGCAACGCATCTCCGACATCCCCTGGCAGCCACATCAAGGCGACACGCATATCCCGAATTTCTAGGATGCATGCACACAAGCACGCAGCATTACTGAATACGCTACAAGCTACTTGCTGCAAGTTCATTTCAGTTTTAGCAACACTGATGAATTGCAAACATGAGACTTAACGCTTGTGGCCTCCTGTCAACACATTCAGAGCCCTGCCAGGGCACTGTGGCATGCCTTCATTTTTTATATCCCACCATTTGCAGAAGAACAGGACCCATCCAGCTTTGACCTGAACAAGGCGATTTAATACACGAGAAACACAGCAAGAAATTTATTTAGTATACTCCAAAGGGATTTCATCCCAGCTGCCCTTTATGTAACATCCCTGATAGCAATTGAGAAATGAAATCTCCTACCTGCTTCCCCCTCCATGCCCTGTTTACATAATGACATCTTCTATGCAAAGACAACCCTGAAAACAAACCCATGGATGTCATATGCCAAAGTTTAAGGCTTTTCACCTTTTACCTCAAGAGATCTCCTTTCACTTAAGATCCCCTTTCCATCCCTTCCCTTCTACAGTTCCCCAATGCTGCTCTTAACACCTGAGAAGACTCAGAAGTCTTCGGAGCAAAGCCTTGGATACCTGCAGCATCTTAAGACCATTTCTCTTTGAGATAGCGTAGAAATTGGATAGCGGGAGGTTTTTGGCTGTGCAGGTGTCAGTGCACATGACTTTAGATCTATATGCACCCCCCAGTGCATCTGCATGGTAAATAGACTAATAAATCAGAGCAGAATATTACATTAGCGCTTCCATTATTTTCTCAGAAAAATATCAAGGATCTGGCAGGAGGTTTGAGGTTTGACTCTATAGGGTTTTATTATTAAAAAAGCGATTTTATCTGGGCATTGGCGATTTCTTTAGGGGTCTGAGCAAATCTGAGCCTCAACCACTTGTGCTGAACCCCATTGCAAGCATCAAAAACTGTTCTGCTTTTAGAATCTGTTGCCATAAAAACCAAATAAAAACACATCAGCACATGGCACAAAAGTAGCTTGTTAGGAGCAGTGGAGACACCTCTAACTCATCATTGGCAGTGAGGGATTGCACAAGCAGGATCTCAAGAGGATCCTTTGCTTTGCTGTCCTGCCGTGGTTGTGTAGGGATTCAAATCCCCATCAGATCTGAATAATTTTGGTTAAATATTATTAAATAAACATGCCCCAACTATCCCACATTCCCATGACAGGGTGGTGGGCTGACCTGCAGCAAAAAGCCTAGAATCAGCTGGGTTCATCCCTCTTAAACCAACATCCAGGTTAAAGGCAGGTGGGAATAAGCAACAAGCTGCATGTTTCTGGAGCAGGCTGGAAAGGAGCAGGCAGGGTGGGGAGGAAATCCTCACCTGAGTAACGCTCAGCACAGACATCACAATGGCTGGGCAGGTGAAGGATTACCGCCTCGCACTCCTCCCTGGCCATTGCGGAGGAATTGGTGAGAGAGGCAAGACAACAGAGACTGATCAGAGCTCTTGCACAGAAGCAAGGACAAGATAAGAGTGCCGAGCACTGTGTCATTTGTCACACCCCCCAGCTCCTCAGACATGCACGCATTGAAAGAGCAAAGTATTTTTTTTTTTCCTCCAAAAAAACCACACTGCAGTAGGTTTTGCCATTAAGTTTGGGGCAGGGGAAGAAGGTGCATTTTTCCATGCCAACAGGAGGGACAGGGCGCTCAAGATCCCAGGAGAAGCTACCCCAAAGCAAAGCCAAGGTGAAGCATTTAAAAGGGAGAACGCTGCCTTCGTGCAGAACCACCCACACTACTCAAACATCCCCCCCCCTCCCTGCACCTCCCTTGGCTTCATAAGAGCTGCTTTGAAAACACCCTCGCCAGGAAATTCAGAGGGAGGCCGTCTCCCCCCCAGCACACAATTAGTGTATCCACTTTCCATTAGAGTATAGGAAGCTTCGGGAGCCCAACATCCCACGCTGACATCAAACTGCTAAAACAGGAGTTATCAGATGGAACGCGTGGGTCAGCATTGTGCCTCGAGACATAAAAAGGACCTTGGTATTAATGTGAGGAAATGTGACTATTGTGTGCAGAATGATACCCATTCAGGCCCAGACCACTTGTCTCTGGACGCTACTCTCTCTGGAATATCCTTGGCGCCAGCATCTAGCATTTCTCCTCGTCCCCTTAAAGAAAAAAAGTCATCTCGGCAGGGGCTGGGCCATGAGTTAGAGCACGGTGTTTTGCTGGGAGCAGCGGTGGCGGGCGTGCACGTGTGTGCCTCTGGAGCGGATTACAGGAAACTGTTGATTCTCCGTATCTAAGAATGATCAGTTGTCCAGAGGGTGGAACAGCCTTTAATTTCTCATGAAGCGTAAATCGTGTTCTGTTATTTCCCCCCCACACCCCGACAAAGCCACATCCTGCTTTCCGATTGGCTTTTTGCTGCCATCAGGATTTTGCCTTCTTATCCCCAAAAGCTGGATCGGGCACCTCTCTGCAGCTAAAACCACCAGTATGAGCATCAGCTCTAAGTGGCAAAGCATACTGCAAAAGTTGAGCTGCTATGGCTCCCCAAGCTCCTGATAAATTGTGCCCAAGTTTAGGAAAAAATCCTGTGTAAACCCCTCTACTGCAATCTGGGGAAAGGAGAAGGTGATTTGTTTTAAAACCCCAAGCTGCAAGAATAAGGTCCAAACAATGAAAATATTTGCCTGGCTGACTTAAGGGAGCTGCCAAGAAGATAAGAGCACTGTGACTGATGGCAAGGCTGTGGCCCCTGCAGTTCTGTGACAGGCTGAAGGGATGCAGGTATGTACACCTGCAGCCCAGGCTCCAGATGGATTTATGGTAAAAGCCCATATATTAAATACGAAGAGACAGTCAATTTCACAGCCAGATAGAAGGTTTAAGCCAAGACAGAAGGATTAATACACTTGTAGCCAGGTGAGAGAACAGGAAAGCAGTTGTGAAACCATGTATGAGACTGCAAGCTGCTATGTAGCTAACCTGGCAGCTATGAAGCAAGCAGGGCTTGTAGCACACTAGCCCGGAGAGGAAAGAGACTGCCCTCATACTGCACACCAAACCCACTGATGCTTCTTATCCTCTCTGGTATAAATTCCCAGGGACCAGAGCATCAAGCCAGATTTTCTACCTGCAGCACAGGAAAGGTAACATTCCTGCTTCTGTGATGGAGGCAAGGGTGTCAGGGAAAAGGGATCTCATTTGGGGCAGGAATGCAGTACTGACTCCTGCAAAAATACATGCAGCAGGGCACAGACCTAACATTTTACTTAAATCACAATAAATGTATATATAAGTACAAGTCTCAGCCTCTCTGAAAAACATCCTGATTTTCCCCCCAAAAGGCATATCCCAGGTCCAAAAGCATGCAGCTTCAGATAAAGACCCACCATCATGTTGGAGCTACAAACATTTGCTGCAAACAGAAGTCTTGCGACCAAAACCTAAGCTGGAAGGATGAGAAGCAGAAGAGAATAGAAGAAGAAGAAAAAAAAGCTTTTCATCAGCTAGCACAAAGAAGCAATCAAACACCCAGCAGAAAGGACCCAAGTGTCAAGACTGAGAAGTACTTTAGTGTCTGGGCATCTGCACTGATTTTTACTCAATATTCCACGCAACAGCAGCCAGTATTAAAATTGAGACAGGCCATACCTTAAACCCTAGATTTCTTCAAGCTATCATGTTTTATACACATCTGTGCATACACAGCCCAGCATTTTATGACAATGGTTAATTGTTGGAGTTTTATGGGCTGTGCTATGTTTTGTTGGCTCAACGTTTAATCCCACACAGCGATCTTTTTAAAACAGAATTACAGTAAAGCGCATCCAATTATGTTCATAGTGAGTTGTACATCCATCATATGGAGATTAACAGCTTGACAGGATGATGGCAGAGCTGTCACTGCGTCTGCAATTCCACTTACATTGCCTGCCAGCACCCAGACCCTGGGGTACCAGGTCATCCCCTTCCCAGATGGGAATTTTGGATCTTTTAGGTGACCAGCAACTTCCCAGCAGCTTGCCAGAAAAGGTCTCCAGCAGGAGAGAATTTGGATACCACGTTCAGCCAGGAGACCAAACTATGACAACCAGAACAGGCATGCAGAGGCTCACAAATATCACAGAGCAGCTATTTATCTTGTTTCAAGTCACCTTAGAGGATTTTCCTGCTGGAGATTGTGCAAATACATTTTATGCAGTGAGTGCATCTGACACTAAGGAACAAATCAAAACAGGCACCACTGGAGAGCCCTCTTTGCAGAAGATGGCCCATGGTCAGTGGTTCTCTGGCCAGGCAGCAACTGTCCAAGCCCCTGCAAGTATTACAATGGGTTCCATGACACAAGAGGGCAATATCGAGCCCTCTGGCACAAGATGGCCTTTCAGCTCTTAGGTTTCACCCAGACTGGAGAAGGCAAGAGAAAAGGATGGGGACAGAAAGATGACATTCCCACACTTGCTTTTCCACTGTGGTTAAAGCAGCAAAGGATCTTATAGGATCCTGGAGCACTAGCTCCTTTGGGGGTTGGAGATGAGGTGTTTGGGGGAATGTCTTGCATTGCCTGGAGAATACCTGCTTCCCCCACCTCTGCTTTCTTTTCAGCTTGTCTTGCTGGAGACAAGCACTGCAAGTGCTCAGTTCTGCAGTTCTGCTCCAGGAATGCAAAGCCTGAATATAAACTAAAGCATCCAGAAAGCAGCAGCAATGGCATTTCTGAAAAGTGTCCCCTTGCAGAGTCGAACAAGAAACAGTGTATTCCCAGACATACCTCTGACATAGCATAGTTAAACCTCATTTCTAGAAAGAGCTTAGAAAACTTGTAAAGAGGATATTTTCACATTATTTTTTTTCAGAGGTTCAGGCTACTTTTGTTAGAAGAGCTTAAGGGGCTCATCTCAACCACTTTCAACCACCTGAGAAGTCAGCTGTCTGGGAGGATCAGCTATGCCTACTGTAGCCAGAGACTGATTCAGTATGTAAAAAATCAGCTCTGGAAGATGCTTCAACAACACCACCTCTGAGACAGCAAACAGCCCAGGTGACACAAACCTGGACTCTGAAGAATCCTATACTTGATACTCACAGACAACCACCTGGATTTTGGCTACCTGGACAGCTTTAATGCTGTCATGGGAAAAAAAAAAATAAATCTGACTTCACACCTGCCCTTATTGAAAGTCCAGACTTTAGTTCTGCCTGAAGACCATTTTTAAAACCTCTATCCTTACATTTAAAAGAGGACTCTGGTACATCAGAAGCTCATTTTACCTTAAAAATCCTAGGTATCTCAGCTGAAGAAAAAGGATACAACTAATACCACCACCAAACATCAGTGCTTGAGGGAAACAAGAAAGCCTTTTTTGTCCTGTTTTGAGTGGAAGGGAAAACACTTATATAAAAAGCCCAGGAGGACGCACAAGGGAAGTTAGCTTCTTTAGACACAGAAGAATCCACAGCACTTGCATTCCTCATCCCCAAACAATGCACCCCACGGCATTAAACCCAGACTTGTCATAGCAGAGTACAGTTCCCCTTAAATCTTTCAATTAAGATGGCATTTGTAAAAATGCAGGCTTGAAAATTGCTAGATATTTTTCTTAAGTTGAAGTCACCACTCAAAGTAGCCTTCAAGGTAGTCAAGCAGAGGTATGTGTCATGCCTATTCTGCATTGCTGTTTCAAATAATTGCTCGCAATAGATCAATTGGGATTTGCTTGTAATCTAAAAATAACTTTGAACAAATTTAAAGGACTCTCTGATACTGTGACACCAAATATAATCCAGAGCTCTTGCATTTAATCTCCAAAATATTCAGTGCCCACACAGGCAGGCTCCAGTTTGCCTCCAGCTGCCAAGATGAAACCCAGGCTGCTGCTGCGTCCCAGAGGCTGCATTTCCTAGGCACATACCAGTAAAGCCAGGTTTTGCTAGTCCTCTTCATTCACCATTTAACACATGCCTTACAGAGGATGTTAAAATGATGTGCTAGAGGCAAAAGCAACTTTTAGAGCAATCTAGGGATTTTATTCCTCAATAGCAACTATTTTAGACGTATATCTTCACAATTTGTGTTAATTAGGCTGTTCAGAAGTTCCCTCCATCTCACTCTCCGTGTTGGGCAAAGTTTCTAAAGGATGCTGGCTTGGCAAGGAGTACACAGAGAGCACAGTTTTGGGCAGACATATCTATTTGCAACATGACTGCACAACCACCTCCTTTGTGACTATTTGGCCTCTATGAGCCAAGCCACCACTCAAAACTGACAACTTCCCCAGGGTGGGAGCCGCAGGGATGCATTTCACTGGTGTGCTCATCCCCAGTGCCACACAGCACCGGAGGCACCACCACCAGCAAACCCTATCTTCCTCCCCTGCAGGAAGCTGCCTTGTAGCAAGCACAGATCCCACTAAAGCATATTTGGGGGAGCTTGGCACTTGGGCCCTCACCTGCAGGAGGTAGTTTGTATTCATAAGCAGAGCATGACACACAACAGCACTTCCTGTACTATAGACATAGCTGCATCTATAGAGGGGCCTTACCTCTGTGTTTAATAGGCTGTTTTTCTCCTCGTTTTAGCTATCCACTTCAACACAGCTGGTGTAGGGATTCCTTGCTTCTAGCAGGATGATTAAACCCAAAAGGCAACATTTCCAACCCCCAAAATACCTCTACACTCTTTGCTTGCCAGCTGCTGTGGAGAGCAGTAACTGACCAGGGCAATCCACAGCTCTGATTCACTTCCAGCATTTCAATTAAACAGTGATCAAAAAAATATTCCAAAAACCTTGGTAAGCCCCAGAGCCACGTTCCAGTTATCTACAGGGACTAACATGCACCAAGAATCCCAATTTCTCCCTAGAAACTGCCCTTATCCAGTGACGGGGCCACAGCAGTGAGAGGGACAGCAAGGTCCCATGCCCCAAACTCCAGACCTCACTTTAAAAAGTAGAAGGAAAAAGGAGTCAGAATGCTTCATACGGATGGCTGAGGAACCACTCAGCAGCCAGACTGTTTTAGGTTTTGCTGAAAGAAAGAAATAGCTCTGAAATTTTGCAGCAAGAAACAACTGCATCTTGCAGCCCCGTTTTGGGGGGCAGCACTCACCGGTGGCATTTGGCGGCACCTCCAGGTTGACGTTGACGAAGAAGCGGATGCTGTCCCCCGAGACGATGGAGGAGTTCACCGCATCGAAGAGCTCCTCACCCCCCGTCTCCTCCTTGGCCTCGCAGCCATCATCCGTGTCGCACTTGAGGTACCCTGCCAACGACATGCGGAGGGCGGTTAGCAGGGCCGCGGGGCCTGGGCCCGGAGCCACCGGGCTGCGGGCATACCCACCCTTCATGGCTGCAGCAAGGCCTCGGCAGCACCAGGGGCCTTTGTAAGGGGCTTCTCTTATCCCCTCGCCTGGTGGTAGGGCTGAAAGTTATAAAGCAAAGGGCTCTGGCACGTTTTGGGCTGGCCTCAGGCGTGTCCTCGATGGGCCGCTCCACAGCCTGGCCAGGCAACAGCACAGGCTTCGCCCACCAGCCTGCTCACCAAGTCAATGGCACAAGAGGTAAATCCAAGGGAGGCAACACCTCACT
This sequence comes from Calidris pugnax, assembly GCF_001431845.1. Lineage (NCBI taxonomy): Eukaryota > Metazoa > Chordata > Aves > Charadriiformes > Scolopacidae > Calidris > Calidris pugnax. The sequence goes on from NW_015090793.1 coordinate 12,877,482, forward strand.
TCTCTCAGATCAGAAAAAAAAAAAAAAGCAAGCCAGGATGAAAACTCAGACTGGAAACCATAAAAACACCAAGCAGCAACCCAGAAGTGAGAGCCACACCACAGCCCAAGCCCACCCCAAACACAACGTGTGTTCATCAGCTCAATGCAGCGGCTCAGCTATTTCACTTGTGGTTCAGCAATTTGAAACTTAAGGGGGGAATAGGAAAAAAAAAAAAGATGTTTCCAAGGAGACACCTGATACGGACGGACAGACCCACAGCTTCCCAAGGGGCAGAGGAGCAGGTCACAGGAGGCAGCAGCACTGAGAAAGCGAGACAAGTTTCTTAATTACAGCAGACAACTCCTTAGCCTTTCACAACGCTTCTAATTAGAGTTTAACCTAGCCTCATTCTACAGCAAGCTGGTTCACTGCAACATTTTATTATGAAGCAGCTGGAGGACTCTTATGGCATGCTCGTGTATCATGTTTAATTAGGAGAATTAGGGACATTATAGAATGTCAATTTTTACATTACCAGGATTATTCAGCAGCTTCTACCCATCTTCTGACAAGTCTTTTACGCCTTAATTTGAAGCAGGAGGGATATATTTCATTAGCTTGCTTTAGGCACTACAGCAAAATGAAAAGGGTGAGCTTCAAGGCGGAGGTTTGAATGGAAACTAAAATATTGATGGGCTTTTTTTACACCCTCGTATAAGCAAACGTAGAGGAAGCAGGAGCTGAAAGCAGCACAAGCAGTCTCAGAGGCATCTTGAGCCAACAGCTTGCCACTGCAGAAAACAAGCCACAAGCAGGGAGGCCACAAACAGGAACTCGACGACACAGGACAGGGGCTGCAGTGCTTCCTGCTGCGGGCAACATGCCGACAAGCGCTCGGCATCTCCCCAGGAGTGCTCAGAGGGTGCCAGGGGTTCAACCCTTCAGGTAACTTCCAAATTGCTTGTCTGAGACATGGGAAACCCAACAAAAAAAACCAAAACAAAACAGATTAATCCCCCTCTCGTGATCTCTGCTGCCTCCATCTACCTGCTTGACAGGAATAAACATGAATCGGTCCTATCAGAACTGTTCTGAAGGCTTCAAAAATCATTCAAGTTGCTGCTGTCCCCAACCAGCCTGCCAGACAGCCATCAAAATGCATCAAGGATACTGTCATCTGCTGCTGGTGGAGCTTTGGGCAGCTGTCTCCATCTTGCATGATGGAAGTTCGTCCAAAATGGGCAGAAAATGAGGTAAAGAGAACACAAAAACACAATACCCAGACTATCACAGCACTATGGGCACCACCAGGCATGAAACATCTGCACAAGGGCTGGCAGATGTGATGAGACTGAGGGGCAGCCTGTGCCCTGGAGGGATGGACGAGAACCAGACAGGGTGCCTGCTGGCTTCAGAAGTACACTACAAATCTAGTGTTAGCTAGTTCTACAAAGCCTCCCTCATATAAGCATCTCAATCACAAGCAAAGTATAAAACCTGGGGTTTGGTTCCTCTGAAATGCATGATGGACACCATAACCTCTCCTCAAAGCAGAGCACTCACCAGTGCTGACAGCCCCCCTGATGCCACCTTGGGCCACCCTGCAAAGCAGTATCAGCCTGAGATTGGCTAAAATCCATGATCATGGCTTTTTCATCTCAGCCATATCCAGGATTGCAGCCCCAGGGAAGTTGTCACAACAGGTCTTTCTTGGTTTAATATCTCAATATCCATCCCCATCATCCTCTCCTTACTCTCACCACATGCCCAGATCCTTCCCACCTGGTGGGTCAGATGGGAGGCGCATGGGGACAAATGGTTTGAGCACACAGCTCAGAGAACATAGTTGAGGTTCTCCCCACTGTCCTAATGCAATTAAGATGCAGATGGATAAAAGCCAAGCAGGGTAGTTTTACTTGTAGTAAAAGTAGTTTTACTTGTTCACTTCCCAACCCTACTCAAACTGGCTTGATATGAGCACAGTAGTGGTGAGCCATTTAAAGAGAGAGGGCTGGAGACGGGACAGGAGCAGCACAGGAGCTGGAAGAAGGGCAAGGGTGGAGTAAGATCAGAGGGTTGGGCAGAGGTCAGCGAGGACTCTGGCAAGGGAAGCATCCTCTGTTCCTCCCTCTTTAGGGGAGGAAAGAGCAGAACAAAAGGCAGCCGAGCCTTGTGTCCCTTGGGCAAGGGACGGACAAAACACTCAGCTTGCAAATAATCCCAAACCTGGGCTATAACAGGAACTGCACTCCCGGGCAGGTGTCTGCTTTGTCACTAAACCACCCCAAGGCTTCAAACCACTCCTGTTTTGAATCCTTCAGCCTATTAGTCTGCCAGGCAAGCAACTTCTGCCTGTCAAATACAGGGTCACCTCGAGGTAAGAAGATGAGCTGTGTGCGTGGCAGATGCACCTTCCCATCCCTCTGAGCACGGCTCAGTAGCTGCCTCCAGCCCTGGCAGCTGTTTTCCACCCCATCGCCTGATGATCACCGAGTGCCACCCCTGCTGCTTGAAGGGCAGCAGATGCCAGAAGCAACAGCAGAAGCTGTTCAGCTCCTCTGAAAGTTTGATTGGTGTTCTGCAGAAGTTCAGAGTAGGATGTGATGTGGCCATTGCACAACTTGTGTAAATATCAAACAGGTTTCCGTATGGAAGCAGAGTCTCAGTAACGCTTTACAGCCTGTGCTACAAGCAGTTGCTTCAGGGAAGTGTGTGGGGTGGGAGGAGGTTAGACACCTTTGCATACTGCCTCAAATTGGCTGGGGAAGAGCATAAGATCTCCAAAATGGTGCCTCCCCCATCTCTATCACTTGATATGAAGGCAGCGTTTGCTTAAGTGCCATGAGCTACATGACAGGGTGAGTCAGACCTCTGAGCACAGGAAGTACCACTTCAGCCTGAAATATGGTCTAAAAGCACAAAAGAAAGATTTTGCTGAGTAGGCGGCCAGAGTGAGGAACTGAGTTAAGGTTGGCTGAGAAAAATCAGAGCAGTCCCCCTGCACCTTGAAGCTTGTGGTCAGGATGAGTCCACCCTGTAGGGCTCAATCTCATAGCAAAAAAAGTGGAAAAGCATGAAAAGTGCATGTGGCCAAGGACAGCAGGCACCATCCTTCAGTGCTACAGGAACAAAAATCAACTCCTCACCTTGCGGAACCATACGTAGCAGATGCCTTGACCTTAAGTCATCTTGTACCTCAGCCCATCCTATGCAACATGAAAATAAGCCATCCCCCCCATTTTATGCAGGTTATGGTAAGACCAAAAAAAAAAAAATACTCAATTTCTCTATCCACTCCCCCCTAAATCATCACCCTTTCCTGTGTAATTAATGCCTGGCCCAGGCCTGCCTTGCTCTAATATCTCAATATTGATCTCCATCCTTCTCTCTGTAACTCTCATCACCTTCTCAGATCCACTTCATCTCCCCAGTCCTGCTGCTATCAACCCTCTCACAACCCTGACAAGGTGCTTACCCTGCAGCTATTTTGCTTTTGAGCTGAGTTTTAAGAGCCCAGGGCTCTGTCAAGAAGAGCAGTGAATTGAGCTGAGCTGCAGCAACCAGAGGTGGCATTACCTCTCCCTCTGCTGCCTTAGTGGCACCTGGCAGCTGCAGGGGTAATAAAATCAGCAGAGTAGTACTTAGCAGGAAGCACAACTTCAGCCACACCATGTATGTTCCCTAGAAAAGCTTAATTGCTCCATGGGAGCAGCACTCACAGCCCAGGGGCTATAGACTTCTCCAAGAAAGCCAAACTCTTAATCATTAAACTCAATTTCCTGGGAGAAAAGCAGCTATGTTACTAAGAACATCATCTCACATCCCAGGTTATGAGACTTCTGCCAGACGCAGCCCCAGCATAACCTCTCAGTGTGTCTCAGAGGCGACAAAGCCAACCACGTTATTTTAATCAACATCTGCATCTGTAAGCATGCACACTAACCAGGAGGTTAGGAGTACAAATGCATCTATAACCACACTTTGCTGCAGACTCAGTTTAGCACAGCAAGACAAGACATCTAAGGAGAAGGTTTTTGGGGAAGATTGAGCATTTTTCCTTTTGGCATTACCCAGATGTTGCATAGTTCTGGGCATATGCATGCTACGCTTTTTTTTTTTGTTTAGGCAGATACATATTTTAGTGACTTACATGGATGAGATAAGCTACATATCCATATAGCAAGATTAGAAGGGCAAGTTCAGGAAAGCTAAGATCAAAGCTTGTCAAAAGTTACTGACCTTTGCCAACTCTCTGCAAAAATTGACGGCTTTATTCTGAAGGACCACATATGCTATGTTAACACTCAAAGCAGTTTTCTGGAAAACACTGATTTTACCCTCAACTTCCACAGCAGTCTACACTACAAGTCTGGAAAAGTGTTCTCCTTGATAGCACCTGTTTGCACAGCAATGCCTATTCCCCTCAGCCAAATCCAAGCCCCAGCTTCTCAAATCATGGGGTGCATCTGCTCTTTTTCAGAAGTGGTAGCTGCCCCCTCACACGGTATCTCTTCAAAAAGCCAGAAAGCTAAAGTTAGATTAAAAAAGTTCTTTTGAGCTCATATGATTGGCAATCTAACACTATCAGCGAGCTGTGCTAAAAGTCATCTCAGATTTCTCAAATGAGTTTTTAGGCACAGAAAGCAGCAAATTGCAAGACAGTCCTTTTTACTGGTGTTGCAGAATACCACTTGTGGTCATCTCACCAGAACATAGGAGCAACAGTATGCAATGTGCTCCTGCCAGATTCAGCAGCCTCAGACATTTCACCCTGGAAAAAGCAAAGGCTTTCCTTCTAGCATCACTGCTTTAGATATTTTTGTCACTGATCCTGATCTGCTCAGAGCCGAAATCCAGTGGTTGGCCCCACTCTTAGTGTTTCCAGCCGTGAACTTCCCAGCTCTGCTGCAGTCAGACACTCGAGTGCAGGAGTTGGCAAGTTCTGCTTCTTGGAAGAACCCAAGAAGCTATTTGCATCTACTTCCTCAGGAAAATAATAGGTCAAGTACAGAAGGACAAAAGAAGCAATCATAATAATAATATACATTCAATAGCTTTTAAAAATAAAGGGGCATCAACTGGGACACGGGCATTATCCTAAAATCAGGTCCGGTTCTTTGAGCATCCCAACGCTCAGCTCTAACATAGCATTAATGAACTCAAAAGAGAGAATTAATCCTTGTATCTACCTTAAAACCAGTCACAATACTGGCATTAAGTTAAAAATTCAGCTTCCTCTGATTTTTCCACTCAGACTTTCAACTTGCTCTGACCAACAACAGACACTAATTTTCAAGAAAGGCATGAAGTTTTAATTAACCTGAGCTACAGTGATCAGCCTGAGCTGTAAGCTATAAGAGGGTTTTCTTTGTTCCCCGAGTACTGCAGGTTTGCAGATTCACTGCGTCACTTCGAAAATACCCAAATCCCCAACATCGGGTGCAAAAGGAAACTCCATTATTAATTGAGTCTCCACCTCCGTTTTGACCTTTACACTCTGCACAAAAACAGACTCACATTGCCTCCAAAGGTTAGACAACCTTACAGTTAGTTAATATTGGCAAGGATAAAACAATCGAAGGATCCAGGAGAGACTAGGAAGAACTTTGTACAAGTGTTATCAGTTCTCCAATCTGCACAGTATTCTACAAAAAAAGGGTTTAAACAGCATCTTACTTTCACACGCTCATCAGTGCAGGCTTCTGGTCACATCTCATATGCCGATTTCAGCATGATCACCTACTAACAAAAATAGCTCTCCTTTTTCAGACAGAAAAGAGCAATTGTATTGCTAGAACAGCATCTTTCAGGTAACTATTTGCCTAAATTTTACATGTTTCTGCTGAGGTTAAACTTTGAAGTTTGGAGATTGTTTTGAGTCACAGGAGTCTGAAAAGCAGTCATGAAGAATTCCTTCCTTCTCAACAAATTACTCCATTTCACAGACAAGAACAACTGCAGTGCTGTAGCCACAGAGCAATACCCTCCAAACGCTGCTATCAAGTCACATTTTGTAAAGCTGTCTCCCACGAAATTAAAAATTTAAGCCACACTGATTAAATAAAGTAGTTCTGCATACAGCTGGATACTTGCTAGAATTTTAAGCTTTTCCTTCAGTTCACAGCTGAGAGATTCCCTGGCAAGGCTCACTGGTTTTGTCCTAAGCAGATTTACCCATCCTGTAGCAGGCAGCCACGTGGACATGGTTTACACCAGCCCAGGAGAAGACAACTTGGGGGGGAGTTGTCCACAGACTGTTGTTGGACTGCTGAGGGTTTGGCGCCGCCAACTAATGGGCAAGAAGGGTCTAGAGCTTACATTCCATGCTTTTTTTGTCAACCTCCTTTAGTCTACCAACCCATAATAGTTGACTTAGTAATAACTTCTATGGGTCATCTTGATGGAATTTAGAGAAGTGTCTTCCAATTCCAGCCCCTCCATAGGTAGCTTAAGGGGCAGAAGACCTGGGGAAGTGTTGGGTGATCCTTCTTGGCTCTTCAGCAGTCACTGAGAGCCCATCAGATATGGGCTTGCAGCCTTTTGGAGTAACAGCCACCTGCTATGGAGATATCAATCCATCACCTAAGCTTCCAGAGTGCTTCAAGACCACTGATTAAACCACCATTTCTTCTTGTCTAAAAAGAGATGGCGTCTAGCAGGTGTCACCAAGACGAGAACCTGCATCCTTTAAGTAACAGACCCCTCCACTAATGGCCAGTCATAACTTTAGTCACATGTTTTCAACCGTACTTCGAGTCAGTCTTTTGTCATGAAGAGCCAGATGGAAACAAAGTTTCCCCTGCCACTTCAGCAATAATTCATAACAGAACTGAAAAAACTGATCTGCTACAAAAAAAACCACCCAGGCACTTTTGAATTAATTCCAGTATTGTATTTTGCAGCCAGATTTCTAGGAAATGTTGTGAATAATCCAAGTAATTCAGTGGGGCTTTGTTTTTGTTTTGTTTTTACAAAACACAGCAGCACGTGGAATTTCAGTTCTGTACCAGAACCCACAGAAATCAGGAGCGTTCATTTCATTATAGGCCTCCTGATACACACTTCTCAGAAACAAAAATCTGCAAGAGACCTGCAAGCCACCCCCTTGGGCCCTACATAGGTAGCAGCAGTGCATCTCCTGCTGGTAAACTGGGCATCTCATCAGGGGAAACCCATTGCGAAAGGATTTGTTTCACAAAGACATTTAGATTGATCTCCTAGTTAGGCAAACAATTCTAAGACAGATAAAGACAAATTTAAAAAAGAAAAAAAAAAAACCCACAGCACACATACCAAACTGAACTGCAAACTGAAAACCAAAAACAAGCAGATAAAATATATCCAAACATCCCAAGCCAGGCTGGGGCCTTGGGGCCCTTCAACACAACTGCAATTTATTGTGCCAGCAAAACCAATTAATAAGTCAGAGGAGACCAAGCAGTGAGGGATTTGCTCTGGAAGACAAAAATTTATGCTGCAATATCTGTTGAACCAGCTTTAAAACAATACAACAATTCAAATATCCCCAGCACTATACTGAGACTCCTTCCTTTGGATTTTGCAAGAGGAACTAGAAGTCCTCCAGTTTGGTGTCTTATCAGGGAAACTTCTTGGGTCAATAAAAAAGCTCATCATTGGCAGAATTTAATCACTTACAGCTAACACCAATGCCTTTAGAACTTAATCTACTTGTAGCAGGCACTGGATACTCCCCCACCACAGAGGGTGCAGGAGGCTGTCAGCCAAGAGGCAATGATGAGTAGTTATTCTGAACATTGATTGCCGAGCTGCATTTCATCAGGACTCCAATTATCTTCAGGTTTGGATTGGTTCTACACAATCATCTCATTAGTTACTTAAATTTGCCAGAAAGAAAACTCATTTGACAAAACAACGTTGCTGTAGATTCAAGTGACAAACACACAGTCTGCTCGTGGGGTGGGTAGGGGGACAGCAAATATTTCGGGGCTGTGCCAGATCTTGTTCATTTGCTTCTGCAAGAGGCTTGTTCCACAGACTCAAAAGAATGAGTAAAAACAGCAAGATGTCAGATGTTACGATATTAGGACAATATATATGGATTGAAAACAGAATATGACCAACAGCTGCCATCATTCCTGCTGCCACCACACCATCAGAAACTTCTAACTGGTCAAATTTATTTCCTTATTTTTCCTCTTAATATTGCCTCTACAGAGCAAGTTACTAAACAAATTCCCCACCACCACCCCTCCAGCTATAGTGCATGCATTTACCTTCTGCAATGCACTAAAGGCTACAAAAGTGGTTTTCAGTCAAGTTTTTCCAGCAATATGGAAAAAACAGTATGCTGGAAAATAGAACTTGTAGCTAAAGACATGAGCTCTTTTGATTAACTTTCCAGATTTTTAGCCATTAAAGTAGTTATCAAGCATGTTGGTACTTGGTTGGGACTGTAACAATCCTCTGAGCTTCCAGAATATTCATATATTAACATTAATTCACCAGAAAGTCCTTCCTGAGCTTTCCTCAGCAATTAACATAACAACAAATTATTAAATACTTCAGTAAGTTATTATGAACAGTAAATATCCAGGAGTTTCTTAAAAAGCACTGCTTTCGTGCTGCAGCCAGGATTACCCTCACAACAATGATTTAAACTAAAACTGAAGTCTCATCTTTTCAGTTTTAGCCTTGCTGCAGCTGCTATTGAGAACACAACAAGGGTAAGAAAAAAAGTTAGCTGGCAGAGACAGACACAGTCTCTGAACAGAGCCTCAGATATGGTCAGAAACAAAAACATCCTAATTACTAAGGATACAGAAAACCATATGTATATGCAAGATCTCAGGAGGAGATAAGAAAAAGCTCAACTGTACAAAAAGCAATAGTATCAAGAGATGTTTCTCAACTGAGAAAAGGGAAAAATGTAAGTGTTAAGGGAATCAAAGGAAGAGGTTTATTTTTTCCTTTGCCCAACACACAGTTTAGGGGATTAGGTTTTTTTATTTTAAAGGTGGGCCAAGAGCATCTCTTGGTCTCCATAACGAACTGACAGATCTGAACAAGTGGTGCCAAGAAACAGCTTAATGATTACGCAGCTCCATTTCAAAACAGGCAGTTTTGAAACTATGTGAAAAGGTAACTTCTTTCTCTACCATTTCCTCTAGCCCTGATTAAGTTTTTGGGTAAGTCTTCAAGCATCTGAGCGTGTGAAACTTCTCTACAGAGAGCCAAAAGCACTGCTTCACAGAAGGATGCAAATATTCACACTGGCAAGCCCTGAGATGTGCTGCCCATGTATTCTGTGCAGAAGCACACAAGCTCTCAGTTAAATCAGGCAGTAGAAGGTGACTCATCACTCAACAGCAACTGAACTTTTAAAAAAGGTCAGTTTGTAATGAGGAACAAGAATGACAGCAGATTTGAGCCTGAAGTAGCCAAGAAATCAACTGTATTTTCAGTCACAATTAATACAGCCTTCAATACTGCATGCAGGCTGAAGGGGAACTTGCAAGCCACCTTCCCTCCTTCCCCCAAACCATGCAGAAGCATAACAGGAAAGAAACATACACAGTTTCATTTAGTCCTTAATGGTAGTTCTAAGGTACCATCTCCTTAAGACAAAGGAGGAAACTCAGTAATAACAGAAATAGGGCAGAAATAAATGCTCACTACCATGGCACCAAGTTGACAAAAAAGCATGTGTCATAGGAGAGCTTTGCACAAGGAATTCCACAACTACAAACGTGCTCTAAAATCATCCCCATTTTTTCTGGTTGCTTTGCTTGGACAGTTTGAGGAAGACAAGACATTGAGTCCTGGCAGGGTACATGTAAAACCTTTCCACGTAAGATGCTAGGACAGAGAGCTGTGCTTGTGTTCCCTGTGGCAGGAGGGCTTGGGATGAAGCAGGTGGCACCAGAAGATAGCCACCTTTGTCCTTCCTCCAAATTCTACAGCAGCATTTATCACCAAGCCCTTAGCACTGCTCTCAGCCAGAAGCTGGAGGCTTAGTCACCTTCTCCAGGTCCCAACCAGGATCACCCTCTTACATTCCTAGTCCTCAAGAAAGCACCAACCACATCCCAAGCAAGCCAGGGAAGAGAGGAACAGAGCTACCCAGACCTCATGACCCATGTGCCCTTGGAAAACCTGCAAATACCAAAGAAATAAAACCACCCTGAGGTCAGGCATAATGCCTGCCCTTCTGCAACAAAATCCAGCCTTCAGAAAAAGACCTCTTACTAGAGATGAGAGCACTTGCTTCCAGTTTCATCTTTTTACTCCTAGAAATTGGCTGCATACAACACTTCCAGAGAAGGCAAGCGAGCCAGTGCCAAAGGAAGTGCTGTCAATAGCAATGCTAGATCTACTGCAGCTGACATCTGGCAGACATTCAGCTTCCCATTCCCAGATGTTAACCTAAGATTTGGGCCCCTGGAAAAAGAAAGATGATCCCCGTGACAGCTACAAGCATCTACAGGCCTAAATAACTTGAGCATTTTAGTCTTCTACTTGCAAGTCCTGAATCCTGCAAGCACTGCACCTTCTCCAGGGCAAGAAGCCCCAGGCCCTTAGAGACTACAACCTGAAACATCTGCTCTTAAGTTGAGCTCTCAACATTATCTCTCCCTTAGAACCCACACACATGCTATTTCTCCAAAACCAGTAGAGAAGCCGGGACCTCACTGCACTTCAAGTTTGGCTATATGATACTTTAGCCCTTTATGAGTACAGTATCTCCAAGAGCTCTGCCACCTTTGAGGCAGATGATATAAGTTTTCAAATGCCACAACTTAATCTTGCTTCAAAGAAAAATCTCAGAGAGCACTTTGGACTAAAAGATGCATTTACCAGAGCCATCCAACATTTGCCTGATGCTGTTGGGAGGATGTCTCCAAAGGGATCTGACACCCACACATGATCTGCACTCCAGAAACAGACAAGCGAATACACCTGCCAGTCTGTACTACAGAAAAACACCACGAAAGAACCTGAAAAACAAGGAGCCACCCATAATAGTCACTGATGACAATGCAAAGATGATTGCTTACTGCTTTGAATATCTAGAACATCTACAGGATTTAAAAACGCAGAGTTTGCTTCTAGTGCAAGATTACACAACTATCATGTAAGACTGCCTTTGCATGCTGCTCAAGCTAAATGGATTTTATATCACCTGTTTCAGGTTCTCAGCTAACCCTGTCTCGCAGCCCTCCCTCCAATATGGCGATACGATGCACAAAAATGTTAAATAATACTTGCCACTCTCTTCAAAGAAGTATCCATTTCTTGACATCGCTGCTGGTGGAGACTCTAGAAAGACAAGAAAAAAAGAAGCTTAAGAAACATCAAGATGCTGAATGTCTTTGCCTTACTGCTAAACTCACTGTAAACCGGGATTACAGCAAAAGTCCAGCCCCAAAATACTGCAGGCATCAGATTTTCCTGGATGTGGCAATTTTAACCTTTTATTTATTTACTTTAGCATCTACCGGAATATCCTATACAGTCACTGCTTGAAAAAAGTTTAACAGCCTCAGACATCCCGGGCTGGGACCACAACACAGCAAGACTAAAGATCAGGACAAGCCGGATCATCTCAATAACCTATCAAACCTGAACAAGTACATCTAAAAATAATAAGCACTAAGCATCTGTGAGGCTTTTATAAAAAATACAAATCATAACGAAGTCTAGGTTGTATCTCATGCTTAGGTAAAAAGAACCAGTTTATTTTAGAGGAAAACAATGTGGTTCAGATGAGAATGGGATTCCACGTCCTATTTTGCTGCTCCTAATCATTAGGATATCCCAAAACAGGGCTTGGCAATTAAAGATAAGCACCACATAATCATAGAATTGTCTAGGTTGTAAGGGACCTTTAAGATCATTTAGTCCAACCATCGACCTAACTGATAAAAAACCATCACTAAACCATGTTTCCTCCAGGGATGGTGCCTCAACCGCTTCCCTGGGCGGCCCATTCCAATGCTTAATAACTCTTTCAGTGAAAAAAGAATTCCTAGTATCTAATCTGAATCTCCCCTCGCACAACTTGAGGCCATGACAGAAGACTGTAGCCTTCCTTGGCCTGCTTTCTGAGCAGGGGTCCTGCAACAATCACCATCTGCACCAAGGGGGTCTCACTGGAAGCCACAAATGGGAAATTACATTGACCAAAGTGAACCCACAAACACAGCAGCACCAGCACCAAATCACCATGATTCATTATGGAACATTATTTGTTAGTGAGTCAGTTCTGCAATTAATTCTGCTGGCAAATTGGGTATTTACCATGCAAAAAGATGTTCAAACAGCATAGGAGCACCTGCTTTCAGGTGTAATCAAAGTCTGGTACCCAAGCCCAGCCTGGCTGTTTTCAATACGAACAGTATTTGACAGTTCAGACTGCGTGGGCTAGAAGTACCAGCTTTTCTGTACAGGTGCATGTCCTATTTTACAGTGAGCTAACAGAGCGCTTTATTTCAAGCCTTGAGGAGGAGTCACCAAAGCAGTCCCTTCGAAATCTGCTACTAGATGCTGCCTCTTTATGTGCTTCTTCCTAGCCAAAATGCAATCAGAAAGAGGAATAGATTTGTTCTGTCTTTCCCCACTTCATTAGGCTAATCAAACATTACCTACGCAAGCCTGAGATGAATTTGGGCCAACAAGGAAAGAGGTTTTGCCTGCTTTATTGTTCTACAGATTAGGCTTCCTGCTTTTCGTTTGAGGTATGAGACAGTTTCCCAAAGACACTTTCTCTACCCCATAACTTTTGGCTTACTGGTTATGTACTTCCCCCCACACTTTACAGTGTGCCACGTTTTCAAGCATCATAATTCATCCTGGTCCATCAGGAGCCTTTGTGTCCCAGACGGATACGAGTCACACCACTGATGGCAGCACCTTCCAGCCTTAACACTTGTCACAACCCAGGGTGGATGAGACCTTTCACTGCAGATAGCATTTAGCTGCACAGGTTCCTGGAGGGACACCCTGATGACTATTTTAAAAAAACCACACAAACCCGAGGGCAATTCAAGTGTCTGGTCCAAGAGAGAAACACAATGTTCCAAGTTCATCCCAAAACAATGGGTTGGAGGAACAAATGCACTGCACTGTGGCCAAGGGGCACCCATTACACAAGTCAATTGTTTCCCTCCACCTGGAAGGGAAGGAGAAGATCCATCCAGACTGATTAGCATGCTAATGATCAAAGGAAAGTTTTTTAAAGAGGCTCTTATTGTGTAATGATTGCATTTACGTATTTCAGAGAAACAAACAAAATACGCCTAGGCAGTCGGATTACCCAAGGAACTGACATTCCCACCAGGATGGTATATCAATTTCTCATTTCCATTATGGCTTCTAAGGGAGCCTGAAGCAACATGTTCATCCTTCACTAGGCAAAATGAGACACTGTTTACTTTTTCTTTAACTGAACACACCTATTTCTATGGGTTGATAATGCCTAATGAACAGGAATTCAGAGTTGGTTGCTTTCTTCATTACGAATACATTCTAACTGCAGCATTGCCTGGGTTGACATCGCACCTTTACAGGAGATTCCGCTTCGGTCACTGCTTGGACAAGGCATGAAAAGGGCAAGGCTGGGGTATTACAACAGGTAGTGCCATTTCATTAGGTAGCACTCATCCCTCTGAGTCACTAATGAGCGATATTCCCCCAGGCAACATGCTCAGGCAATTATGTTGGAGGTGCTGTTTTTTCAGATGAGTCATAAAACAGAGGTCTTAACCTTGTAATTAAAGATGCAATGGCACGTTTGGGAAAAAAAAGTCAGGCGTTCACCCTACTCTGTCCTGGCTGAAGTCCAGCCCTGGTAATTTGTCTTTTCCCTACGTAATACTGTCCCACAGCACCAACAGGATTCAGACTTCAAAACAGTCTTGTTGGAGCCTTTTGAAGAGTTGCTACAACCCCCACGGAAGGGGCTATGCACATTAACATCAGGAACCGTATTTAACATGCCCATGAGGTAAAAGGTGATGGGGGTGTTTACACAAGTCCAGACACACGCAGAGAGCTATGGGACTAGCTTAAAGGTCAAGACATTAGCAGAAGTAAAGGTAGGAAGAAGGGTAAATTGGGAGCTACATTATCTATCTCTGAGAATCTAGAGAAAGCACCATCTAACTTTTTAACTAAGCAAAACAAAGGAGACATATTTGGGAGAGAGGACAATTAATATCTTTCCCTCCTTATGCATCAGCCATCTTCTCCCCATATTTCCTCAATCATTTTAGCACAAGCAAGTGTAGCTTATGCGTATGGGACGCTGGGTAACGACAAGGCTAGACAGACTGTGCTTAAGTGCATCCTCAGTAGCGGTCCACAAGGTAAACATATCAGCAGGCTCCACGCACCTCTCCTTCCATACAGCTTATGGGATATTAATACCCACGATCTCAGCTCCTTCAACATGGTTTGTTGAAGACAGGAACAACGGGTTTGAGTTGTGCAGAACTGACAGCAAGAGTCCCCTTCTGTCCAGCAGCAAGGTACATACCCATAGCCTGATGCGCACACACAACCTGTATTTTCTCTCCCCATCTCACCTCCACTCTTAAACAACAAAAAAAAAGCTCAACCACAGGGCAGGTATAAAACACCGCAGTAATCAATGCAATTGTTTAGCTTGGGGAATCCTGGGCAGGAATATAAGTCTCCAAATACATTAGAGATGAACATTACAAGACTCCAGGGTTTGCCTGAAGCTGCAGAAGAGTTTCTACGAAGCATAAATCAGCCCCTGCATTAGCCTTTGCAGGCTGGAGGAAGAGACTACAGCCTGGAAATCACTTTTACCACTTTCTCTACACCAGCACACCACTTCCCTCAGATCCAAACCGATGTCACTAGTTCCTTTCCCTCAGGTTTTCTTTCAGATTTCAGCAATTAAACACAAAGAAAGCAATTTCAGCAAGACACAAGGTCAGACTTCTAGCGACAAAGCTGGAAAGCATTACCCTAAGGAGCTAAGATACACAACACAGCAAATGCACTCTTGTACTTCTAGTATCTCAAGAGAGGTCTATGTCCTCACTCTCCAGAGTCTGCTTTCTCATCCAACACCTGCAAGAACCACCAGACTTTCCAATTGCTCTCCCTGTCCAAAGACAGAACAAGCTACCATCTTCTATTCTCTGCCAGGCAAAGTACATAGTATAGCTCTTTTGACAATTTAAGCAGTGCTCTTCAGTTTTAAGAGTTAATTTACTCCAGTAAATAAGTTTCCACTGCCATCCTACCTTATTCCCTACAGGGATGTCTATTAGATAATAGTAAATCAGACAGACATTAAAAGTGTCACTACTTAGTTGATTTTTCAAAGAAAAGCTTCTGACTAGTTTCTCATCACTTCATGAGCATTGAATTCAAAGGTAAAAGTGATGAGCTGAAGCACTGAAGTGCTGCAAAATGGAAAACAATGCCTATTTCTCTAGACTCAGGGATACAGATTAAGATTTCAGAAGTCACTACCCTTTGTCTTGAAGCTATTGCAGCAACTGCAAGAGCCACCAAGGGAGAGGTATATGAAGTTTGCTTCTTAACTGGTAGGACAATCCGGTTTGCTGTAGTTTGAGGTGCTTGGTTTTAAGACTGGGATAAAACAGATGAACTGCAGTGGGAAGTATCAGACCAGAAGTGGGCATACTTCCTGATTTCTTACATTCTTACCATTTTTACATTTGCATTTAACAACAAAAACAGACAAAACCGTACCATGCCATCTTCTATTATTAAATTCCTGTGGGAAACGTGTCTCAGATCTAATAACCCATTTTAACTCTCTTGTTTTAAGGTTAGTAATAAGTTCTCTTGAGCCTTGCAATATTAGTGGATTACAAATAAAAACACATTCTCTGGATACTTCAGTAACTCAATTACGATGTTCTGCTGCTGGCATCTTTCAAGTAAACAGTCCTCTGCAGCACAAGCCTTATATTGAAGCAAAATAGCTCTCTAACAAGTTTTCTACAAGCTGTACTTAAAGACTTTGGCTTTTATGACTTCTCTCCACTAAAGCTCTCCAAGTTCTAGCGTCTTAATATTTAACTGGAGTTTACTTTGAGATAACACCATTTTGAAAGAGTTATTTGAAAGGTACTTCTTTTTCATTTATAGGCCCTTTAATAAGGGCTGCTTTTGGGTTGTCTCTGAATATAAGCAGGCTGTAGGTCTGGAGCATTTAGTTACCTCATAAGCACTGATAGAAAAACATTGGGTATCTTCGTCATCTTTCTTTCAATACTGCTTTGCTGAAACTGAGGACATTTCTAAAACTCATCAGCAAATGCAACGTCTTCCCTTAAAGCTGATAAAGCAAAACACTTGAGCCTCTAAGGAAGAAGTGGCAACAAAAATCACCTGTTCAGCTGTAAAAGCCTTTAGGCTTCCCAATTTCCTCTCAGGGGGAATTATCAATTCTCAGCATGACAGATTGAGCTGCCTGGTTATCTGGAAAAAAAACCATGACTACTTTCCAGAAGACACATACGGCTTTAGTTTTGAAGCAAGGTTTTGGCCACTTCAAGCTGACTTTCAGGAGTTTGCTAAAAGCATCCATCGCTACCCTTAAATAGTCAGGCACTACCTTCCCCACGTGATGGGGAATGTTGCAGTTAATTGCACTACCTCAAACAGATCCAGAGCCAAGTCCAGCTTGAACAAGTGCATTGTCTCATCTGAGACTTTTTTCCAGGGAAAGATGACAAGGCTGCCCCTATCCAAGGCTCCATCAGACTAGGTATTTAGTATAAAACTCAACTCAGAGCTCACTCTTATTAGTTTATTCTCTCCACCCTACCGGGAATTAACATCACAGAAAAAGAGGGGTCTTGCAGCAGAAGTGACCAGGGAGCTGCACCCAGGTTCATGCAATTTGTAGCAAATTAGCACAATTTATGTGCTTCAGATACCTAATAATCAAACAATGCTGCTTCCCTCCTCCACCCAAAGTCAGCAGAAAACCAGACAGATTTAAGAGGACAAAAAAGCCACCACACACAGAAGCAATAATATCCCAAAGGAAACCTACAGGAGATAACTTTTTTTTTTAATTATGTGGAGCATTAACTGAAAGGAGCCTGCAATTAAGTTTAAAAATCTCTGTATGCAGCAATAGCCCAACAGCAGGAGGATGAGGAAGCCTCAAACTCCTTTTGTAACACAACTGCATCACCGCAGAAGAATAGCAAAAGAGCTCGACAGATAGCAAATCTGATCACATTGACTAGCTAATCAGTTCCTGATATATCAATATTGCAGGATCCTCCCACAGAGCATCACATGTGCTCTTAAAACATGAGGGTTTTGGCAGTTTTCACGGAAGAACTGAACAGCAAGGTCTCCTGGTAGAGATATTTGCTGCAAATTATTTAAAGCCACCCAAGCCATCAAGAATTAATGGACAGCAGCATGCAAAAAGCTATTTGGCCTTAATTTACTACTTCTCACTTTTATCTACACCTTAAGCAGCTGATCCCTTCCTACATACTTCAACTGGAAAACACTGGTGACAGCGCAGAGAAGCATGCCCCAAGCTGCTGCTCTGGGCAATAACAGGACAAGAGCTTGAGTTTTTACTTGTTTTCCTCTACACAGAGAGAGGTGTGACAAAAAAAACCAAACAAACAAACAACAAACCACACAAGTCAGGGTTTCAAAACCCAATCACTGTAATTCAAGGAAGTATAAGGTAAGGCGTGCTTGTTAATATTCAGGCAGGAAAATGCCTGGTAAATACAGCGTATGAGCACTGCTGACTGTGGCAAGCCCAAACGTAGACCTTTCCCAAGAAAGCACCAGTTTGCATTGATAAAGGCAAAGGAAAACATAATGGAAAAAACCTCAAGAGGGGTAAAAAGAACTTTTAAAAGCCATTAAATGGTAAATATCAGCACTGTTATGTTCCAGGGAGTTTTATCTTCAAGGTATATCAGTCAAGATCCACTAAAGGACCCCTCTTCACTGCAGCTTTACAGCCTTGGTCCCCCTGCAAGCACCACATGTGCTTTCTCAGTGCAGACACACATCCATCCACATTTCAACCCCAGCAGAAGCTGACAGGGATAAACCCTTCTTTGACAGGGCACACCAGAGCCCTGTCCTTCCTCAACTTATCCTTTATTCATCTCAGTGGCATAGCTGCTCAGAGCAGCTCAGCACAGCCCCACGACAAGCTCCACAAAGAACCAGCTGCGTTCCTCCTCCCCACAATTACATCCACAAGCCCATCACACACCTAAATAGCTCCCTAATACTGCTTTCCACAGTAGTATTTGAAGAGTAAGGAGTTAACCACGTCCCAGTCATTGTGACAACAGCCTAAGGGCACACTCCAGCCAGCCAGCAGATACCCCCATCTATCTACAGTCACCTTCTGCACTGCTGCCCCCCACTTCTCAGCTTATCCTCCTCCTCACAAAACTATCAAGCCTTTGAAAAACACAGCCGAACACTGAAGGATGGATGAGGGCTCATCACATGGCATGCCTAGAGCTTTAATGCAGGTAGCAGTACAGGTATACCAACAGGCGTTGGTACCACTCTGTAATAAAGCAGGGATTTTTTTGTTTTACCTACACCGACTGTGTGCAAACACCTACAAGAAATCAACTTTTGAGGTCTTGAAAACAGTCTAGAAGACAGACATAACCCAGGAAGATTTAAACCTACTCCAAAACCCTTCACCTTAGTAAGCTTTTAGAAGATGATAAAGCATTGGCTAGAGTACGCACTGAGAAGGAAGGTGCTTTTAAGTAGCCCAATCCAATAGTGAATTGCTGCTTTAGCCAAGAGACTGAGCACCTGCAGGGACACAAGCTTTGCCCTCCTTATGTGTAGACATGACCAAGTCCTCTAACAAGCCTTAAAAAGAATGTTTCTGTTAGTAACGAGCACTTCTTTTAAAGTTTAACATCCTCTTCTTGCCACAGAATTGCAGGGATGTGTTGCTTGTCTCCCCTGCCTCGCTACTAGAAGTAACACGCCTAAAGGATTTTCACCACCTCTTGGCTTCCCACAATGATTTCATTTCCCCCAAATTTCCAGTTTTAGGACTAAGAGTTGTGGATTACTAAAACTAAACATCTCTAACGCCCCTGGGAAGTGTCCCATTTCTCTGATTTTTGGAGGATGTGACACCAGCCCTCTAACATTTCTTAGGCTCTCCCGTGGTGCATTAGTCACTTGGACATACAGCCTTGCTCCATGGATCTATCCAAACTCTCCATTAAAGTGCGACCAACCTGGCATGCCGGTCCCAACCCAGGCAGAAAACACAACTTCATAGCTTTGCAACTCAGCAGGCACTAAAGTACCAAATCAGGGGTTCTGTGTAAGGAGCTGGACATTCTTCTGATGAAGGGAAATGGTGTGAGGAGGTCTCAAATCATGCCATGGTCACTCTGGTAAATGAAACCCCAGAGCTAATTTTCACAATCGCTGGCTGTGAAAATAGAAAGCATCATATTGAAAGGATAAAGCAGGAAGCATCCTCCTGCCTGCGCACTCCCGGGCAAACACACACCCACGCACAGGCTCAGGGATCAGACATGTCTGCTTTCAAAGCATCTTCCTCACTGCACTGAACAATTCCCCTCTTCCTCCAGAGCACCCACCACAATAAAACCATCTAATAAAAGACCTCTGGCTGCAGCAGTGACAGCTACCAGAGACCTCCCCCCAATCCCCTCCCCCCCCAAAAAAAACCAACCCCATGCACACTGAAAGATTTGCCAGCAGCACCAGGCTGTCCAGGTTGACTCATCACAATTTAGACCACCCGAACAATTAATATCCAAGGGTGCCTCCCAGAGGTGAGCCGCAAGAGGAAGCGGCCCTGTAAAT
This sequence comes from Calidris pugnax, assembly GCF_001431845.1. Lineage (NCBI taxonomy): Eukaryota > Metazoa > Chordata > Aves > Charadriiformes > Scolopacidae > Calidris > Calidris pugnax. The sequence goes on from NW_015090793.1 coordinate 12,897,324, forward strand.
GGAGAGCCGTGCAGCTGCTTTCCTAACACGGTATCTTTTCCTCCTCCACCAGGTTTCTTGGCCAGCATTTCATAGGTGAGCAGGACAAGCAGAGAAGTGGGGGAACGCCACCACTTTGGGATTTGGCTGGCAGACAGACAATTTTTGCTATTTGCCTTTTTTTTCCCCCCAGGTTGAAGGGGGAGGTTTCATTTTGTTGGGCCCTCTAAATAAAAAAAAAGAAAAGGAAATGATTTAAGACTTGCAAGGATTTCTTGCATAAGTGCTACATAGAGAGGAGCGAAAGCAAATACCTCCAGAGATCCCACAAGCTGGCAAAGGCCCAAGAACAGACCAGTTGAGGCTTCTCAGTAGACTTTTCCTGAAACATTTAAATAATTTAGAAAGCATTAACTCTTACTGACAGCTATTCAGACAGCTCTTTCACTTGCAGGGCCCTATCAAAAACCTCATAACTCTTAATCAAAAAGAGATACTGCAATGGCCCCAAATCTTGGTCAGGGTTGAGCGTGGCTTCAGAAAGGTGCTTTAGACATTTTTCTTTGCTGAAATGCTTTCCTTGTACAGGCAGGTCTTCCAGAGGTCACCACCTGCCACTTATCTGCAGCAGTACCGTGTAAAACATGCAAAAATGGTCAAGAGAGAGTCTATCAACAATTCACTTCCTTGGGGCTGTTCAGAGGAAGGGAGCTGTTCCCTGCGTTGTTTCAGTTGTGATAAATACCATAAAAATTAAGCAGCTGCAAGGTGTAAACTAGTAGCTATAAGACTTCTCCTTTGGGGTTAGGTGGAAGTGATGCTCCAGCACCCTCAGTTTCACACTCCAGCATCCCCCCAGGGTACCAGGATCATGTTTTGGAACAAAGTGGGTTGCTGTAAAGTTTTTATCCCCTTATTGCCACCAGAAATGAAAACAGCTAGTAAAGAGGCAGCAGTGACTGGTCCAAGCTTTGTAGTGAAATTACTCCTGCACCCATTCCTACTACCAACCCTCAAAAAGCATCTGGATGAAACAGCAGACCAGCTCAAATCCACCCCAAAAGTTAGATCAAACCCAAGGTCTACAGGGAAAACATGGAAAGACACGGAAGTAGAGCAGTGACCACTGCCACCTGACCACCAAACACATTTTCAGTTGTGGTTCCAGGCAAGACATTGAAAGAAAAACCGCCCCTTGCCATTAAAAGTGAAAACAGCCCAAAGCATCCCCAAAGGGCAGCCCAGCTGCCCTCCCCACAGAAATGGGTATTTTAAATCACAACAGGCTTTGGAGGATAACACAAATCACCCCATAGAGTTTCTATATCTAGGACCCACAAAACAGCAGCAGTGATACCACCACCACAACGGGTGGTGGGACAGCCAGCCACACCAGATCTCATTTTGCTGTCCATTGTCAACTCCAAATAAAAATGCCCCAGTCCAGTGGTGAAATAATCACAGACTGACAATCCATGATAGAGTGTTATTCATTAGGACATTGTTTATGGTTCGTCTACATGGCTTCCATGGCTACAGCAACAGGGATGATGTTTGCTAGCATTTTAGACAGATTACATATATACATTTTGTTTTCACTCAACACTGCACTTTCCCCACGTGAAACATCAGTATGTAAAGCCTTGCAGACAGGCTGTTAGGATGTTTTAGCATTAATTAGAGAAAAACCAGAACAGGTAAGATCCCTTATGCCCATCTCCCCACGCATATCTTGAAACTAAATTCAAACCCTGAAAGACAGCACTCTGGTTAATGTAAATTGAATTCAGAAGGTATTCTCCATCCTTAAACACAACAGCACACAGACATCCGGCACAGGCAATAGATATCATCACTAAGCAGCAAAGCCCATTGAAAATACATCAAGTACTGCCTTACTTTAGTGAATTAAATAATTAAAGAGCTGGCAGAGATGGTTTTCTAGATTTCCTATCCAAATGCATCACCCAGCAACAGTAGTGCTTCAGTTTTGGGTTTTTGGTTTTCTTTTCTGTTTTTTTTTTTTTTTCTTTTAAGAACACAACTTACCTGCACTACTTCTTTATTAGAGATGCTGTTCAGACAGCCTGCGCTCCCCTCCTGGCTGCTCCCCCTGAGCCACCACACTTGTTCCCAAATGCCACTTGCTCAGGTGGCTGAGGCGGCAACGGCTCCTGCTTTTTCAATGGCTCCAACATTAATCCATCCAGAGCATCTTTCTCCCTCACTTCCAATTGGCGAGTGGCGAATGGGTGGAGTGAGAGCGTGACCCATTAGCTCCCAGATGGGCACCTCCAACCCAGCTCTCCCAACCGGAGGAGCGATGCCGGCGAGCCGCTAACTTCACGCCTGCAAAGCAGCGCTGCTCCGCATGCCACCGCAGCCCCGGCCACGGCTGGGCTTCCTCCTCCAGCCACCCAGAGCCCGCTGCTTCTCTGAGCTATTCGCCTCTGGTAGCGAGGAGGAAAAATAGAATGATTAAAGTGACCCTGCTCTTCGGAGCCGACAGTTTTTGCTGGATGCTGCACAGAGAAAGCTTGCGTGCCTCCTTAAAAAAAAAAAAAAAAGCAGCTTTGTAGCAGCCAGGCTTAACTGAAGTGAGAAGATACTGTACCTTACAGAGAGAAGTACAGGGAAAACAAGAGGATGTGAAGATGCAGAAAGAAGAGAGGGAGGGAAGAAAACCTGCTGCTGAGAGGTAGATATAGCAAATTTCTTAAAGATATAGGTGCTGCACTCTGGGAGCACGGGGCCTGCCCAATTGCAGAGATGGGCTCCGATGTTTTTTTTCCATGCTCCCCAGCATGACAGTTCAGCTGCACGGGCAGCAGCAGTGCCAGGGTTAACACATGCATTCAATGAGGAGCCTGCATAAGGCAACGAGAAGCAGGGCAGTAAGTCTGTACTATAACAGCAAGTTGTGGAAAATAGAGCTGAAGAGACCTCACCTCATCCAAAGAAACTTAGATCTAAGCCCAGGGCTTGACTATGCAGACCCTAAAAAGCTTTGGAGGGAAGATGCCACATCCTCCCCCTCCTCCAGCCTATTCTACTGCTTCACTTGCCTTACAATTCAAGATTTTCATAACAATAAGCCAAGTCTCCCCCAGCTGGATATTTAAAGCCCGGAGGAATGGTCTATGCTGGCCAAAAAAAAAAAAAAGGGTATGCAGACCCTAAAAAGCTTTGGAGGGAAGATGCCACATCCTCCCCCTCCTCCAGCCTATTCTACTGCTTCACTTGCCTTACAATTCAAGATTTTCATAACAATAAGCCAAGTCTCCCCCAGCTGGATATTTAAAGCCCGGAGGAATGGTCTATGCTGGCCAAAAAAAAAAAAAAGGCGAAAAAACCTAACTCCCCAAAGCAACACCAAGTCAGCCTTAGAAAAGGCAGAACCTTCAAAAGAAAAAAAGAAGCAGAAATAAACAGTGAATTATCCAAATGCTGGCAAGACTGGGTCACTCCCCTACAGTAACTCTGACAGTTACTGTGACTTAACTAAAAATTTCCCAGTGATCATATTTACCAGGAGGCAGCAAAGGTTTCCCAGCGCACAGCGAGGCGAGGCAGGGCACGGCTCGGGAAGAGGCATCGCTTTTAGCTGAGGGATTCAGTCAGAGCCACATACCCCTGTTTTCAGTCCCTGCTACAGACTTGTTTCCGCTGCATGAAACCACAGGCAATGCATGTTTTTAAACACCTCCTACGCATTTTCTCTGCCGAGACTGCTCATCCAGTCTCCTCCATTTTTATTTTTTTTTTTCTTTTGCATGCCACCTGACAAGCTTTTCCAGGTAAAGCACATCATATTCAAATTGTTAATAAGATGTAAAGGAAGGATACCATAATTCATAAAGTATGCGAGGGTGGAAGAGACTCTTGGAGGTCTCTAGCCCCACTCCTTGCTCCAGGCAGGACCACTTTCAAAGCTGCATTAGGCTGCTCAGGACCTCATCTCATCAAGCTCAATAGCTTCTCCAAAAGAAGTTTTACAATCAAGACTCCTGTTCTTGGGATCAGCACTAACAGCAAGGCTCAGCGCCTAAAACAGCAGGATTTACAGAGTTTTTCCATATAGATTCTTTGCAGTAAAGCAACATGTAAACTTTTCAACCAACCTGGTACTCTGGAGGTACTTCCTTGTAGCGAGGCAAATCTACAATAGAGGATCTTAATACCTTCCTCTATACCCACACACTTGATACCTTTAATAACAGTTTAAAGGACAGAGCTGACAGCATCACAACCCTAAAGGTGAAACGAGCCTGCCTAGCCTCCAGCAGGTATTTCAGGTTTCAAACACTGACAGATTCATTTCAGCAAGTGAACAAGCTTATGAAACAAAAGACCGGCTAAGATCAGTTTCTATTTTTATTTTTTTCCATGCTGAGGTTGTTTATCAGCTCTCCCTGGCCAGCCTGCCTGGGCACGAGGGTGCAGCACGGACCAGAGCTGCTCCTCGGTGGAGATGACAGCAGCCAAGCGAGCACCACCAGGAGAGGTCTGAGAGGAGAGTGCATCAACACAACCATGTCACCACATCCAACAAGTCCTATCTTTCTTGCCACCCTCCTCACCCACCATCTCCAAAGCCCCCCCAGATCTCGGTGGGCTTCTCCGCTACCCCATACCACCCCGCTCCAGTCCCCAACCCTTTCATCCCTGGTCACGCACCATCCACTGGCCCAGTCCACCTCTGCGTCACCAAACGTTGCGGCCACGGGGCCAAATCCTGCGAAGAGCCAGCGCTCGCCCCAAACTGGCCATAGGGCGAGCGGAGAAAGGTGAGCCGGGGGTAGCAAAAAGAAGCTGGCTCCATCAGGACGGAGAAGATCGGAGAGCCAGGTACAAAGCAAACCGCGTCTCCCTTCACCTCCTTCAGCGGGTACTGTTGGGACATGCAGTCTCAGAGCCTTCTCCCCGAGAAGTTCCTTTTTGGAGCGGAATTAGTGCAAAAAGAAAGCCGCTCAAGCAGCCCCGCTGCTGCTGTCACAGCCCAGCAGAGCACACTGGAAAGGCTGCGTCTCCAGCCTGTATTTAAACGCCCCTCTCAGAAAGCAGAGATGCAGCACAGGAAGAGACAAATTCCAGCTCTGCGTCGGGCTGATAAGCCAGGTTTATAATATTCAAAAAGTATTGGCATTACTACAATTCCTCCCTCCCCCCCCCAACGAATATCTTGTGCAGTAGCTTGTTGTGCACAATAAGCAAAAAAAAAAAAAAAGCCCAATCCCTAAAAAAAAAATAAAAAATATAAAATCAGCCTGTTCCGGTGGGAACAGCCAACACGTTGAATAAAACAAACACACGCGTGTTAAACCCTAGGGACGCAATTAGCCTCGGAGCAGGGGGAAGAGGCGTTTAACTCCTAGAAAAGGCGATGGCAGCAGGCGAGGGGATGCCCAACACTGTTCCCTCTGGGCACCTGTGGGGTGCTTTTTCCCCAGGGAGCGAGGTCAAGTGGAAGCTTCCACCACTGCAGGGTGTCAGCACATGCCCCAACACCAGAAGGGGAGAAAGGCCACCTCATCCTCACCCCAAGACTGCCCCCCTCCTAGTTTTCCACTCTTTGTCTGCCCCACAAGTGGGTAGCTCCCAGCAATAACTCACTTAATCACCATTGCCGTTCAAAATCACCTGCAGCATCTTGAGACAAAGATTGCCCAGCTCCAAGCACTGACCAGCTGAGATCTTTTCTCCACCAGCTTCACATCTGGGTTTTTCCCCTCCTGCCAAAGCCCACATTATCACTAGCCTCCATTCATCCCACTATGGTACGGCTGCAGGGATGCCTTTGGGGCAGCCGCAGCCCCACAAGCCCGTCTGCTGCCATTTGCATCAGGTCCCTCAAACCTAGAGGGCTAAAAAGCACCCATGGGGAAAAAAAAGTTCCTGCCCAACACACGTATAAAGTCAGTCTTACCCACTCCAGTGCCTTACACCACGTTTTCATGCTTTTCTCCCCATCTTCTTGTGGTTGCTCAGCAAGGCACATACGAGGAATGAAACTGGACTCTCTTCCCTCCACACCCCACCCAAATCACAGCTCCCACTAGTCCACCAGAGCGTGCAGTCCCTGCTTCAGTAACAGAGTTAGACTGAAGCCCTTCATAGTGCCTTTTTTTTTTCCAATCACAAGTCAGAGCCAGGGATGAATTTAGAAAGGGGGAAATAGAAAAACCCATGGAGTTATAAGTGACAGCAAAGCGCTTTGATATCGAAGCCAGCACTGACAGATGCAGAAGCCTACAGTGCTCTGCTCCGGGCCAGCATGTCACCATGCTCTGCAGAAAGGCTTTATGGGGAGCTTATACTAGATCATATTTAGAAAGTTATATTACATTAAAAAAAAAAAAAGAAAAAAGTTTTTCGGTTTCACTAGGTCCTAGGACCCAGGGAAAGGAGCTGCTTTGCAGACTTCATTATCACAAAACACTGCTCAGACTCAAATTGGGATGAACCTCAAGGAATTGCCTCAGCATTCCCAGTTTTTAACTGTACTGCGTTGCATCCATCTCAGTGGACTCCTTAACCCCCTTTGGCAGTGACAGCACCACTCCACGCCTCAGCCACTGTCAGCAGCAAAGGTAGCGTGGATTTAACATATGCTGGGTATCTGCTGGTATGTTTGGCAGTAATTTACATATTTAGAGGGTAGATGACAGTTTCATGATGATGAGTCATTAAAGTGTCCCAGAGAGTTGTTTACTCTCAGAGAAATCCCACATAGAAACAGGACTTTTCTAGAAATGGTTTTGCATTAGGAATACGAAACCCAGTGGTTTTGCATTACGAAGAAGTAACTCAAGTGCCACCTGAGCCAGAGCAATAGAAAGCTTCAGGATAGCAATCACTGTGGCTTCCCAGAGACACTTAAATCACAGCACAGTATTAGAATTACTCACTGAAAAAGAAAAAAAAAAAAAAAGAACAAAAACCCAGAACAGTTTCCCCCTAGGTAATGTGATTTAGCACCTGTCTTTAGGCATAAAGTATGTATGCAGTGCATCACTGCAATTCTGCAAGGACAAGGGTTAGGTTTCAGTCTTATACAGGCAAATAAAACAGCTCCAGGCTAAGTTCCATTACTCTGGACTAAAATCCAACTTCACACCTAACCTTAAGCTCCCTTCTACAGAAAATATCAGATGTTTCACTGACACTTTTTTAAAAGACAACACAGAAAGCTTCCAACTTTGGATCCTTTTGCTTTTAAAACCAAGACATTTTTGTTTTCACATTGACTCAACATAAAAATAAAACTTGCTTTAACAACTGTTTACAGCCCTAAGTGATTTACTACAGCTTTACTAGAAGTCAAGGCGCTACAAGTTCACATACAGATGTCTTATGCCACCGGGGGAGTCAAGCGAGTGCTCCGTTTGAAAACCCAACTCGTATTTCTAGCTGTGCTCATTTAAACAAGCTGAAGCATTCAAACTGCCAAGGAACAACACAAGAGCCAGAGAGGAACTTCCTCTGTGGTACATAATTCTTACAGAGTGGCAACCGTATAAAAGCCACAGATATTTCATAAGTAGAGGGCTCTGGCTGAGATGGATTAGCCAACGCATCTCGATTAAAGCAGGGGAACGGCGACGTGCCACTCAAAGGGGTGGCAGCAATGACTGAGGTCGCAGTGTAGACAAGACTAAAGTGTTGCATCACCGTTTCCTTCCAGCCTCCAAAACAACCAGCCACAACAGCGACCCAGGTGAGAAGGCTGAAACACCACTGGATTTACCCAGCCCTGGGTCAAGCAGTTTATCCCATGCTTCAGCTACAGCTTTTGAGGGAGAGTAACCCTGCAAAGGAGGGACAAGGCAACGTTCACACCTAGAGAAAACCCACATGAGAAGTCCTGCAAACATTGCATGTTGGGGAAAAAATGTGTTCCCCAATAGAGGCTGTTCACGTGCATATTGGTGACGGACAGCCAGTCCACGCCATCAGGTCTCAAGAGATTCAATGACAGTCCTGGACATGAAACACAGCAGCACAGAAGAAACCTTTGAGGAAGAACATCAGATCTGAAATAAACTTTTTCATTAAACCAGGAGGGGGAGAAACACGGGCACAATTCTCCCTGAGAATAGATCCACCAGAGGAGTTTGAGGACCAGCCTCCCGCTCGCTGCTTTGCGGGCAGCAAAGCTGTTGTGCCACCTACAGTTGCTTTGACTCCAGAACAAACTTTCCTACACGAACCCAAGTCCCTGTCATTTAATGTAGTGTCAAAGCAGCGCTAACGCAGCCATGCTGATTAAGGAAGTGCTTCCTTTGGTAAGGCGGGGGGGCGGGGGAGCACTTCAGAAAATGACTTTTAAAGTTTTGTCGCAAATCACAACGTGCATTTCAAAGGGCGTTTAAACCCACCCTCTCCCTGTCTTTAAAAAAAAAAAAAAAGCACATCGCCGAGGTTTTTGCCAATGCACACGACTCCCCAAGCCCTTTACACTAGTTCAGCTTCAGCCATATAGTTTCACCTTTTTTTTTTTCCCTCTTCTTTCCTCTTTTTCTTTTTATCGCGGCTTTTACACCATTACCAACGTGAAGTCAGGCAGCCGCAAGCAAAGCGCCGGAGCAGAGCTAAACCCCACACCGTGCCTGCTTCCCCTCCTGGGGTATAAACAAGTACCACAAGGGGGGAAGGGAAGCGGGGACACCCCCAGAACAAGAAGCCACCACGTCTACATCCCTCCTGCATCCCCGGGTACTTCTTCTCACGCCGCATCTGCGCTCCCTGGGCTGGAACATCCCGCTGCCGCCCAAGGAGAGACCAGATTTGGGGGGGTGTCACCACCTCCCCACCGACACCAACAGGATCCTGAGCAAAAAGCTTTGAGCAACGATGCCGATGGAAGATATCCCAGATTTCTGACCCCCCGGCACCCTTCCAAGAAGGGAAAAAAGCAGGATCCATCCCCATCCCTTCCCGGCCGCCCTTTCCCCATCACATCCCGTCCCCTCCCCGCTGCCGCAAAAGGCAAAGCTGGGCTGAAAGAAGGGGAGGGACGCCCCGCAAAGTGCCGGCAGAACTCATCACACTTGTTGTCCCCGTCCGTCCCCGGGCTCCTGGCAGCGTCGCCTCTCACCGCATGGCTGGAGGTGGAACACCCGTCTCGCTGCCATGGCTGCCGCGGGTTTTCCTCTCATCCCGTCTTCATCTCCACACTTTTCGGGCTTTCTTGTGGTTTCGGGGGGGGGAAGCTTTGAGCAACGATGCCGATGGAAGATATCCCAGATTTCTGACCCCCCGGCACCCTTCCAAGAAGGGAAAAAAGCAGGATCCATCCCCATCCCTTCCCGGCCGCCCTTTCCCCATCACATCCCGTCCCCTCCCCGCTGCCGCAAAAGGCAAAGCTGGGCTGAAAGAAGGGGAGGGACGCCCCGCAAAGTGCCGGCAGAACTCATCACACTTGTTGTCCCCGTCCGTCCCCGGGCTCCTGGCAGCGTCGCCTCTCACCGCATGGCTGGAGGTGGAACACCCGTCTCGCTGCCATGGCTGCCGCGGGTTTTCCTCTCATCCCGTCTTCATCTCCACACTTTTCGGGCTTTCTTGTGGTTTCGGGGGGGGGTGTGGGGGTGTGGGAGGGGTGTTCGAGTTATTTATTTATTTTTCCCCACACCGGGAGGGCGAAAAAAGAAACAAACAAAAAAAAGAGAGAGACAGCAAAAGCCAAAAATAATAGAGAAAGTGTCGGAGCGGAGCTGGGAGGGGAAGGGACGGAGCGGTGTCACACCCCTGCCCGGGTCCTAGCGCCGCCCGCCCCGCAGCCCCTGCCCATCGTGCCCGGTCCTGCCCAGGCCCTGCGGGCACTGCCCGGGGTGCGCTCGAAAGGCAAGAGTTAATGTCTGTTCCCCACCATCACCACCTCCTGTGTTGAGCCTCATCACGCCAATTATATACATACACACACATACATATATATAACAACACTCCAGAAACAAAACACCCAACAGTTTTCACTTTCCCAAGAACACAAGGCTACCAGGAGTGTTACCAGGTGAGATGCTACCAATAACTCCAGAGCTATGACGAAGCACCACGCTGACAAATCTTGCTTCTCCCATGAAGTATGCTGATGTACCACAGAGCCCCATCATCCATACCCGTGTTCTCTGCCACTGCAAAACTTCCTCCCAAGTAGCCTGCTGTAGGCACCTTCAAGTCAAAAGCAGCCAGTTGGGTTTAGAAATGAACCCCTGGGGTACAGCACAGCAATATACCCCCAGTTTCTTTTCAAAACCAAGCAGCAAAAACAATAATGCAGCAACGTTTTTAAAAGCAGGTGCAGAGTGATGCTCTACAACCTGTCAACTTTGCTTTAAGAAAACACTGGCACAATTCTTAAGTTTCTGCAAACTTTGCTGCTTTTTTTTTTGTGTGTGTGTGTGAGAGAGAGCTTTTCCCAGCCAATGCTACCTTGTTTGCTCACAGCTTGAGTAAGCCTTGGTATTATTTTTTTTTTGCCTCCTTGCTCAAATCACTCTCCCCAGGAGGTAGGTGCAAACACCAGGAGCACTGAATACAAAGCAGTTGGAGAAGTGGCAAATGAGCCTAGGGATCCTCCACTGAAATAAAAGCAAGGTGGCAATTAGAGACTGGCAAGAGGACATCTGCATTGCCTCCAGTTTGTACACGGTATCATATTAGGATAAATATCTACACTGCCATAAAGGCTGGACTCAGACTAGTTTGTTTCTCCATTTCCCAATCTTTCCTTCCTCCAGAAGGATCACTGAACTGATCTAGCTGCAGCAAGCAATTTGGGAAATTTGCAAGTTAGAGGTGAAGGTTAAAGAAATCTTAAAGACATCTTGGCTTTTGATTGCTACAGATCTTGGTCTAAAGGCAACATATGCAGAGTGAGTTCTCCCCGTCCTCTAAATCAGCAAATAACATCCAGAAAAAAAAAAACTACCTAGAAAACCATTTGACATCATTTTATCTGGAAGTGTGAAACCCCCTGCCAAGATTTGATACTTTGATACTGTACAGATCCAGAAAACATTAGAGAAAAGAGGATTCATGCTTATTTAGTACCTAGATTAACCTCAGGGAATCAATTCATATTCCAGTTTCAAATGCTAAGTGCCATCTCCTTCAGGTGACAAGAGAAAATCATCCCCACCAAAAAAGTCACAGAAGAATGGGGAGATCTGGTTTTAATCCAGTTATGTTGGTTTGGAAGATGCATACATTGCAGAAGTTAATAGTTGTTTTAGTGGTACACATTTAATACATTTAACCCCTTGCACAAGTTGAACACATGGCATCCAGTTACCTCCTGTGCTTGGGAGCCCAGTCTCCCCAGTGGTGACCTTGTTAGCTTTTCCTGGAAGACGATGACCAGAAAGGAGACGACTACAGAATTCTATGCAAGAGCATGCAAGGACACTTTTGCAAGGCTATATTTCATACAAGTCTCCTGCAGGGGTTTGTACAAGTCCTCCAAGACTTACATCTTAAGGGCCCACAGCTAGCAGTGGAAAACTGGGCCCCATATTAATTTCCTTTTATACCTCAAACTTTATTTCCCTATGGTGAAATAGTAGTAGGTGTCCCTTGCTAGACATATTAGCCCCATCATCAGTACAGCTTTCTGGAAGGTATCAGCTTATCTGATATGATGCCAGGCACCAGAGCAGATATCAGATGGTGCCAGACAGAAGATGTCTATCCCAGGATCTCCAGACCTGCTTTCTGCAAGCAGTCTCCACTGTCCCAGCTAAGCACAATCACCCAGAAGGACCTAGATCCAAGGATCAGGAGTTACACCCTACACTGATCCCTTCAGCTTCTGAGAAGCCTCATCTGTGTATCCCCCTCCAGCAAGTAACAAGCTTTATGCACAAAGACAACCTTCCTTCAAGGCAGATGTTCATCATCCTCTCTTAGCAAGTTATTTCTTCTTTACTGTTTGATTGGCATTAAGTAGCTCTTTGTACCTAAGCTGGTTTGGGGCTAGAATCCAGCAGGAAGTGGATTTCTGCTTGCCTTCACAACCAGATCATACAGGACCTGAATGCCTGGTCCAGCAGGATCAGCCATGTAGCAGAGTAGAAGACACACGTGTCTCCACCAAGCCAGGGACAGATACCAGGTATATTTGCTTTTTAGCAGGATGCTGTTGCCAAGACTGTGATTTTTCTGGTGGGCTAGTGCCAGAGACTGCAAGAGTTTGGAGCCCAGAAAGAAACACTAGGTGGACCCAAGCATTGCAGCGAAACTCTTCTCCAGTACTCATGCATGAAGTTGTGCTGGGATTCCCATGGCTGTGACACAGCCAAGGCTTTAGGCAAAAGCAAAGAAGCAGCTCATGGGATAAAAAAAAAAAAATAATAAATAATTAAGTACTACCATACCTGCAGTCAGAGCTGCTTTATTCTAATTTATGCCCTGAACCTCCTTAAATTCTCCTGCTGCTGCTTTGACTGCAACTCAAGTGATGTGTCAGGCAGGTCCTGTGGCACAGCCCACTCTCAGGACAATGCACTAAGTGCTGCAGCACAGCAGAGGGAGCACAGTGTCCTGCTGGGAACCCCCCTCCCAGGGGGACACCACCAGACAGCAGCTCCTGGTTTTGGAGCGCTGGGCATTCGGAAGGGGTTTCAGCGTTTATCCCACCACCGTTTGCCTCAACACTCTTCGGTCTCAGCCCTGAATCACACAGGTCCCCACCGCAGCAGTAAGGATCCCATTTCAGGGTAGATGTTTGAAGTTGCTCTCACGCAATGGTCTGTGGAGACCTAGGCTGGTTTGGGGCACTGGATTTGTTAAGGAAATTCAGTATTAGAGGCCAAAGTAACTAGTGACCTTGCACAGTTTGAGTAGTTGCAGCCTGCGGATTGAGACATTGAGGTGAGTTCAGCAACTATCACCTTTTTTTGATGCCACTCCACAGCAAAGGCACAAGTAAATATTAGGCAGGACCGTGTCAGTACCTCCAGATACAGGTGAGCACATCTGAAGTTGCCCTTTAAAAGTTCTCCCCTGCCCCAGAAACTCATTCAAATGGGAGAGGGAAGGGAAGGCCACATAAACAATCACAAGACGGCTCCCAAGAAAAGGCACGACTCCCTTTAGCACAAGGGGGATCCGGGGAGTTTAAGAGGCAGCAGCACAAGGATCTGACCCCAAAACCTGATGCTTTGAGACAAAGACACAGTACTCTGCTCTGCTGCTTCCCCTTGCTCACGTTCACAACTAAGGGAAGGGCCAGTCACATCCGACAAGAGAAGTTAGTTCTATTTGATTAACATAATATACTTTGATTGATAAGTTCTCATTCTGTTTTCTCCCTCCTATAGATTTTTTTTTTTCCAAAGGCTTCCCCCAGCTCTGGAAGCACTGCTGGCTCTCTCCTGCTAATGCTGGGAGCTACGCAGGGCCAGCAAGGACCAGGGCTGGTGCTCAGACCGAGGGCTGCTGGGAAGGTCAGCGTGCTTTAGATGCAGATTGCACCTAGATGGTGATTTCCTCCTGGCACTGGTAGGAGTTGGGGAAGGCAGCCAGTCTCTCCAGCACACTCTGCCAGAGCTAGAGGCAGAAACTCCCTGGCAAAAGTCACGCCAGCATGCAGGTTTTATTAGGCCAGGACCGTGCAAGCCAACTTGCGTTAGCACCAACTAGAGCAGGGAGACACAAGCAGGACTGAGTGCTCAAACATCCTAACTGTGTTCGCTGCGCAGTCCTTACCCTAAACACAGCCTCCTCCCCATACCCCAAAACATGATTAAGTTTTCTTTGGGACAGCTGTCACCTCCAGGAGGTATTTAAGGGTCCCTTGCAAGCATGTAAGGGAAGCAACGGTCACCCAAACCATTGACTTCTTGGGGAGGAGCTGAATGTCACACAAGTAAACTGCAGTGTGGAGAGGAGCTGACTCCTGAGTCCCTGATCCAGCCTTCCCTAAGGACCACACATTTGTGTCAGGGAAGAATATCAGGAATAAACCTTTTCCTCTTTGAAGAGGTTTTCCAGTATGTCTTACCTCTACAGGAGGACATCCTGACTGGAAGGTCTTGTTAAGTATGAAGATGCCAGCAGAGCAGGAGCCAGCATGGCTATACACTTAAACCATGGTTCATGTGATGAACACCATTGCTGCCTAAGCTTTTGTATCCTGACTGCACCAGTTAGCATGGACTGGCTGAACCCTGTTCTCCTTGTCTGGGGCCAAAACATTAACTAGAGACTACTTGGCCATCCCCAGAAGCTGCCTAGACCACAGGGTGAGAGTGCTGTACCCTTCCTGTGTGCCCAGGAACAGGGTATGCTTCCCCTCAGTAGGGACATTAAAAGAGTTGCTCCTCAACCAGATGTCTAGTTTCACAAGCAGCATTTGAGATCAGGCAGTGTGAGAGCAGCCAAACTCACATCTTACTAGAAAGATGGGGTCACAACGCACTAAGGCGAGACTTGGTCAGACTCGGGTCCACACTAGCTGGGCTTATTTTGGAAACAAAGGGAGGAAGAGGGACATTTTCTGATCTGCTAAAACATTTAGTTAGCAGATTTGTCTGGATATCTGTCCAAGCTGCAACCAGTGAGCTCCGAGTTTGGCATGGACTTGCAGCCACTGAAAGCTTCCCTTAGACAGTACAGCCCCATGCACTCCTCTTGTATGACTTTTTAAAGCATCTTGGATAGTACAGCACAGCACATCACAGGGCCTCCCAGGCTCCCTGCAAGATAGGTGTGGAAAGGGAAAAAAGAATAAACAGTTGAACAAGCCACTCTTGAGACAGAGCAGAATATTTCCAGTTGGAAGGGACCTAGAACAATCTTTTAAATCTAATTGTTAGGTGATTAAACCTGCTCTCTGCAACCCTTTGTGACAGAGAGGAACTGTTTCAGAGTTATCTGGAGGCTTTGAGGGTTTTTTGCAGTATTTGCAAGGCAAAGGGAACAAGCATTTGGCATTTGATGTCACCTGCCAGTTCACCTGAAGTCACCTTGAAGTCACCTGCCACCTGTCTACAAATGGTTCAAGGGGAAGCTGTTCTAAGAAAACTTCCATGTAAACTGAAAGATTTTGCCATGTTTTACAGCTCCTGTTTTGTGGCTTACATTTGTCCCATTCATATGCATAATCAAGCAGCTTAGCGTTAACAGTCAGCATTTTAATAATTCAGCTCCATTGCTTGGCATGGAGCATCAAGCAGGTAGGTTTAAAGCCTGCAGTTGGAACCACTCACTCCAACTTTGTTGGCAGAGCTAAACAGGATCCTGAGAGCAAACAATAAAATGATTACGGTTTCTCAGAAACTGATCTGTGAAGAAAGCAACTGTGGACAGGCTTTGAGACAAAGGAACTGGAAAGGAACAGCACAAAACCAAGCAAGGTAATTTTGGCTCACTAGCAGGAAAGTTTTAAACTATTAAGCCAGCTAGACTGCAGTCTAGTCATCCTCTCCCAGGAGAGTATTATTCCTGCACAAACTGGAAAAACCCAAAGGTTGCGGTATAGGAAGCAAGGGTTTTTTTGGTGTTTGGTTGGGCTTTATTTTAAATAGCAGAGAGTTGGAAGAAAAACAAGAGACTCTTATCTCCGAATTCAGTGTCTTACCATCAAGTCCTGTGCCAGCAGAATATAAAATTACTTCCTCATCACGAAAAAAGATCCCTACATGTAAAGGGATGCAAGATATTCGGTGTAAGATTCATTTCTAAAACCTTGCAAGTGCACACAACTATATCACCGTGTTCATATGCACAGACACCTCAAGACACCTGCAATCTCTTTGGTAAGATATTTTCTTACCTAGGCAAGACTCCATGACCCATCTGGATTTTTTCAACTCATACAGATGTGAATGGGCACACTCAGCCTCAGTGCACAACACCAAATCCACAAAGTCTCCCCCTCCAGGCTTGAAAACTTCTACCTGATGTCTCAGATTCCATCACTTATTTTTTATATAGCCCATTCATACTCCCTTTTCCTCATTCTCCACTTGAGGTTGCAGAATTTTATGAAAAGTCTTGAAGTACTGTTAGTAAGGGCTCTTACCCCAACAATGAGCAGAAGCAAGTTTTATACATCAAACTGACAGAAACTAGCCCTTATTTGCCAGTTTGAGAGCTGCAGTCAGAATTGTTCATCATGACAGACTTGTGTATGCCAAGCTGCAGATCCTGTTCTACAGACAGCTGCAATTGCAACACCTACTGCCTGTCCTTCACTTCTAGATTATTTTTCTGGGTGTCCCAGCTGAAGATAACACGTAGACTTCAAAGAGCCACCTACAGAAGCATTGGCACACCATCATCCATTCAGATGATTTCCTTTTGCAGACAGACTGGCTCCTGGCTAGCAATCTTGAGAGAATTGGTAGAAGAGACTGAAATTAAAGCAGAGAATAACTTGACAGTAATTTCCTTCTCTGGAGAGCTTCCACATGCCCTGCCCTTTTACCAGCCTTCCAGTGAGCAAGAAGGTCCTGAAGTCCTAGGATGTGGCAAGTGATTGCGCACAGAGTAAAGCATGTCAGGAACACAAGTCCTTCATCACAACACTATGTCCTTCCCTTTCTCTTTTTTCCTGGGTTGCCAAAGTCCACAAGAGTTCAACCAGTTTGAAGTATCCACAAGGATGGGCTTATAGAGGGAGCATCAGTGTCATTTCTAATTTCTCAATACCAGAACAAACAAATCTAGGGTTTTACTTAGAGAATATTCCTTGCACTGATTTAACACCCACTACCAAGCACTTTTGGTAGTCTAAGAGTTTCTTCTCCCAACCTGATCAAAAAATCTGAGAAAAATCATACTTCAAGTCTTCTGAAAACCTCTGGTATTTGAGAAACTCCAACAGACTGGTTGGAGATGCAGCGAGATTCAGCTTATCAGACTGGTCTGCAATTGCTGCTCCCACAAGAGAATATTTTTTCCACCCTGGTAAGCTAGACAGCAGTTTGATTTTAGGAACATTTTAGTTCAGAGCTAGAAACAACTTGTCTATTCACAGCATTTTCTTTCCCCAAGACCAGTGCCAGCCTCAGATCATTTTGTCTCTGAACATTGAGATCTTGAGACCTGCTGGGAAACAGATAAGTAGCTAGAATTGGGGTCACAGAGTTGACATTATTAAACCAACTAATGCACAATGCTGCTGAGTGGAGGATGTCCCTAAGTGATCAAATTTACTGTAACTCCATACTGTTCTAAACTTTAAGGAAGGAGAGGTCCTTTCCTGAAGCAACCCTCCTGCACATCAGCAAGAGGTTCCTTCCATCCCCTTTCAGGTTCCCAATATGCTGATCCACAAAAGATACCTTGTCAAGGATTCCTACAAGTGTATTTGCCTTTATACCCAAACACATCAAGCACTTATGCTGTACATTAAGGAGCTAGCAATGCTCTTCCCTAAAACAATGCAAAAACATTTAGATAAGAGGTTGCATTACATCTACTGCATATCCTTGGCCATGCGGCTATTTCAAGATGGTTGTCCATCTCCCCTCACCCAGGTCACAGTTGACATGAACTTCATTCCTTCAAATCTTTCTCTCACTGTCAGACTAAGCTACCAACAGGCTGTGCTGCTGTTGGCTGGCAAAAATAGAGGGGAGCAAATCAAGGCAGCATTTGAAGAGAGCAACTCAGGCAGGCTGCTGCTCTCACACAGTTCTGTTTTCAGCCTGGAGACACAAAGCAGAGACCCGTGGTGCATTTGAATAGAGGGCTGGCATACCATTGCAGTATTTTATTGACTATATACTGAGAACACCACAGCAGTTAACTGCCAGCCATCTTCTGTCAACATGTGCTGCAGGACTCCTTTCTAGCTTAGTCAGGTTATTTTGATGGTTGATACCTGAACTATCACAGTGAAAATATTTTGCTGTGCTCTGAAGCAATGCTATGTGGATTACTAAGTACCGAGAGCCAGTTACGGCCATATTCGTTGAGTAATACAGTCTCCCCAGACCTTTTGTCGCGTTCTCAGGATATGGGCATTCAGTGCCCAGCAGACTGGGATGAAGATATCTATCTTGGTTTGCACTGGTAAATACTCCTGTAACTTTTAGTAAGAAATCTACACTAAAGATTTGACCTGCGCTTGATACCCAGCTTCGTGTACCTTCACCGTGAGTAACGTTCCACCAGGCAGCCTGCCTAGACATCACATCTCTGGTTTCAGTCCCTCAGAAGCAGACTCAAGCAGCAATTTGTGTCCTCATTGGAGACAGGTTGATTCCGTCTCAATTCAGGTTTCAAGCTCTACCCCAAGCAACATAAACAAGATCTGGCAGCCTTAGAGAAGTTCAAAGCCTTGTCCCTTGTTGTCCAAGGTACATGCTGCAGCTCAGAGCAGCTTAGTGCAATTTGCAGTTTTTTTCAGTCTATATCAAACTTATCACTGCTTAGATCTGGTGTGGGTTGAGTCACACCAGGTTTTCAACCTCATTCATAAAAGAGGCTGAAATCACTAAATAGCAGTGTCCCAATCCCAGAAAGCATACTGAAGCACTGAGAACACCATCCTAGCCAGATTCAAGGTTGTTAGCTGACTTTCTGAAACATTAAGATGTTCACCTGGTACATTTCTTCTATAGGAAAGGTTATGATCATCAACAAGGAATGAAAACTATGAGGAAAGAATTTAATAAGTCCTATGAAAAACTAAAGAACAGCTTAGTAAGAACTGGGGAAGAGAACAGGGTGCCGACAGCTAAAGACACAGCTCATCTCCTTACCACATCCACAGAGTGTTTCTGGCCATACTTCCTACACAAACTTCCCACTAAGGTTTTGGTCCTGCATAAGAAAAGCTAAAGCCTGGAGCACTGTCGCTATCAGTACATTAGCTTTGAACATAGCTGGTGATGGTTATGGTGCAAAGCAAGACCATCTCAAGAGCTTAAGAACAGCTCCTTCCACTGATCAACAAAACCTGCATCCAGCCTTGTGTCCTGGACTGGGTAACAGCTACCAACAAATACCTAGACAAGATCTTTAGCGCTAGCCCAGACTATAAGGAAGCTTCCTAGAGCATCTTCCAACAAGTCTGGAGAGAGAGCTAAACTTTGAGAGTTAGTGGTGGGTCTCTGTGCTCCATAACCTGCAGCAAGGAGCTCCACAGCTTAGCATGCTGCCACAAAAACAGTTTCCTTTTGCTAGATTTTTAAGCAAAAACCTCTACATAACATGCCTTAATTTCCCACCTCTGTCTGCACCCTTCAGCCTCTTGTGTCCTTTTCCAGGTTGGAGATAATCTAAGTTTTTGTTATTGCTTCTACAGAAGCTGTTCTTGACCTTGGCCCTCACTGTTGCTTTTCTGACCCTCCAGTGATGCCTAGGGCTGCTGGAGGGGCAGTGCAGGCACCTCTGCATTTTGGAACACTTCATTCTACAGGAAAACAAGCCAGATTTCAAGGAACAAGGCGAGTGAAGACATATGAGGACACCCCGCCTTGCCTACAAGAGGTCACAGTGCTTTTCCTCCATTATTGTCTGTGTAAGCCAGAAACTTCTCACTGCACTTCCAGTAAGCAAGAGGCCTTAAATCAAAGGAAGCTCAGATCATACAATGTCATTTTGATCTTTGGCAACACAAATATAATTAGTGGTGGCCTAGAGAAATAAAACTTTGACAGAGTATTTTAGGTAGGTTAAGCAAATTTGGCTCAATAACACAAGATTATGCTTTGCTTCCTTCTCGATTATGCCCCAGTGATGACACTAGAGCACAGTTTAATGAAAACAGAGCTGATTAACAGTGCAAAAGAGAACCCCCCGACTGAATCAGAGTTGGGAGTTAAATAATTGCCCAGTTATTCTCCTAAGAGAATACTTGCTGCTACCATAAAAGATTTCCAGAAGTCTAGTCCTTAATGAAGCAGTAGCATCTCTGCTCCAAACCAAGGTGATTTGCACAATGATTTCAGCCACCTGGAAGATTTTTTTTTTTGGAAGGCACAAAGCATGGCAGCCTGGAGAACAGAACAGAGAGCTCTGGGGGAAGCAGCAGAGATGATTTGAAGCAGAGATCCCACAGGTAAAAAGCTTCTCTATTAGAGGGGGAGCTACAGAGACATACTTGGAATCAACCTTCCCTGAGAACAGGCTAAGTAGGGGATGGATCATGGCAGAAGCAGCAACAAGTCTTCCCACACTGTACAACATTTTACAGCGGGGACTCCCGTATACTCCGAGCAAAGACAGTGACCTCAGGGTAGTATTCCTATTGCCAGACCATTGTGCTGATGCAAGATGGATACTGGAGTTCTGGGAATTAGCTGGAGACACCAGATCTGCTTAAGATGACCAGGTAGCCCCCAAGGCTCCCAAAAGCTCCTATTAACACCATTACAACCATAGAATCATAAAATAGTTTGGTTTGGAAGAAACCTTTAAAGGGCACAAACTTGAGCATCTAAACATGAGGAGGAACTTCTTTACTTTGAGGGTGGCACAACACCGGAACAGGCTGCCCAGAGAGGCAGTGGAGTCTCCATCTCTAGAGACATTCAAAACCTGCCTGGGCATGTTCTTGTGCAACCTGCTCTAGGTTTGGCAGGGGAGTTGGAGTTGACGATCTCCAGAGGTCCCTTCCAACCCTATATCATTCTGTGATTCCATCATCTAGTCCAACCCCCCTGCAATAAGCAGGGACATTTTCAGCTAGGTTACTCAGAGCCCCCTCCAAACTAACCTTGAATGTTTCTAGGGATGGGGCACCTACCACCTCTCTGGGCAACCTGTTCCACTGATCCACCACCCTCACTGTAAAAAAATTTTATTCCTCCTATCTAGTCTGAATCTTCCCTCTTACACCGGAACAGGCTGCCCAGAGAGGCAGTGGAGTCTCCATCTCTAGAGACATTCAAAACCTGCCTGGGCATGTTCTTGTGCAACCTGCTCTAGGTTTGGCAGGGGAGTTGGAGTTGACGATCTCCAGAGGTCCCTTCCAACCCTATATCATTCTGTGATTCCATCATCTAGTCCAACCCCCCTGCAATAAGCAGGGACATTTTCAGCTAGGTTACTCAGAGCCCCCTCCAAACTAACCTTGAATGTTTCTAGGGATGGGGCACCTACCACCTCTCTGGGCAACCTGTTCCACTGATCCACCACCCTCACTGTAAAAAAATTTTATTCCTCCTATCTAGTCTGAATCTTCCCTCTTTCAGCTTAAAGCCATTACACTTGTCCTGTCACAACAAGCCCTGATAAAACATCTGTCCCCATCTTTCTTACAAGCCCGCTTTAAGTATGGAAAGGCCACAATAATGTCTCCTTGGAGCCTTCTCTTCTCCAGGTCAAACAACTCCAACTCTCTCAGCCTGTCCTCATAAAGAGGCATTCCAGCCCTCTGATCATTTTTGTGGCCCTCCTCTGAGCCCTCTCCAACATGCCCATGTCTTTCCTGTCTTGGGGGCTCCAGAGCTGGACACAGTACTCCAGGTGTGGTCTAACCAGAGCAGAGGGACAGAATCACCTTCCTCGACCAGCTGGCCACACTTCTTTTGATGCAATCCAGGATACAGTTGGCAAATCTTTGAACATGGTTATTTGGCACAGGAAAAAATCAACACTTTTCTACCTGCATCCTTTAGGAGCCAGTGCCTCAGAATTGGAAGCTCTCCATAAGTTGAGGAACAGCAATTTTTGGGTATGTTCCAAGTACTTTTCTCAAACTGCTTCTGGCCAAACCAAACTTCTGAGAGTTGGCAAGTGCTGGGAATTCCAGTCATGGTCAGCCTGGGCCGTTGCCTGCAAACATGCATGAATGAAGTTGCAGGACCAGCAAGCACTGGAGCTAACCAGGGCATCCTCAAAGTCCTCCACCTCCTCCTTCATCCACCCTGCAGCTCTGCAGGGCAGAGAGACCTTATCCCCAATTACATGCTCAACCACATAGCACCCTGTCTGATCCACAGGGTACTCACCACTCAGATATATCTCATTTTCTATTTTATCTTCATCACACTAACAGCGAATTTCAAAGCAAGAAAAAACACTTGCACTAGGACAAGTTCTCACCGTCTGCTTCATAGCCCACTCAGGACCCCTCATCCCATGTGGGAAGCAGAAAGATACTGGCTGAGCAGATTTCCTATGGCTAGCCTTGCCTTCAACCTCACTATCCAAAATCAGTACTAGTTATCAGTCCTGCCATCACCATCTCTACCAGAGGGAGGCACACTCCATGGACCACTCCACCACCTTGCAACCATCTCACCTCCTGCAGATCTGCTGCTTCATCCTAAACCAGAAGTATTTTTTCCCCCCTTCAGCGCAGCAGCCTAAGGCTGGACTGATGCAGCAAGGGTTATACAGGGCTGTGCTGATCTCCCAAATAGAGTCAGGAAAGGGCCAGCATCTCCATGCAGGAAGGCCCCCAGCCTCCAGAAGGAGCTCCATGGGGAAGCACTCAGTGGCATCCTGGCTCAGCCAGCCAGGGAAACTGTTTGTGCTGGCAGTCCCAGCCAGGGGACACTACTGCATTTTATCTCAGCTTTTAACAATTACCCACATCCAGAGGCAGCCCCAGGGGCTGTGCTTGGGCATCCCACAAGAGCAGAGAGCATCCAAAAGCTTCTCATCCTTTCAGCATCTCCTGAAGAGGTACCTCAGCTTCTGCATGGGCTTCCCCTCCATACCCCCAAGCTCCAAAGAAAAAAGGGTTGCAGGAGCTAAAGGCAGGGCTAAAGCTGTGTGCCCAAATTCAGAAGGGGAATAGAGCAATGGAAGCAAAGTTTAGGTCTCTTCAGTCCCAGCTGTGCATCTGGGAGATAATTCCTCCTCAGTGCCCTGTGGCTCATTCCTTGCTCAGATAAGCCTGACAGCTCCCATCCCCATTACTTTATTGCCCACAGAGGGACTGTTGCTGGGACAGAGGCTGCACCTACCAGGAGCAGCAGGGAAGAAAGCTACAGCTGAGAACAGCGCATTCACTTTAAGCTTTCTGGCTCAGGGGGATGGGGGGGAAGGGGTGGGTAATAATTAAAAACATTTTTAAAAAGTTGAGTTTTGTGCAAGAAATGCTGTGTTTTATTACTGATCAAGTTTGTCTATAAGGCAGATCCCAATTAAGGGTGTCATTTCTGGGCACCACAGTATTCCCAGCACAAACACAGTCTGCTCACAGCATTCAATTCTTAGAAATATTAAAGCAGCAGGCTTGGCCTTCAAAGGCTGCTCTCTAGGTTTTCAGCTGTCCAGAGGAAGCCAAAAGGCACACAAAGCAGATGTATCTGCTGCTTTTAAGCATGTATATCTGTAACAGACTTTCTTAGGGTGCCCAAAATAAGCAGTCTGGGCAATCTACAAATGTTTCCTAAATTCAAAGAGGTCTAACCAGGTGTAGACAGCAGCAAGTACTTTGCAGAAAAGCAACTGCAGCTAGTTCATCTTCATTTAAAATTGCTTTCCAGATTTCCCTCAATTTGTGTACCATTTAGCTCAACATCACAGCACTACCTGACCTTAGAGAAATCATTTAGACTTTTCATCTCCTCCAGAATAATGAGGAAGTGAGGAGAAGGCTGCCAATGCCTTTCTTGAGTCCTGGTTGTATCCTTGCCTCTGGATGGGTCTCATCCCCTTCCACTGCTGTTTTTCTCTGGTTGGAGCCAGATAAGGTGTCTAGTTATTTTCCTCCTGGCAAGATTTTAAAGGGAAAGTAGAAGACTCTTAAATGACTTGAGAGTGGTTGGGTTTGATTTTTTCCTAGAGATAGGAACCAACATGCAGCCTGCTTTGCTCACTCACTTTGTTAGCGAGAAGTGTTTCACATCCAGCTTCCCCTGCCCACTCCATCCTGGTACACGCACCCTTGATCCCAGGGTGGCCAAAGCCAAGCCTATGACTGAGGCCATGTCAGTAGGTAGCTGCACTTTAACGCAGTCTGTAGCAAGGTCACACACTGTAAACACCTTGAATTTGTCAAAATGGACTTTGCTCCATCTAAAAGAACCCCACAATAGCATAAGAGTTTCTCTTTAGAGAGACAGCATGAAAAACCACTGAGAAAGCCACCATTTAGCAAATGGATTTCTATGTTGCACTCAATGCAGTCATTCTGCTCTGCCGAACTGTTTTTGTGCTGCAAAGTTAACTCTTCCAGACAAAAGAGGGAACACTGAATGGGTTATGACTTCCTTCTGTTAAGTCACTTAATAAGAAAGGAAACCCCAGCAGAATACACAGCACAGCATGTCCTGCTTTGTCCTGCACCATAGGATTCCTGTTCTGCACATCTTGAATTTGACTGAATTTAATTGCAGAGTTCTGCTTTTTTTCCTAAAAGAACATTTTAGAGAGCTGACATCTCCCAGCATGAGCGCCTTTGAGTGTCAGAGGCTTTTCTGGGGATGTCATGTTTGTACAGCCACAAGAGCCAAGGACAGCGTCAGGAGGAACCTCGACCACCATGCAACAACCATGCTTTTGTAAGCCAACAAGATGAAGTCCAGAATAGGTATGTATGGTCAGCTCTGCTCAGTTCTGGCTAGCATTCCTCTTTGCTATGAAACAACAGATGTCATAGTGAGGCCAAGTCTCCTGTGAGATTACACACATGATTTAGCCCTTGCAACCTTGCCAACCTCACACATCATTATCACAGCCACTTCTCATGCCGCCTCTACAACACCACCTTAGCCTACAGGCTTGCAGTATGATTTGGCCATCAAACCCATAAGCAGGATTGCTTGACAAAAAGCCCTCTGAAGTGGGCCTGAACTCCTGCCCTTTTGGATTGCGGATGGATAAGTTCTGAATTTGTTTTCACACACTCCAAGTTAAAAGTTTGTCAGATGTGAAACTGGACATTTAGCCAAAAAGAGTTGCCGGAGCCCAAGTTCAAAAGACTCTCAGATCTGCTATAAATTTCCAAGCTGTGTCTCAAGGGAGAGTGTCTGTAGGGATTAAACACTCAGTGCCTCAGAAAAAGATAAATTTGCTCTCCAGTTGTAACATGGGGGTGTTATCCCAGGGGTTAATTTTGGGTTTTTAACGGGCAGATATTACTCACATGGGAGACTTGTTGGGGGGATGGGGGATTACAGACACAGACCTATCTTGCAATCCAGCATGACTTTTGTAGTGTTTTCCACTTAAGAAGCTTTAATTTCAAAGAGCTGTTTTGCATTTCATCTCAAAGTTCATTTGGATTGAAAGAAACACCACTGCCGGGGAAGATAGAAGGAGTGCTTTAGGCTAACACATCTGGGTCCATTAGTTAACTAAAGGCTCATGCAAGATGTGCAACCACAGGCAGCTTACCCCTCGTACTCTGCAAAGGGGATGCCCTGTTACAGAAAAATTTTCCTTAATGCAGTCAGCCTCTCATTTTAGAGGCAAGGAGTGCTCACAGGCAGAACGGAGCATCCCAAAGCCGTACCAGCACTGGTAGTGTAGAGGACAAGGAACACCTCCGGTCTGGAACATTACAGCACCTATGGTGCACGAGCCACAATGCTGATCTGTTCTCCCCCAGAAGGTGAGGGACCAGAAGGCCATGGCTATTATTCATGAGGAGACCCCCAAACAGTTGATGACATTAAGGGAATAGTCCGTTTAAGTGGATCAGACTAGTTTTGGTTAGCAGAGTCTTGCTGCACTGAGCCACAGGATGAGCCAAAGGCTCAACTACCCACAGTGAATTTCAGATATCCAAGAAAGGTTATTTTGAGTGCTATGTAATAGATATATGGCATTACCCTGGGGGACCCTTAGGTAAAATTTAATTTTAAGTGCTCGGATGGTACCCATATTTCTATATTAAGATAATGCATTGTAATATAAGCAGGTATTAGAATGCTGTTTTAAAGACCAACTGCCTCATACTTTCCACTGGCAAACACTCATTAAAGTCATCACTAGTGGTCACAAATCTTACTAACATCGCAGTACCCCGAGTCAGTCACCTCATTACTTTCCTAACTTTGGAAGTGTTGTTACCTCAGACACAAGCAACCAAAGCAGCAAGAATGGTTTTACTTTTAAACCCACCCTTATGGAGGTATGACAGAGTTGGTTTTGGGCAGACAGACTAGCTGGTGGACATTGACCTTTTCATGTTAAGGCCATCTGTGGACCTGCAGCTGAGTGATCTGAATTGCCCACAGTTTGTGCAGAAGTCAAAAGACAGAGGTATTAAAGATGGTTTTCTTCCCATCCAGTATTATCTGCAGTACAAGTAGACTTGTAAGTAGTTCAGTCTATCATGCAGCACTATTTATTTTGTAAGAGGTTTTCAGGCAAAATAGGGTGGGTATTAGTTTTTATCTCCTGCTCTGCTTTTGCTAACACTTGGATAGAGAAGACCAATTGTATTTATTCGTAGTAAGACAGCATACAAAACTCCTACCATAGGTCCATTTTTACAGTCAGTGCCAGATTGGCTCTTAGTTGGACTCTAGATGCAGTTAAAACTGCACTTATACAGCCTCAGATAAAACATACTGTGTTACAGATGTATGTATTGCTGCCCTTCCATGTGGCCATCCAGCCCTGCGTCAGTCAGAACAGATCCTGTCACCCCATCTCAGAAGTAACTCTGCATGAAGATCTGCTAGATGGCTTCTCACCCTGGGACAAGGTTGCTACATCTCACACCGTAGATGTAAAAAAGCCACACTTTGCATTTGTACACTCAAGCAACAGCTAAGGCTTCAAAAGGCCCCAGACTCATCAGAAGTGAAAAGCAAAGCCAAGCTTGCAGTGCTGCTGTCAAGGACTTCCCAAGACACTGTTTTCAAGGTTCCCCTCAATTTTTTCACACAAACCTGCTAAGTATAACTAGAAGCTGCAGTGAAGTAAGAATCCAACAGTCAAAGGACTCGTAAGGGTTACAGAGGATGTGCATGCATAGTTGTTTCTATATCCAACCTTTAAAACAGAGCTCATTAAATAGGCATTGGAGACAGCATGCCCCACCCCACATCTGCCTGCAGTCACTGGAGCCATTCTAATAGTTGCTCTCCAAATTCATATTTCACGCTACAAGTGGTGGTCAAGCAATCATCCAAGCAAGCAAATAAACTTGCATTCTTCTCCAAGACACACAACTACCCGCCTCCCCGGATGCATATTTAAATATCAAAGCAGTCTATCCTTTAAGAGTCCTCCAAAAACATGTTATTCTCACATTCTCTCATCTGCAAAGCTGGAGAGACCAAGTGACCATGGCACATTCATGACATTTGAATACTTTCCAGCTAATTATTATCTGCATGTGAACTTCGAGTCAGGGTCAGAGTTACGCACACAGACCTCTTCTCCTCCAAGAGCCTTTGCACTGCTGCACACACATTGCACCTTCCACCATTTTCAGCAGAAGGCAACAGTCCAGCATCAACACATCAAGATCCACCCAGATGTTCATACGGCATAGGATGACAACCATATTCTTACCAGAGCCCCTGCAGCTTGCCAGCAGGCAGAACTCAGCTGGAATTTGACCGAGGATGAAGTCACCCATCTCCCAGACCAAGCCTTAGGGTCTCTAGTAAAAGTTTTGCAAACGTTTTGCTAAGGGACACCCCTTCCTCTACCTCACAGGGAAATACTTATGTTGCAGAGATCCCAGAAAAGAGTTTCTGTGGGACTTTAGATGTATGGCATCAATGACAAGCATGGTACTGAGTGCATAGAATTAAGAGCAGCAAGTCAAGGCATTGCAGGATCAAGGCATCTGGTTTCTTGATGCTCCGTGCACAGACTCCAATTTACACCAGAGCTGTTACCTATTGCCTTTTGCAGGTGGAAGCAAAGCTACTCTTACTTCTAAGCAATTAGGCTTTCCTAAGAGGCTCAGCTTCCAACTGTTCTGTTTTCAAAATCAAGTATCATTTCTGATGAACACTATCCCAGCTCCTAAAGGAACTGGCATACATCAGGGATGTCATATTTAATCAGCCTCCCAGGCAAGGTACATGTATAGCAAGAGAGAAACACCATAAACACATGCCTGCGTATAAAACCCACATCTAGATCAGTAAGCAACCCACCTTCTAGGAGGTGGAAAGTGGAACATACAAAAGGTCTCAGAGACAGTGAGCAAGATATGGGAGACCCATGGCACACCAGAAACCCTGGAAGAGTTGAGGCGTTTGGTGGTGAAGGAATGCCACGGATGAAGATCAAGCTACACCGAGCTCAGGTTGATAGCTTCACACATAGTTAGTTCACACATCAGAAGCAGATTTTTAGTTCTGCAGGGAAGTGACAAGTTACTGATGTATCTGTCATCATGAAAAGAGCTGAATTCCTACTTTCAGCTAACAGCAGCTACAGAAAAAGCAGATTGGGACTTACAGTGCTTTAGTACCTCCACAGAAATCAGCAACAAGAGATGCTTATACATCTCGACACTTGAGATGTATAAGTATCAATACAAAAATACAACAAGAATTAACAATTAATCTGGTTTTCAACTTGCTAGAGTAGCTGAAAAATGCACCATTTTCAAAAAGGAAAAGAGATAAACCAAGCTAACGATGTCAGTATCAGCTGACAAAAAGAGGTTAAAGTCATGGTGATGAAGAAAAAACAAAAAAACAATACCCATATTATCCTTCCTTCAGGAGAAAGGAGCTGTCATGCACAGATACACAGTGCTGATGAACTAATGAGGATGCCAGTTAAACTAAAACCCTTGGTATTTAAAAGAAATCTATTCTTCCCCTCTGCCAAAGGTTTGCTTAAGAAAAAGTTTTTTGCTTATTTAAAAGCAACTTGAGCAAAACAGGTAACATCCTTGCACAAAAAGTCTCTGTCTTTGCATTTTGGCAATTCTGGTTATAAACCCTTATCTGCTGGGGGAAGAAATCCACATGACAGTGTGGTTATGTCCCTTCCCTGTAGTATGTTTCTCAGTCTCTGGTACATGATGTACCATTTAATATATCCACATAGAAGAGTCTGAGACAAGAGCTGCAGCTGAAAATTACTCAAGAAATGGTCATGTTAATAGAAACCTGCCTCAGAGAATTAGTGCTCATCATTTCAAGCTTCCTGTGCCTGTCTGTATTGGTCTCCTTACTAGATATCTGTGTGACACTTGGGCTACATAACTGTCTGCCAGACCCCCCATCTTTTACTATTTTAAGTCGTAAATGGCTCAAATACAGAAGCATCACATTCATTTTCTGCCAATAGCCAGAAGATTTATTTCCTAATAGTTACAGTAGAATTTAGTGCACACTCAGTACTTTTGAGATATAAAGTGTTATTTAAGTGCCATCATGAAGCACTCAAAAGAAAAAAAGAGAAAGCCATTTTAAGAAAAACTAAGATAATTCAGCTGGGAAAAATCATTTCAGTTTCTCATAACAAAGGAGTCTCTCTTCCAAGTGCCTTTCCAGCAGAGGTACCTTATCTGTAGTTTTCATCCCCTAAGCATCAAGATGGGAGTCATACATTAAACAAAATGCAGCGGGGAGCAATACTATGGCTTGTCATAGCTCTTCAGCCATCCTAGGAGATCTTCATTCTATAGGCTACCCAGAGAGGCTGTAGTGTCTCCTTCTCTGGAGATATTCAAAAGCCACCTGAATGTGTTCCTGTCCAGCCTTCTCGAGGTGAACCTGCTTTGGCAGGGAAGTTGGACTAGATCTCCAAAGGTCCCTTCCAACACCTATGATTGTGTTGTTACTAGAAACAAACAAAAAAAAAAAGCCACAACCCTTGTCAGAAACAACTTAATGCTTTGCCATCAGTTGCCACCATTCGGGTTCACTGTTTATCTACTGTGCACAAACAAAATTATTAAACAAATAAATAAAAAAATCAGCAACTGAGTTCTATTGTGGCTGATAGAATTTCAACGTTCAAAATTATTTCCCCACCTCTGTGTAGAGGACAAATAAACAGTCCTTTTCTCGCCCACACTTATTTTTGACTGCTGCCTTCTCCCCATAGTACAACGCAACATAGCGACACAGCCAGATGTTCCATACTGACTCCCTACATGTCAGGCCCACCAAGGGTGCGAATGGATTTCAGCAGTTTCCCTTGCCACCAAACACTTATGTCTGGGCCATGCTCTCAGATTCGAGCTAGAGTGTTGCCAGTAACTGTGTAGTTACAGGACTTGCCTCTTTCAGAAGGGTGTGCATTCCCAAGTTTAACACCTGACAGTGATGGAAACTGATGCCCAAACCCCTCTCTTAAGCTCATCCTACACTGTTTTCCCCAAACCCAGGACAAAGCCAGGCTCAAATTTCACTACCTAAACTCTTTGGTTGTTGTGCCTTGTGTCCCTACTTTCTCTTAGATTATGTTCTTATAACTGTATGTAATAGATAAATTACGAGCATGAGGAATCCTTTCCTTTGAAAGGTTGAGTTGCTTCAGCTTTTAACCATTTCAAATACACCATTATCAGAAAGCCTCTGAAATCTGCAATATAGAGACAGCTCTTGTGCTATCTGGTCAGCTGAAGTCCTGGCCAGTTTCTAGGCACTAAACAGTATTTTTGTTCTGCCTATATGCAAGGCAAATCTTCAAACCTTTCAGCACAGAAGTTGAAGCCTTTCTAGGCAGGCAACCCAGTGGCACTAATACACACAAACTTGGACTTCTGAGAAACCAACTAGCTTTGAGAGTAAAAAATGTACTCTCAGTAGTATTTAAAAGTTACAGGAGATTAAAAAAAAAATATATATATTTATCTCACCAACATTTGCCAACTATCGCTACCCTCTAATAATACTATGGCTTTAAGAAAATACAGTTACTTTATCCTTTGTCCTGCTTACTCCCCACCCCACATTAATAACAATCCCCTTAAGATGGTTATGCTAAAATCCAAATCAGCAAAGAGCACATTTTTCTTGCTACTCTGGTGCCAAAGGTGTCAGCAATACCTGGAGCGGATAAGAAATAGATGCTTATCCCTGTGCTCACAGACTGCTCTCTCTCGGTCCCTTTCTGAACTTACTCTGGCTCCTTGCAGAGCAGACTTCATCCCCAGCCTGAGACCATATTAGAAGAACAAGACTCAGGTTGTAGGTCCACAAAATGGTGGTAGTGGCTACTTCAATTTGAACACAGGTCACACCTGATCCAGGCATGTGCTCCTCCAGCTACAAGGCTATTTTATAAGACCTAGTGAGCTGGAGAACTGGCTATTTTTCTTGTTAATCCCATTGCTTGTTACCATGGAGCTCTGTTGCGAGTTCAGTGCTGTTCGCCCACGCCAAGCACTGAGGAACATTATTACAAGCAAGACCCTTCAAGGGCTTATCAGGGAGATATTCAGCCCACCCAAGATGCCAAGAGTTATTTAAGTTTCCATCAACAAGTGCAGCTTGAATTCAAAGTAACCAGTTAATGGGGCAGAGGGGGGAAGCTGGTGGTCAACTTTGTTCATCTCAAAGCTTGGCACCCATGTTCATACCAAGTTGCGTATTAAACACACAACTGTTTTTAAGTCTCAGCATGAGAAGCTTGGAAAGTACCGAGGAAGGCAAAAGACACAGTGATGCACTTAAGAGGAGACATAGGGCTTCAGTTCTAAAAAATAGCAGCTGTACTCGACAGCAACCCAACTACCATACCCAAGCAGCCAAAGCTTCAAGGGGGCCCTGAGGGATGCTTTTGATGGGAATGGAAGCAGCTGAGTTGACAGAAGACACAAGACCATTTTAGCAGACGGAGATCACCCACTGCAGTTCATCTTCCATATTCCAAAGCCCAATGCCCAGTCCTCTTGGCAGCACCATGCCTTGCTTGCCAGCATCAGCCAGCATAATTCAGGCCTGGGAAAAGGCATCTAGAGCTGTTTTACAGGAAGGATTACTCACATATCAGCACCTCCTAGTAAGGAAACAGCAAAGCAGAAAGCCCTGGCACAGTAGAGGATCTAGGCAGAGGTCCCTCATACTCACTACAGATGTGGTATTAAAAAAAGCAGCTAAGTGAGAAGAGGAACCCCTAGTTAGCAACACAACTACTGTTTCCTCATTCTTTCCCATCCAGGCTGAGGGACAGCAAGGATCTTCCAGTGCTTGTGGGGGAGCGTGGGCTTCAGAAATTTCCAACATGCTACAGCCCTTACACAAATAGTGGCCAAACCAATGCGGGAGGCTGGGGGGGGAAGAAAAAAAAAGGCAAACTTCTAAAGGGTTCTCTCAGAGCCCACTGCAAAGCATCAAGCACTATACCCTACTCCCCTACCTGAGCAGCCAGGCAGCAAAAGCCCCACAACGCTCTGCATCTCTTCTCCACCAAGCCCCCCAAATTGGGACAATACAGGCCCCTTGCAACAGAGCTATCTAATGCATATGCATTCATGCTGGCCATCACAGAGCTCACACACCGACGTCAGACTCGACAAAGCCACTAACCTCTCACAGGAAACATCTCCATTTGCTAGGTGCTCACTTGAATGGGTCAGACGAACGCACTGCGAGACCGTCGGTAATAGAGAGGCCAAGGAGCAAGTCTTGAGAACCCAGCCACTGGTATAACATTGATAAAAATACATTCAAAACAGTGAAGTCAGCCAACTCCAGCCTTCCATTTAAAGAATCACTAGATCAACACCAGGCTTATTCCTTAAGATACAGACAGTAGGATATGAAGTTTTTAAAAAGTTGTTGAATCACACCCATTCTTAAAAATAAATCAACTATTAAAAGACACGCTGCTTTAGAGATACGTATTCCTCATTGTCCTAATTACAAAGTTGGCTGAATGCAGCTCTTTGAAAAATGAAACACGGCTGTTGTCATGCTGTTTCAGCAGGGTGGTGTGTCAGAGGAAGTTCTCCAGCAGACAATGTTCTTTCAGGGTCTGATTGTATATCTAAGGGAGGGCCACATGGCCCATGACCCCTGAAATGCATCCATTAAAGAAAATAGACTCGCAAGCACACAATCGCTTCCATTTGTCTTTTGTGCTATTGTGGTAGATTCAAGAATACTGGGCTATTTAAACAGGAATGATGTGGGGTCTGTGGAGGTCTGCGCAAGACTGTGGCAAGTCTGAATTAAATCCTTCGTGTTCTTATGGGAATTCAGCAGGACTTGATTTATATTATTTTATTTTTTTTTTTTTAGGAGACTTTTTAAAGAGATAATCTTCCTTCCAAGACATCATCTTTAGACAATATTATTAAGGCTGCCTAACCCCTCCCAGTGCTGTTTTCAGTTGCTTATAAATTCACCAAGTCCTAGCTGTTCAAGATAGGAGCTTGCATGCTAGCTGGGTCTGCCTCAGGCAGAGTTGTTTTGGAACATGTGAATTCAACTGCTTCTCAGAAAGCAGCATGGGAATAAACACATTGTTTTGTTCAATTTCTGGTGACTTTTTTTTGAAAAGCCTTGGACCTATGATTTAGAACTGGGACTTTAATGAGCAGGGGATAGCTTTTTGTGTCAAATTTAATTTTTGTCATCACCAAAAATCTAGGCAAATTATAAGCCTTTTGAGGGGAGGAGAAAAGGCAACTAAATTGCATATGCTCAACAACCCTCAGACTTTAAAATTTAAGACTCAAGGGTTTTGCCTTTACTGAGTAAAATTGGAAACAGGTATGGGGCAAGCAGGAGATGATGAATAGGAGCCAATAAAAAAAAAAAAAAAAAAAAAAAAAAAAAACAACACA
>NW_015090793.1:12931092-12999799 GCF_001431845.1 Calidris pugnax
GGGTTTAATATTTTTCCTAGAACTTTTTTTTTTTTTTTTTTTTTTTTTTTTTAAAAAAAAAAAAAAAAGAGACAAAAAAAAAAAAAAAAAAAAAAAAAGAGAACATATGCAGCAGCAGGAGATATACCAAGAGAATTGGTGACTGAAAAAGATTCAAAATCCAGTTTTGGTGCCAGTAAGGCCAGAGTGGGAGCTTGGGAAGACCAAAGAGTTGTAACAAGGGATAATGTCAAGACAGATGTGGCAAGAACTCTTTTACTGGCTCCACCATCAAACATGCCTTTCTATATCATGGGGGGGATCCTCATTTCACTTATTCTCCTTGTCAGGAGAGCGCTGTTGGCCGAAGTTTATTTTGTATGTCTAGTGCTGCCCAACTGGAAAAGGCCTTTGCTGTTGGAGGCTGTTGTTTTAAGGAGCAGAGTCTGCTCAGCAGCTCTGGAAAGGCAAACCTGCTGATGGACAACACTGACACCAGAGGCACACCGAGAAACACTTTCACAGTAGCAGGCAGGAATTAGCTTCTGCAAGTTTTTCTTATTTTATGAGTAAAAGAGTGTAAGTCAGTCTTTAATTATTCAACCATAAAACATACAGCATTATTTCAATTATTATGTGCATTAGAGCACTGCTTTTGTGGCCTGCGTGTTTTTAACAGTTTGGCATGAAGTTGAGTGTTGGGCATTATGCTCAAGGGAAACAGATCTGAAACAGAAGGGTTTACTAAACCTTATTCAACATTTGTATAACCTTATATCTTGTTATTATTTAGTTTGCCTTTGTTTTGAAATGGAGATAGAAAAGCATGAACTACGGTTACAGCTTCCTGTAGGGTCAACCACAGACAATTCTACCATGATAGATACAGATTGCTCCAGAGATTTCCAGCTCCAGTTATAGGGTCTACACAGCACTAGAAGACAGAAATCAGTTGCACACTAACCATGCAGGGTGCAAAGGTTATAAATAGAACTACCCAGTTAAGTGCCTGGCCATCTGATGTCTAGAGCATTCACATGAAGGATGCATCTCCAGTCCTAAGCTTCTATCAACATCAATGATGTATGCACGAGTTTCAAGCAGTCTACTATTACTTGTGTGGTAGAGGCTGTATGAAGAGTCAGAACCCTGATCTTGTCACCTTCTTTCAGAGAAGCTTCAAAGTCTAGTAACACCCATCTATGACATTTCATGTTTAAAACAAAGCTCTGCTAGTGCAGCTGCAAAGGCTTAATTGCAGTATTTGAGAATTTCACCTTTTGATGAAGAAAGCCAAGTATACCTGCTTCTAATCAATGACATACTGGATCTTTAAAGCAGAAAAATCTACTAATGACCAGGAGTAACATACCACCTCTTTCTGTAGAGACTGGGTTTCCTCAGTTTATTCAATCTCAGTTTTGAGCTGAAGACTACTTTTGCCAAATGTTTTGAGGTTTGTTAGAAGTGTAAGCAACTAGAGGCATACATTATGCAAACTTAACCTCAGCTCTGACCCCAGCAACATTTTCTTCCCCTTCTGTCAGCCCACACGCTTAAGAAGGTCAATTTGATAATTTTATATGCTTTTATCTTGTTTTTCTAGCCCTTGCCAGCTTTCCATCCACACAAAGTTTTTCATACCTTATTCAGGGTACAATAAAAGCACATGATAGCATCTGAAAATGAAGCAGAAACGGATCTGTTACATTGCTTTATTGAATTAATGGCTTGCAGAAAGGTAATGAAGCCTGTCCAGAACAGGAGTCTACCCTTAAATGTTACCCCTTGCAGTTCAGTTTCAGCATTTGGAAGTTCACAGTGCTTAATGTCTACTTGCAGAGACTAAAAAACTTGTTTACAAGGGGATTGCTTTCATAAATGAGATTTTTTTTGGATCTTCAACCCTAGGCAGAATCCTCATTAGCAATTCTATAATCCTACTGTGCTTTAAACAGCTGTGCTTTTAGTACAAGACAGGTCGAACAGTCATTCTTCCAATCTCTGCCAAGCCAAGTGCTTGTTAGTGGTCTCAGCTCAGACCCAAATATGTCAAACAACTTCAACTTGTTCTGCAAGATCATCCTTATAGCAACTGCTGGGCACAGCAAACCCCTTCTAAAACCTTCCTTCTAAGCTCAAAGGTAATAACAAGACTAGCAGAACAGTAAAAAGGATACCACCAGATTCAGAGGGTATCAAGCTAGAGAATACATCTCATCCAGTTAAGTTGATGACCTCTTGGCTTTCCAGCCATTGGGAGTAGTTGAGATACTGCTCTCACTCCACAGGGTTTTTCCACAAGATGTTTCCTCAGGAAATCCTGAAGTCTTCTATCAGCTTCTTTCTTAAAAATCCCAATCCCATCCTCAAGGATCAGTTCTTTACTTACAGTGTTAAGAGCCTTCTAATTAAACTTTAAGGAGTCCAACCTAAGTTTCCCATGTATGCCACATTTCTCCCACTTCAACCACAAAGATTAAGTCTAAGCACTGATTTCCCCAGAACCAATAGCCCCATACTTGACATTAAGAACAATCCTACATCCATGCTCTCATCGCAATATGAATCACTGCAGTTCATCATAAACTTTTCATTACTGGAAAGGAATTGAGCAGCAGGTGCCAGGTTCTTTCCCTCCAGCTGTATTTTTGATTTGTTTATTTATTTTTTTATACAGTCTCATTAACCAAGTTTGAGCTGCAAAGGTTTTGGAATAGATGAGCTAAACACTATTGCTTCCTCTGTGCTTGTGTGAAGGCACTTTGTCTTGCAGGACAGACAGCTGCAGAGCTCTTCCTTTGCTTTCTTGTTTCTTAGAAGGGCACCGCTACCCATTGTAGCATCCTAATCATAGGAAGTTATCTCAGTCTTAGGAATAACCTCACCCACATCCACTTCCACTTTTTCTTACACAAACTGATATTTCCCTAACAAGTTGAGAAACTACTCAACAGCAATATTGAGGAACTCTTAGCTCAGCCACATGACGTTTCTGGTTTTACAAGTACTTGTGTGCACACAAAGGAGACTTCAGCAAGTCCTCTCAAAAACCTCTTGGGGTCATCCGTCCGCTCACAAGTCTTAAACAACCCGAATGTATCCTGCTTTCCTGAAGCAACAAGAACATGGCTGTGTGTCCACCAAAAATCCTTCTTCCAAATACCTTGTTTTTCCTGCAAGCTAGTATCCTTAAACCCAATTGCACATCTGCTTTGTGCACATTCTCCAAGATCAGAGTGAACAACTTTTAGGGCAGGGGGATTGCCCTCATTCCCAGCACAGCTTGCTGACCATCTCACATCAGCTAAGCTACACTGCAAGCCAGTTTTGCTATCCTGCCATGTACTTCATCATGAAGTATGCCAGACAGGGGAAACAGGTTCAACCATACAGAATTGAGGAGTTTGTCACAGTAAGAGTTTAATGGGACCATGGGCCCTCAAGCAAACGTTTTCTAATGAGCGCTCAGAGCACTGCAGTCTCAAAGGGCAGCATCAACCATCCCCTATGTCAAGGAACTAGGGAGGGGGACTAGTTAGAAGCAGCTACATAACCTAAGTTGGACAGGAGTCTAGTATTTGAGATCAGGGCCAAGGAAAGATTTGTTTCCTTGAGAATCAGAACAAAAGACAGAGTTATCCCGGTATTCAAAATCACAGGTGAATTCCTCAGCATCCACAGTAGTGCAAGGAAAATAATTTAGCGGGCATGTTAGTTAGTTAGTGCTGTGTGCCTGTTTCCTTTTAGTCTTGTAAAAGGCTTTGAGATCACCTGTCAAGTTTGGCTGTAGTTGGTTGTTAGAGAAAGGACACACGTGGTAACATTACATAAAACCTAGCTCGCTTTAGGGGGAAAAGCAGCTAAGAGCACCTCCTACATAGTTATTAGCCTACTTCAAATACCCAGTGCAGAGACTACAATAGACCTTGGAGTGACAAGATCTGGATGCAGACAGTGCTGGGGGCTCAATCAAATTTGATTCTTCAAGGACTGTGACAGCTAACAGCGCACACAAGTCCAGGGGAACATTTCTGAGGATGAAGTACCTCATTCAGTCACAACAACAGCTTGTGAAGACTTTGACATTTATTTTTATTTCGGTTCAAAATAAAAGGCATCCCCAGGCTGAGCAAGCTGTCAGCTACAAGCCTCCAGCACACAAAACAGCTATTTCATCTCCGCTACACAGGGCATCACTGTGCTGTTTTGTTATTGCAAACTCACTCCTTAATTCCCTTATCTTGGAAGGCGGGGGGAGAGGAGAAATGCCGGTGGGCTGATGGGGGCCTGAAAAGCCAAACCCTCCTATTCGTAGGAGATACATTCCTGCCTTTCAAAAGAAGAATGGCTAATTTGAAGGGAAGCTGTAACTGCAAGAACACAGGAATCCAGACATAAACCAACAGTCCAAGGATAGTTTTGCACAAGCAAACATACAAAGATATCTATGTACAAGCATGTTTGTGTAGACGTGTGGAGGCTCTGACTATTCAGATGTCAGTCTCCCATCCAAGACCTTACTGCAAATAGTTATTGTCATCAACATCAACATCAGCAGACCCAGACATGTTGGTGGGGGGGGATTTGTATCCCTCACCAATTCTGTCCCAGGGACCAGCTGCTGTTCCCAGGAGCAGAGGGAAACCGCAGCTGAACTCATCTGTGAGGGACAGGAAAAGGAAGTTCAGGGACTGTAGCAGTGTTATGGATAAACACTGGGAGAAACTCTGTATGCTAAAAAAAAAAAAAAAAAAAGAGAACATCAACACTTTTTGTAAGGTTGTATCTATTATATTTTGTGTTCTTAATGTTTTTAGATAATCTTACTATCTATATTTTATTATTACAAATCCTAGGCTACATCTATGTCAAACATTTTCTAGAAAGATTGTGTCACAGTAGAAAGACTGTATACAAATCAACTTGATATTTTCACATCATAACACATATCCATCGATGAAAATCAGTTTATATTGCAGAATTTAATAAAGAAAAGTATTTAATTTACAGCAAGAATTGTAGGGATTTTATCTGGTTATATGGTTTATTTTTGTTTTGTTTTGCTGATTAATCGAGTTAAACCAACAGATATATTTTAAGTGTTTATATAGATTTTGCAAGTTTCTTTGTTCTTAAAAAGATAAGAAAAATAAAGTTTTTAAACATGTTAATTATAAGTATGCTTTTAAAAATATTCTGTTATAAAAAAAAAAAAAAAAAAGGAAAACCCCAGCACTCACTTATTTTACCTTGCTGATTTACTAAGATGACATAGCTATGTAGCTTGTAAAAACACAGTCCTGAGGACAGTTTCAGATGACAGCCTTGTCCAGCTGTTCTGAGCTAGGGCATGTTCCTCAACATGCAATAAACCAGCCCTCCCAGAGAGACCCAGTTTTGAACCAGCACTGAATGTAAGCAGATACATCAATGCCTGAACTGCTTCCATCAGAGTAGAGCTGGAGCAAGAAGTATGCTACTCTGACTTCCTAACAAAAAAAAAAAAAAAAGGAAGAACACACAAACTTTAACAAACATGGGTTCAGACATTGTTAGGACAATAACAAATATTTGCATAACACTGTTGAAATCCTAATGAGACATTAGATACAGACACTTGTACTTGAAAGAAGTGTCTGTCATGCCAAAGTTACCACCAGATTAGGAAACAAGGCAGGGCCAAGGCAGAGTTGCCACATGAACAAGCCTGGCCACATACAAAGGAATCCAGGAAATCACCCAAGGAGAACTCTGGTCTCACTGTCTGTACAGGTGAAAGCCTTCAACTCAAAAGTCAACAGGCTAATTGCCTGGAGAAGCCAATTGTTTTATTGTTAAAGCAGCAGCTGGTGCATAAAGTTTTACGCCTTTCAATTATGACTAATCTGAGAGCTGATACCAAGCCACAGCCTGTTTGCTGTAAACTTAAACCTTTTGTTTATCACCTTAACACAAGACAAGAATGAGCCTGAGCATCAGTTCACCTCCCTCACAAGCAAGTGCGTCATCTTTCCTAAAGGAACAGAGTTATCTGGGGAAATGCCAACATTTAAAACTATTGAAAGAATGTACCGATACCAGAGATGTGGGGTGGTTATAGTTATTCTTGATATATCTTGTAGGATGCCATCAGCCACTTCCTTGATCTAGCAAGATCCAGAGAAACAGCCAAAGCTGTGGGTTTGCTCATCATGGATGAGAGGTATCTCAACAAGACATCTCCTTTTGACACAGGCACATGTGGAGCAGGTTGCAGTAGAGGCACATTTTCCTTTCAGACAACCAAGACCCCATGGTCTTTATCTCTAGGTGAAGGCAATGTAGTGTGACTATTGTTCCTTTGTAGATTCATAGTAAGATGCAAACTCTTACTTGTCTGATCTTATGCTATTTTGTGTTCTGCCTTATCTAGAGTGGGAGAAACTTTTCAAGAGATGAGATAACCAGCCAGTAAAGTTACACTCCCCTTGTACAGTGCTGCAAGGCTTTTAAGCCGCTGTCTTAAAGCGAGCTGCTCTAACAGTCATTAGAAGACAACACAAGAACCAATTTCAGATTTTCTACTCAACAACATGTCAGACAACCTCTGTTTGACAATATGCTAGTTCTGACCTCAGAAAGCAGTGGATTTCCCCCTTGCATCTCCAAGCATGTCACTGTCTGCCAGGTATCATGGCTATGGAAACTCTTCTGTAGCTTTCTGGCAATTCCTCATCTCTGTTCAGCACTTGTGAGACCGCATCAGGAGTGCTGCGACTAGACTTGGGCTTTCCAGAACAAGAGGTAAATTGAAGTGAAACCAGCAGAGAAATACCAGAACAACCAGGGACTGGAACATACATTGTATGAGAATAGTGAGAGAAATGAGTCTACTCAAACTAAGGCATTTCTTGGAGAAATGGCTAAGGAGGTATCTCACTGCTGCATACAGCTACCTAGAATAAAGCAATATAGCAGACATACCTCACAGCTGCACAGTAACAAACACTAAAATAGAAATGCCAACTCAATAGTATTGAGACCTGTTGGTTTTTTTATTTCTTCCTTAATGACAGTATTTAAGCACTGGATCAGGATCTCAGTGAGGTGGTAGTCTCTCCCATCCTTGGAAATACTCTCAGCTTGACTGGACAGAGCTCTTAGAAACATGACCTAGCTTTAAAAGCCACTAAAAGCAAGGGGTTGGGCTGGAGACCTCCAAACCTCCCTTCCAACCTCATTTATTCTAGTAAAAATTTATATTTTAATTGTAATGTCAGTCTTTTTGCTCAAGAAGTTAAAGTCACTTCCCTTCAGGACAGCAGCCACACAGGTGAAGTGCAACTCCACTCCAGATTTCTCTATCCTGCACAGATTAAGAATAATCACATTGTAAGAAACGCTGCCTATTTCTGCCATTCTTGCTGCTGAAAGCACTGGTGAGTCATGTCACAGAATGAGACCAAACAATATATTCTTCCCTGAAGGAAACTTAAAACCTGGCCTGAAAGTTTACCTGAAGTGACCTCAAGACCCTGCAGAACAGGGATACAGGGATGCTGTTGTGGGGTTTTTGTCTTTCATTTGTAAGATGATCAAGGCAAAGATCTCACATATTTGCTCCCTTGGTGTGGGCACTGTGAGTAAGCTGTCCTGAGGAGTGTAGCTCTTGAGGTGAGACTGGAATAAAAAAGCATCATGTTCATGTTCCTCTAAGACCATTCAGGCACCTTGGATGGGTTTCAGCACCACAGAGGTCATCAGGTGAAACATTGCTGGAGCACAGGGTTGCTTGTGTGCAGAGCCTCCTGACAGCCTTCGTAAGAGCTCTCCTGTCCCACAGACCACAAACACCAAATTGCTTGTACATTCTGGCTGTCCTCTGGACAATCTTAGCTATGGAGATGTGTGGCACATCCCAGTTCAGAGGGTTTAGACCCCACCAGGGCTGCTACTGACTCGCTGTTGTCCAACCCACAGCCCAGTAATGTATTACAGGAGGTACCTGGTGTCAGCATGTACAGAAGGGGGGATGAAGAGACCCACAGCACAGCACATTAGCTTTGTCAGCCTGGATCAGCATGAGCTGCCCTCAGCACCTCACAGGCTTCACATTTTTTCTCCCACAACTTACATTGACATCGCACCCTTAGTCCTACAGCAATAGCTGCTCCCACAGAGAAAGCAGCTATGCTGTTTGGCTGAAAGGGAATATACATATTTAGTTTCTATCAAAGCCTGGCCAAACATCCTCCGATTTTATTCATAACCTTCTCACCTTTCTCTTAAGAGGGCTACAAGCAGCCACAGCAGTGCACACACACACTTGTCCATACTAGCTTCTCTGTCTCCACGTGCTTGGACTTAGAGCAAATGGCATTTCTGACAGCTGCAGATCTCAAGCTTTTCTTGCAGAATTACAGTTTCTAAATGCAGTCAAATCAAAGGAAACACTGAGTTGCCTGCCAGGAAATAGCAATCAGAGACAATACACAATCCTCCAGGAGATCGAGAGGAAGGAGGAAAAAAAAAAAAAAACACCAGTCCATTTACAGAAAACATGGCAAAGTTGCAGGGCTGTTTGTTGGGGTGGGTTTGTTTTGATTTGTTTTGCATTCCAGGATGCAAATTCTGTGTTTACAAGACGCAAGTCTCCAACAGGCAATACTAGTAGTAGACAAGTGCATTCACTCTTTTGTCTTGTCACCTTTCATAGTCTGGGACTGTTTCTGCTTCAGCTAAGATATTTTGGGGAAGAGGCAAGCACTGGTCAGCGAGGAAACATGGATCTGAAATAGCAGCACTTGCCTACCTGAGTACCTCAAGGCAAGGTAAGCCAGGCAAACAGACAGATTGAACAGCAGTGGCTTACCAAAAAGGATTGAGAAGCATTCAAACAGCTTCCATTACCATGTCGTGCTTACCCAAGGGATACTAGCAAAACATTTACTTTCCTACTGCCATCATGACCATACTTTTTCCACCAAACATCCTCTGTCTCACCTCAAGGCTTTTAACAAGTGACAAACTTTCAAAATGGAGCCCCAAAACACTAATGAAAAACAGACAGGTCTTTCAAAGAATGATCTACATCCAAGTTG
This sequence comes from Calidris pugnax, assembly GCF_001431845.1. Classification (NCBI taxonomy): domain Eukaryota; kingdom Metazoa; phylum Chordata; class Aves; order Charadriiformes; family Scolopacidae; genus Calidris; species Calidris pugnax. The sequence goes on from NW_015090793.1 coordinate 12,940,155, forward strand.
GTATTTTCCTTTGAACTGTCCTTTTATGACCTGTATTTTACAGCAGGAGGGTCCACAGCCACCAAGCTCGGCAGCAGTGATAAGGTAACAGTAGCCCCCCCCAAAACCAAGAAAAATTCAGTTGAGATTTCAGCAGCCTTCTGAGGCAAGAGGAGAGCTAGCCTCTGAAGATGTGTATGGTCATGCTGGGAATGTCACAGCTCCAGATGAAAGATCACAAACAGCAGCCCAATTGCAGGCTGCTTTGAATGCAGACACGAAACAGAAAAGTGTTAACCAAGGCTAGACTGTGGCTTGTTTTCTGTCCTGGAGCCATACTCAACTGGTCTCTTGGGCATTAGTTTATAGCACTACAGCTTAGAAATTCGATGCCAGCAAGAGCAGCCAGTTTCTAAACTGGTAGGGTTTCTAAAACCTACCTATCAGATCTTATCACCTAAAGGCACCAGGGGAGAGAGGCTCCCTAGCCAGATGAAGCATTAAGAACATCAGCTTAGTCTCTCCTCCGTGTGGGAAAGGGACCAAGACATTTCTCCACTGTCATGCAAGCCATTTCAAAAACCAACAGCAGATTGTATCTGCACTGAGAGAGCCATTCAAAAGCAAGCAAGTCCTCTTCAGACTCCAGCTATCACACATCCCAGTTCCCTCACACTGGGATTTGATGAGATGGGAGTTGTGAAACATGGTGCCTTTGTTGTCAACGTGACCTCACCACATCCAAATGGGTATCAGATTCTATCTTTTCAGACTCATCATGGCTGCACATAACTACCCTGGCAAGGGATGAAATGCTGTCAGCACCTCCCATCTTCATCCTTCCTCGTGTGCACTTCAGAGATAGGGAGCCATCTCCAGCTGATTTGAGAGGCTGCTGAGCAGATATGCTCTGAACCGAGAGAGCCCAGCCCAATTCAAGTTCAGATTTGCATAAGCTCACAAACAGTCACACACACGGAGTAATATCATCCCGACAGCTCCATCTCCAAGAGCTTTGCTGCCTCATCTGTTCACAGCGTGTTCACTTTCATAAGATACAACGCATTCAGAGTGGAAGGCATTATCTTAAGTCTGTCCTCCTTTAACAGCACAAAAGAGCTTTAGTGCAATAAAACAGCATCTGTGCTAGGGGCTACTTGTTAAATTCATCTCGAGTCAGTCTCTCCTACATGGGGCAAAACACAGAGGTCTCATCGGAGCAATCATTGCAACTGAACAGCAGGGGCTCTCCTGCAAAAGGAAAGGCATGTCCCATGCTGTTGTCTACTAGAGGACCTGTCAGAAAAATCAAGAGGGTACGAGAGCTAGGTTTTGCCCTAACAAAACTTTTTAAACAAAATTGTTTCAGCAGTCCAGGCTAGAATAGGAACACAAGAGGTTCAGTTGCAGTTTCCAAGCTTGAGGTGGAGAAGGAAGAAGAATCTGCGAGGGCCAGGAGGGAAGAATAAACTGAAGTTTTAAAGTCACTAAATTTATTACTAGTACCTGGACTACAGGCAGGTGTAAAGCCAGAGTCCTTTTAAACCTTATGTGAAAATGCAAGTCAAGTTAAAATTGCTGAGCAGACCATGGCCTTTGGTGCAGCAATCCTGGAAATCAGAATTAGGGCTGCACAGAATAGAGCAGCTTCATCAGGTTCGGGCAGGCAGGGCGCCTGTCTCCCAACTCACTTCCACAGGACACCATTGAGCACAGTGAGTGGCTTTTGCCTCAGATGTTCTGTGGATGCACAGCTCAATGTCACCTCCTAAAACTGAGGGGATCAGCAATGAGTCCCCTGATAAGAAGTAACTTCTTACATTACTTTTTTTTTTCTTACTAGGCCAGTTCAGATTTTAGCACTTCCACTCAAGAGCACATGACAAATCTTGCCACTTCAAGCTGTGGCTAGGCTACTTTTCAGAAAGAAAGAAGAAAAGAGGGTCTATAGAAAATTACAGATATCTCCTTCAACCCCACAGTGGTCTGATACACTGAACAACAGATAAGCTGGTCTTTTCATCTTGGTAGAGGCTGAGGAGTTGGCCCTCAGCAGCAAGACAGCTACTGCACTATTATTGTCAGGAAACTTCTTCCAGAGGCTCAGACAGTTTGAAAATAATCACCATCATCTTAAGATATGAGGCAGACATACACAGAACCATTAAGAAAAAAAGAATATCAGTGTTTTCCTTCACCAAGTCATCTTCCTTGCCTCATAGGTTGTGCGTTAGCTGCACCCTTTAGGTGACATTTCACCTGATGGAGCAGAGCAAGAGTCTAAATAACATCTCCCACAGGGCCCACGCACCTCAACTAAAGGAAGGAAACCACTGTAGCGATCTGGGAACACGATAAAATAAGTGTGCATATATATATAAGCAGAGCAAACTCAAAGCCCAATACCTGTTAGAAACACTTGCCAACAGCTCACGTATAAGGATGAGCAAAGACGAGGTTAGGAGCAGCATCACATCAGTCATTTGTATTTGCACCCACCTTTGGCCTAGGGTTGCCTTGGCCAAGTGCAGACAGATGCTGGCAGCACAGAGCTCTTGCAGATATCAGACAGTTGCTGACCACAAGCCTCTGCCCAGTTTGACTATGCAAACTGCAACTTTGCAAAGTCATGCAAAAGAGGAATCTGCCTACCTTTTCTTTTAATAATAGAAATGCTTGCCGTATTCCACAGTATTAAGATTCCAGCCACGATCAACGTGAATCAACATCAGCAACAGAGCAAACAAAGCTCTGAAAAGCACATATTTTTCAGCCCTCTCAGATTCAACAACTGCTCTCAGTTTACATAGCAATTATTCAAATTTCATTTGTCACACTGAAAAGCGGCAAGAAAGGAATAAGCTGGGTGCTCGCTCTCCACACTAGGTGCAGACCAGCTTTCCCCATGAGCCTTCCCATCAGGATTTGACACCCAGCTGGCTCTAAAATCCAATTTCAGAGCAATTTCAATATGCTGTGTTACAGCATAATCTGTGCAGCATCGTTAAGAGGAAGACGCAAGTTTATTTTCGCTTGAAGTTGGGATATTTTTTTCTACTAGATGAGTTTAGATATCATGCTTAGCGGGGAACCAGAGATAAGCCGTGTGCTGGGTGAGAGATCTGATATTTTTATAAAGCATCTTTCATAAGGCAGCGAGGCAGACGTTAAACAGGAAGTGTTTATTGACTTTATACTCACTTCATAAAACATTTACACGGATAAGAGGAGAAACAGGAGCTCCCAACAACCCAGCCTGGATTTCAGTTAAAATAAAGATGAGTTCATGCATTGTTCTAGCATGCAAGTGCTCTCAGGCAGTGGGCAGCCTGAGTTTTAAAGCTGCAATATGCTCCTGGAAAAAGTAAGACAAACAGAGCTATCCCAGCCAGGGCTTCTTATTACTCAGCTACTGAAGTGTAGTTATCAGCTGGAAAAGCCTGTGCCGTTTGTGATAAAGTGATATGGAAACATTATAAAATGAGTGCATAGGGCGGGGGGGAAGGAGCTGCTGCTGCAGGTGAACGAGAAGCAGCAAGGCAGCTCCTTGCTGATCTGCTTGGTCACAGCCTCCCAAGCTCTGATCACACCAGCCCCTCATCCCTGCGTCACTTAGAGGAGTTGTGCTACCAGCAGTGCCCTGCAATTTGCAGTTTTGTGCCAGGTAATCAAGATAGGCATTTGTTGCAGGCATTTGCTCTACCAATCTCAGCAGAAGACCAGCACCTCCCAGCCCCACATCAGGAGCCATCAAGCACATAAGCAACAATTGAAACAGGTTTGTGAAGAACCCTCTTAGTTCAAAATGGGTTGATTCTAGTTCAATTTCAGCTCATGTTTAATGACTCAGGAAGGTCAGCACACATCACAACCCACATGAGTTCAGGCTAGTGGGACAGATACACCACGTTCACTACTAACACGTTTGCTGACTACCAGAGCTGCAAGTATCTCAGCTCTCATCTCTCCTCCATCCGTCTGAGAAGACTTTACTTAGGTACATGAGCAGTATTTCTCTTGCTGTGACAGAACTACCAATTTACTTGAGGATTTTTTGACTTTTGAGGGAAATTAAGGCCTCAGTTTTCCTTCTGCTCTACAACAAAACCAGGAAGGCAAATCAGAACCAGCTGTCATGAAGTTCATTACTGGATCAACACCATGTTGAACCGGCAGAAGTTGGATCCTCAACTGGTATTCACCAGCAGGACTTCACCAATCAGAATATTAAAGTTTCACAGCCTTCAGTCTCCTTATATCACTGGCTCTGATTTCAGTCAACACACTGGCTAAGAAAATCACCCCTCATCCTCTCTTCTAAAAGCCTCTTAATGTGTTTGCAGTAGCCTTATGCTACAAGGCTTAGGGATTTTGTCATTACCAATTATAAATGTATTGTTGCATTTTGAAGAAGATACAATGGAACCAACTGTGAATACTGAAAGCCTGGCCAGGTATTTTTATTTAAAAAAAAAATTTTTTTTTTCTTTATTAGCTTGACAAAGGAGATATTCCTTACTGGCACCAAGCTGAGCAACCCACTCCCAGTCTGGTGAGGAAGTGTGGAAATACCCAAACCTAATAAAAGGCATTTTCCATGAAATATGACATTCTAGGAAATACTTCAAATGTTCTTGCCTACCACACAAATTGCATCCCTACCTCCTTCTGAGGTTGCTGACAGATGCCACATATCAGATCCCTCTTTGTTTCAATTAAATTAAGCAATGAGCCTGATTCGATTAACATGAGGAAGCTAGCAATCAAGATGTTCTCACAGCAAGAGCAGTGGGTCCTGACCAGTGCTCCAGCTAACAGGCTCAGGCACACATCCCATTGCCATCATAGGAGCAAGAGCACAACAGCAGGAGTACCACCCACAGGAGGGGAGTTACCATCAGCAAAGATGTTCTGCACATGCTGAGAAAGGATATTCAATATGGAATACCTATAGGCTATTTTGGATTGGTCTTCCAGGCACCACTCATAGCTAGCATGTGTTATTAATATACGCCGTGCCTAGATGGATACAGCCACAAGCCCTAACACACCCATGTCAACATGCATTACGTTTTTAAAAACACATTCATTTCTTTATAACCCAGTGCAGATTTCTGCATTTTGTTCTATTCATTAGCTGAGAATTGTTAAGGAAGAGTTCCTATAGTCAAACAGAGATAAAAAACCCAATGCGTGACATCTGGAGACTTTGGCCTTAATTCCATTTATGGGAACGGCTGATGTAATTTTTTTTTTTGTTCTGGGAACATACATCCATTAGTTCCAACTGCACAAAACTTTTAGAAAGAGCCACACAGAGATCAGAAAACCCCAGACATGGGAATGACTCAGCCCCTTACTAGGGCTTAGGGGGAGATTTACACAGGGCCCTTTCCAAGCTCCAGCAGACCTTTCAGGCTGCTCTACCATAGAATTTACATAGCAGATTCAATTTCCAACAGCACTACATCATCTTGTCTACACACCAGATGTGTGGCTGGACCAGGTGTGTGACAACACAAGGTTGCTCACTCAGGAGCAACTCATGCAGCACTGGTGCTGCTGAGCCACAATGCTAAGTCCCTCTATCCCTGCTCAGTAGGTTGGTGGGGGAAAGCCACAACCTACAACACAGCAACCTTCCTTCCAGGAAAGAATAGCTCCCTCCTTGGGAATACCCCACTTTTAAAAATAAAAACCTCACAATGACAAATAGTAAGATGTGGCTTGTTTTTTCCCCCCCCCCAAGAGCCATCTATCCAAGGTCTCACAAGAACACTGTCCCCCATTTTCACTCAGACAGGCGACTGATATCCCAGACCAGAGGCTATTAAGTGTTTCTCACTCTTATCTCATAAGGCAAAACATCCTGTCCCAGTTTCCCCCAAGCTGATATCAAGGTACCAAACACCAGTCTAAGGGATAATGCCAGAGATGTCAAATGGACATAAGGAAATAAATAAGAGTGGTGATGGAAGCCCCTCCTGTCCTCTGTATTACACAATTCTATCCCCTACCGAGACCAGGAAGCCTTTGGCTAAGCTGGAGTCCATCTCATTCCATCTGCCAATCTCCTACATTAGCATATATATTGTATGGTTGAGGATATCAGCACGTCCCTTACCTCAGTTCCTGCCATGGACATGCAGCTGGAATAATTATGTTATACTCTAGTTCATCTACTTTTGATCCTGCACTCTGCTGGGAGAGTAAAACTTGAACAGTCAGCTTTACGCCAACAACAGTAAGTTATAGGAGTGAAGAAGAGCTTGGTAAAGTGCAGCTCACACCAGGTCTCTCCAGACAAGGCTTTAGCCAAGTTGTATGTGCACATATGTGTGTGAAGAAGTAGTTTTTGGCAGGTGACCATAGCTGCTGATATCCTCCAAGGCACTGTCTGACAAGGGAGTCGTATTTTGGGTTGGGCACTGGAATGAAGCGTGAAAACCCCAATTAAGTGGTATTGCAGACAAGAAGGTTTGCAGCACCCACCCTTGGTTCTGCCAGGGGAAATCCTTCCCTGGTTTTACAATCCAGAAAGTGACCAAGAAGCCAGCTCCACTTTTCCCCCTTTGCTGACAGGCCTGAGGGATTAAAGATTCCCACTTTACCAGAAATAATAATTACAGAAGTGATTGGAATAAGTTATCACTGGATATGGTGGGACACAAATGCCTCCAAGCCATGCAAATATAGTTAAGCTCAGTCAGTGGGTTAAGTAACAGAGGATTTGGGGTTTAGCTTTTCAGGGGAAGGTCACAGAGGGCAACCAGGAAAATGGGAGAGGAACTTGCAGGAAAAGCAAATGATGCCCAGGCCTTATCCCATCAAGAAAGCAAAGATTATTTTAAGGTCTGAGTTTCAATTCATGTTTTTTCTTTTTTTTTTTTTTTCAGAAAAACCTTGTAGTAGAGTTCTGGGTAAGGTCACTTTCAAATACCAGGCAACTGTGAAGTTCAGAATTGAAAGCCACCCTTTGAACTAAGGCTTTCCCAGGAAGGGGAGCCCAGCTGGGCACACTTAATTAGAAGATTCCCAACCATTACTTCCCTGAAGGGAGCTCCTCTGTCACGACCAATGGACTTATGAAAGGGAAATGACTTCTCTGCTCCCCAGAGCCTCCCTTGGGACTCCCATGTGAGTCCCACCCCCGCCCCAACTTGATCTGTGGGGACAGCACGTGGCATCACAGGAGACATTCATCAGGAGAGAGCATCCATCACAGGAGATAATTGGGGCCTTCGGCTTTTGAACTGTAGCTCCTAGTCACTGCAGGGCAGGGAGACAATTTAATATTCTGGGTCAGTTCCCTATATCACAGCTCTTCAGCAAATTAGGTTACTGCTTTGAAGATTAAACTGTGGGGAAGTTCAGTTTCACATTTTCCTCCCAGGGCCATGCAGAGAGAAGTTTTTCAGCTCCTGGGAGGCGGAGGACAGTTTGGTCCTCTATAGCCTGTCCCCAGCAAGAGCAAAGGACACACGGACAGATTGAGGTTCCCTGGGAAGAAGGTAAAGTGCCTCTTTTCACAACAGTTCTTCTTGAATCAAGTCCTAAGCAGCAGAAACAAGTATCGGATGGCTGATTTGCAGATTATATCTGAAGTCTGGAGTGAGAGTGACACACAGGTGGGTGCAGCAGATAACTGAATGACTTGCTATGTGATGAAATGCACCTGAGCCTCTCCCAAACAGCAGTTCACTAGCTACAACACATCCTTTTAGATAGGAAGGTGTCCCACATCATCATCGGGAGTTGGGGATATTTTCCTACACATCTAGTTGTGTTCCTGGGAACATCTTCCATTAGGGTCATCTCACCTCCCTGTAGCCTAATGCATTGGCTGAAAGTGGAACCAAATATTCAATGCCTTTCACATCTCCTACGTAAAAGTTTCCACCTGGTAGTTACCCATACTTTTCATTCCTTCCCTTCAGGAGCAACCTGGTCCATCTATCCAGAAGAAACAGTGAATAAAGGAATTTTTTTTTTTTTTTCAGAAAAACCTTGTAGTAGAGTTCTGGGTAAGGTCACTTTCAAATACCAGGCAACTGTGAAGTTCAGAATTGAAAGCCACCCTTTGAACTAAGGCTTTCCCAGGAAGGGGAGCCCAGCTGGGCACACTTAATTAGAAGATTCCCAACCATTACTTCCCTGAAGGGAGCTCCTCTGTCACGACCAATGGACTTATGAAAGGGAAATGACTTCTCTGCTCCCCAGAGCCTCCCTTGGGACTCCCATGTGAGTCCCACCCCCGCCCCAACTTGATCTGTGGGGACAGCACGTGGCATCACAGGAGACATTCATCAGGAGAGAGCATCCATCACAGGAGATAATTGGGGCCTTCGGCTTTTGAACTGTAGCTCCTAGTCACTGCAGGGCAGGGAGACAATTTAATATTCTGGGTCAGTTCCCTATATCACAGCTCTTCAGCAAATTAGGTTACTGCTTTGAAGATTAAACTGTGGGGAAGTTCAGTTTCACATTTTCCTCCCAGGGCCATGCAGAGAGAAGTTTTTCAGCTCCTGGGAGGCGGAGGACAGTTTGGTCCTCTATAGCCTGTCCCCAGCAAGAGCAAAGGACACACGGACAGATTGAGGTTCCCTGGGAAGAAGGTAAAGTGCCTCTTTTCACAACAGTTCTTCTTGAATCAAGTCCTAAGCAGCAGAAACAAGTATCGGATGGCTGATTTGCAGATTATATCTGAAGTCTGGAGTGAGAGTGACACACAGGTGGGTGCAGCAGATAACTGAATGACTTGCTATGTGATGAAATGCACCTGAGCCTCTCCCAAACAGCAGTTCACTAGCTACAACACATCCTTTTAGATAGGAAGGTGTCCCACATCATCATCGGGAGTTGGGGATATTTTCCTACACATCTAGTTGTGTTCCTGGGAACATCTTCCATTAGGGTCATCTCACCTCCCTGTAGCCTAATGCATTGGCTGAAAGTGGAACCAAATATTCAATGCCTTTCACATCTCCTACGTAAAAGTTTCCACCTGGTAGTTACCCATACTTTTCATTCCTTCCCTTCAGGAGCAACCTGGTCCATCTATCCAGAAGAAACAGTGAATAAAGGAAAGGAAATCATTCCCAGAACAACAAGACTCCCTATTGTCCCACCACTAGCATTCATTTAGAGGTGGCTTTTTAGGCAGAGGTTACAGGCACAGCCTAAAAACTACCCTCAGAAGCGGATGGAAAAATAATCATCGCATGGGGTGGTCCCCATAGTTCATCTCTCACACCATCTCCCAAGGCAGCTGTACAAGGTTGCTCACTGCAGCATTATACAGGTTGTGGCCTCATCCCTGGTTAGAAGGGGCTCACAGCTACTTTCACACTCAGTTTATTTCACTCCCTTCCAGCTCAGGCTCTCATTAGGAATTAGGTAAAATCCCTAGGCACCATCACTGCCTAGTCTCCTACTCACATGCTTAGCTTCTCCTGGGGAGGAAAACCTTGCTGCATTAGCTCAAATAGCTCATACATCACCCTGTCCACAAGCTTATGCTGCCACAGGAGGCACAATGAGCTTTCTTGGTTGTTCCTCTGAACAACAGCAAGGAAATTTCTTCCCAGCAGCTATTGGCAATAGCTGCCTTTTCTCCTGAAGGGTGCAGTTAGAGATACCACTGCTTAAGGGAAAAGAGACACAAGCTTTCATCACCTTCGCTTCCACAGTAATCAGACTATGGTGTAGTCTCTGCTGATAGCTTTTTACTAGCTAAAAGGAGAAGTTAGTTGTGGGATGCATAACAGGGTGGGTTTTTTTAATAGCAACTTAATATTAGAAGACCTCTCAAGCAATATCCACCCCTACATCAGCCTTTGTATTCAAGGGGAAAAAAAAAAATTCTCAGCCCTGTCCCTTTCATTGTTTCACATCATCCCACAGCTTTGCTCATTTACCCTCCTTCCTTCACAAGGAGATTTCTATAGCCTTCACCCTTGAGCACTGCTTTTCTCAGGAAAGGCACAACAGACAGACAGGACTCCTCAAAAAAAGATTAAAAAGCCCAAATCCACAAATCCATCAAAAAAAACCCAAGCACAAAAAACGAAGAACACACACCACAAAAAAAAGTCAAATAATCAAAAAGCAGATGCCTTTTAACCAAGCTCTTCAACAGCTTTCCACTTCACTTACTTTACTAGCCCCACATAAAACCCAACCACTTACTGTATTACCTACATTGTCTTCCTTCACTTCAAACAGCCACAAAAAAAGACCAAAAAAAGCAAGCATCAAAACACAAAAATCCCAACTTACCTTGCTGGACAGAATGCCCATTTTCATTATTCAGGACCTCTTTTGACTCAGTTTTCATCTTGCCAAGGCTCAGGGGATCGAGGGCACAGCCCCCTCCCTCTCCTCCCTTTCTGCTGGCTCCTGGAGGGGCTACCCCATTCATCACCCCCACCACAAACCCAAGAGAAGCAGCTCCTCTCCACCACTGGAGAGAAGAAGAGGGGACACAGTAAGAAGGCCAAGTCCTCTAATGAGGGTGGGGATGTTGTCTTCCTCCCCACCCACCCTAGCCTTTACCCTCAGCTATTTCCTATAAGCTCATTTACACTTTGTGGTGGGGGAAGCTCCTCAGCTCACTGGGCTAAAGCCCAGTGGTCTAACAGCCCAGGCTTGACCTACCTGGCAAGGTCAATACAAAAGTATTTAGGGTGCCAGGCAGTATATCTTCTCCAGACAGGGATTTGGGTCAATAAGGAGTAGCTAGAGAAGTTCAGCTTGGTGGTCTGTTGGTACATCAGTGGTGATTATTTAACTGCTGCTTCTTGGACTCTTCCTTGGGTTTGAAAACACAACTGGTGCTCGTGTGGGGCAAGGCACTGGGGTGAGATGGAGGTTGCACAGCTGATGATGGGCAGCCTGATGGAGAAACTCGGTTCAATTGAAGACGGGGCAGCAAAAGGTTCTTCCCCAAAAGTTTCTCCCAGTGGCATCCCCTAGGGACTGGAGAGGCTTAGAGAAGACAGGGTGAGTGAGAAGTAAGGTGAAAGATCTCCAAAAGAACTGGGATTTTTTTTTTTTCTGTGAGATGTTTTGGGGGCTACCCAAACCCCAATAGGGAGTTTGGGAGAGTTCAGGCCACATGGATAAGCTTGCTTTTGGTTCTTACTTATGTCCCATAGTTTTAAGTGTTACTCCCAAGGTATGTTTCTGTGGGTTGTAACTAGGGTTTCTAGTACAGTGCCATACTCTGGATAATTCTCCAGAATAACAGCTGTCCTGGTATCAGAGCACTTTTCTTTATATTTTATCTTGCAATACTAGGCTCCCGATAACTAAGATAGAAAATGTCATAAACCATATTTAAAAAAAATAATCAACTGGTCAGTATCATGACAGACGCCATATCTTGGATAGAGGCTTTAATCCCAGTTTCTGAGGAGAGAAAAAAATACACACCCAAGCACCGACTCGAGTGACAGTAAATGACACGCAATCTCATTCTTTTGTATTATTTGACCTAGGGCTGTGTCATGCAGCCCTTGTGTTACCCAGGTGCAAATGTTCTTTACTTGCTCCTTATATTGGGACTGAAAAAATAATCAAAAAACTTCATTAAAGTTTCAAAGTTATGAGCTTTACCACAGTTGTATTTTATTCTGTCTCTTCATTTTGATCTGCTCAATTGCAGATATTAGGGGATCCTTCTCTCATCAGAGCCTTTCACTAGAAAGGAAGTTAGCTGTTATTTCTTTATATCCTCCATCCTTGATGTGAAACTGTTAGTCTTACTTAGAGCCAATCATTCAAATTTTGCTCTGAAGATGACATGACTTTTCTTGGAGAGCAAGCTCCATGTTGGTTTTTATACAGTAGTACATATGGACTTGCAAAAAGCTCTGAAATGGTGGGGATAGTGATATTGTCCCCTCTGTACAGCTAACGCAGTGGGTCTGGGAGATTAGAGGGTGATGTTCAGCTTGAGTCTCTATTTTCTGCAGGTGACTCCATTTTGTGGCAAGTTGCTCCAGGGACTGGTCCCTGCCTTCACAGGCATAGTGCCCTGAGCATACATCTCTACCACACCATCCAGGAACGGGGAGGGAATATCCTCCAATCCGTTTGCTTTGCAAAATAACTCTTAATTAACAAAATACAAGAATTCCACTGTGAAAATAGTTTCCACCCAGCATGGAAATTACCTCAGCTCTCAAACATGTTGTCCCTGACAGCTAGGTTATACTATACATCACAACTGGTGCCAGCATTTTGCAGCAGTGTGACTGTACTCAAATCAGAGATCAGGTCACCCATCAAGAGGGATTTCCTCTGGCTGATCTCATTTGCAAGCACTAATTGGGATCTGTCTTGTAATTTTCAATAGTAACATTAAAGACTTCACAGAGATGCTACTACTGTGAAAGATGGAGCATCTTTCATTCAAGGGCCTCTTTAATGAGGGCATGTATCGTCTCAAGAAGGCAGGATGATACCATCACACATCTTGGTAACTGAGTACCTGAGCTGTTCTTGTGTGAGCACCTATATCCAGAGCAGAGTCTGGCATCCTTAATCCTACTTTCTTATATAAAACCAGATTGAAAAACAAATAGTTGTGTCAGTAACCGAACACAGATGTCTGCTTTCCTACAGGTTTGGGAGGACGGGGGTTGCTGTCCACATGGACGTGAGAATTGTTGTGGGAGGAAGGGTGGATATGAAATTTCTGAGGTCTTTCAACTCTGCTCAGTTGTCTGTTTTCATGAAACTTGTAGGAAGTCAATAGTTTTGTGGCTCTGCCAGGCTTGGTTGGAATTGGCCAAAGGGGTGAAAAGTAACACCAGGAAGGAGCTGGATAAGAATAACATGTACATCCACACACAATGCTCCTATGTACCCCATTGCATTAGAAAAGCAGGCTAATAATGGTTCCTATTTTCCATTTTTGACACCAGAAACCCTATTGTCTGCTGATGATGCCTGGAAACTATTGTTATTTGTTCCTGTAGTGCAGAGGACAAACACCATTGCAGCAATGAGGGTTAGGTGGAGGCACATTTGGCAGCTTCAGTAGTCACTCTTACAGACACAGGTAAACCCCAACCCTACTCCAGCCCTGCTCTCTGCAGAGACTTTGCCTTCATGCAACACATTCTGCTGAGGCTGATATCATCCTTGCAGTCATCTAATCCAAAAGTAAGGCAGATTTTATATTTATTATTCTTTTTTTCATTTTAGAACTCCAATGGATTTTGTCTGTGACCAGGGAAACAATACACTGGTTGTTTTCATTTCTAGGGAAGGAGAGAAACAGGTAGAGGATTTCTTTTTTTCCCTAGAAGCCAGTTTCCTAAGGAAATGAGGCCTATTCCATTAAGCTGTGTGTGGAGGGGAAGGTCAGACAGTCACGCTATTAGGGAGTGCCGTCTGAGAGCACGCAGTCAAAATCTGAGGATGAGAACAGACAGGAACTCGCTTTCTCTCCTCTGCAGCTGAGGACTTGTGGGAGAGAGCCTGAAGGTTTGGAGCTAAAGTTGTCTGAAACTTGTAGGTTTCAAAAATACAACATTCCTTTCAGACATGAGGTTGAAGAGTTCAAGCCTTTTTTGAAAAAGCCACACAGAATGATTTAATTGTCAGTCGTAGGAAAAGCTGCCGCTGGATTTCTTGTGTAGTTAGACTTGAGAACTCAGCCATGAGACACTAATCAATATGGCGAGGACAGGAGTTAATCTTTCTGATGTTCCCTGAACTCCTCATTTTCTTTTCCAGTTTCTCCATACTGCCCTGGAATGGATAAATTCAGGGACCTATCTGAAGGATAGGCACTTGAACACTTAAGAGCAATGTGCATTTACAATAAATGAATCATATAATAGCTACCCATGCATCCAGGGCCATAATCTCAAATGGCAAAAGCAGAAGACAAGTTAATAATAGTCATTGTTACATGATTAAATTAGGTAGACAAGAATATTTTTTTGCAGGGTTCATAATGGTTTTAATGATATTATTTAGTTACCAAGAAGAATATATCTTCTCTATTCATAAGTTCCTGGAAATCAAGGATGTTGAGCTGTAAAATCTGTTTTTAAAGACAGAGTTGCAAGCTACCAGAAAGTTAGTTATATTCTATATTGCAATCCTACAGCCCTTGAATTGTCCTCATCTAGTAAGCAGGAGCAAGACTTGAAGGGGAGCAGTGGGCCTATGCATGACACTTTGGGCAAGTTTAGGTTTTGAGCCAGGAGCCAGACTCTATGGAGGGATTTCAGATTGGGTCAAAGCCCAGATTGCATCCACTGGATGCATCACTTGCATGCAGCTTGCTGTCACTGCGTTAGAGGAAGTGGTACCATCATAGCAAGGTTTGATATTGATGTCCTGCAGTATGGTTGCATCCTATCCTGGACGTGTCCATCAGCTGACCAACCCCACTGGAGTCTCCCACGGCACAACGTGGTTGTGTGGCTCTCAGGATACCCTGCATGGCATTTCATCTTGGATGATGTGGTGGCAAATGGGGTCAAGTCTAGAAGCGAGGGAGGAGCACGATAGACACAAACTGGACTTGGTTCGGACCACAAGAACTGGGATGCACTGAGTACACTGCTCCGTATAAAAAATTTCTTTCTTGTGAACTGTCAACAGACATTTTCCTAGAAAGTATTTTCAGTTTTGTAGTGTGCATTTTCTATGAACCACATAAAACACACAGAAAATCTCCAGCTGTAGTGACGCTGCTCTGTCGCAGTGCTGGCATTTGTCAATGTCTTCACACTTCTGGGAATTCTTTCACAGGGCAGTTTGCAGTGGAAATGCATACTGAAATAGGAGAGGCCTACAACAACAACAACAAAAAAAGTGTATATTGAAGCATATCAAAATAGACCTGATAGTTTTTCCCTCATGCTGCTCCCAGTGAGGGAGCACCTGAATTCATGGTTGGCTTGAGCTGGACTGCACCAGCAGGCACATGGTGTGTTTGTTGCTCCACCAGTATAAGCCCAGTGGGGCAAGAGCCAAGGAAAAACAATTAGGAAGCAGAACAGAAAGTCTGGAAGAGCAGCTCACTATGTCTCCCCAGCATGGGATCAACCCATGTCTCTTGATGGGACAACCACGTGAACTTTGAGACCTAACTTCACCAATGCTATCAAGAAGCCAAAGTGACGTTTGTGCTGAAAGACTAAGATTGTGCAGGTGAATTTGCCACAATAGATATATCTAAGCATCCGAATATCCATCCTTGAAAAAAAACCCAGGAGATTAGCAAAAGCTACAAGGCTAACAACTGGCAAAGAGCACAGGAGACGTGTGCCTTAACTTTGGAGTAAAGAAATAATCTCTCCATGTGGTTTGGAGAAACAGTGAACGACAAAGAAACATCTGTGGCTCCCAAACTCTCCCTTTCACCACCTTTTAGTAAGACTATATTTTGACAATATTTGTCCCAGTTAGCAGCCTGGTCAAGGCTGTAAGTGAAGACACCCGGCTTTCAGCTCTTTATGTAAACTCATACCTTCTCCCAAGAGTAAAACCAACTTGCTTTTGTTATATTAACCCAAATAGATGTTCTCTTGCAGAGCAAAGCTGCTGACTGAATGTGTCAGTGTGGACATCTTCTCATGCCAGCCTTCACTGGCAATATGAAAGAAGGTCATACAAGACTGTATGTAGATTTGTCACCAACTTTTAATTAGGATAACTGTTTTCCTAATTTCGTGATTAGATTTAAGCATATAATTCCACAACTGCTTACTATAGGAAAAAAAAAATCAAAAGGAGGAAGTTGCAATGAAAATGTTCTTGACAATATTTGCAGATGTCTTTTATGCAGGAGGGTGTAACCTGCAGAAGATCATGAAGCAAAGAATGAGTTCCCACCTGCAGGCAGCTTGCAAATTAAGGGTGCTGAGACTGATAGTTGACTGTCAATCAAGGTTACAGCACAAAGTTTGGGGTTGTTTGGGTTTTTTTCTGAAATCGGCCAAAAATTCTGCATTTTCTCAATAGCCAAGAGATTTGTTTCTGAGAAAAAGAGAAGTAGCTGCAGTCACCAGCTGCTAAGTCCTTGCAGCATAGTTTAAACTGAGCAATTTCAGCCACGTTTCTTTTTGATTGAATACCATTACTTAACTCATATACTTCAAGAGCTTCCCCTTTTCCCGATGAGGACTAAGCCCCCAGTTTCACCAGATAATGTGCAGTGACATTTTAGAGAAGACATTGTCATTTACAAGGAGACAACAGTCAGTAAGTGCTGGTGAGAATAGCCCTGTGCTAACTCTGCTCCTGAGTTCACTGGGACTGTTTGAAACATCAATGCTGGAGAAGGCACTGAAAAGGTGAAGGGTCTCTTCTCAGAGAAGGTTCACAGGGTAGATCTTGCAAGCAAAAAACGGGAAAGTTGCCTGAATGTCACCGGCATCTTGTCCCACCAGGCATCTTGGCCCCTCCCTGCGCGGGAGCGGATCAGGGACACAGCTGGGGCTGAACTTCCAACCTGAACCCTGCAGCAGTGAGCTCTATGGGCCTGATTCCTCTCTCACGCTGAATGAATATTATCGTGCATTGGGTTGATTAAGCGTTATTAAAAGAAACCACTTATCCCTAGGAAAAAAAAAAAAAAAAAAAGCAGAATAAAGAAGAATTTGTCAAGCATATTTGGCTCTACTTGAGAAAAGCTTGAAGAGGCAGCTAGAAAGCCTTCAGGTGTTGATGACAAAAGCTCTTTTGTGATGTCCCAGAAAGCAGTGACTGCAAAAAACATTACATAAGGTTTAGAAATACGACAGCGTTTCTGTTTGATGGTGTATTCATCTTCCTGCAAACAATAATCACATTCTGTTTCTCTCCACTGCCTTTCTGTTCATATTAAGGCTCTTACTATGATCTTCTTATCTTCTCTATTTATTTGTGAAATGACATATATAAATCTGATAAGCGAATAAAAGCAAGTGTTGTCCCAGCAGGGATGAAAGAAAGCAGTGAACAACTCCAGCGTGTGGTCTGGTGATCTCCTAGCAGGGTAGCACAGCAAGGTCTAACATCTACTGGCCTCCACAAGGTCTTTTCACAGACCTTGGTGAGATTTGCACGAGGCCTTATCCTTGAGACAATGAAGTCTAACTGCTCAGCGATACGAGGATCACTCAGCTACAATGGGCCAGTGGAGTGAAAGCATTTTGTTAGAGCAAAACCCACAAGTTTGTTCTTGCTTTACACAATCAAGCAATATGGCAGTAAATGCTGTGCTGCATTTTGGGTTGTGCTTTAAATCCCCATCTGAACTAAGCTGAAGGAACTGGCCATTGTAACCACATTCTGATCTTGGGTAAATCCAGAGCTTTCTCACTGATTTTGCTGGAGTTAAAAATTTTTCTAGATTTTGGTGCCCCTCGGCCCTTTGAAGGCACAGGATCGAACTTCAACTTGAAGTTGTGACTTTCTGTGCCAGACCTTTTCTTGGCCAATGAACAGGGTTGTTGTGATGCTCACTTTTGTGCTGATGTGAGAGCGTGGTTCGTTGGCATAATCAAGTTTTGCCCTCTTTCGCTTGACCTCTACTGGGAGAAAAGACCTGATTCCTTTACCTCCCAGCAACGGGTCCTAAGAAGGCCAAAGACAACTACAGTTGAAACGAAACCACTTCACTTTGCAGCACATACTGTCCCTTCAAATGTTGTTTGTGGGACACTTGCATCTCCTTACTCTGGCATTCAAGAAGAGCAAAGGACAGGCTGTTGTTCAAAACCAACCCACAAAAACATCCTCTTGTACCTCCTTACCCCTTCACAACATGCTTCATCTCTCACATGAGCAGGGTGAAGCTCTCCTCTGGAGACAGAGGAGAATAATTTCTGTCATGACTCACATTGTAGTTGGAGGTCACAGCGTCTAATGCAGTTCCCACCCCACTGCCTCTGAAGCACAGCAGGAACCACGCTGTGTCTAGGAAATAATGTCTCCTCCCCCTAATTCTGAGGCCATCTCAGATGGAAAATCACAAATGCCATAATGAATAACCACAGGGCTGAGGAAACCTTCCAGCAGAGGCAGGCTCCGCTGCTTGTTAATTAGTCTAGTCATTAGGGTGAATTTAATGTTGTTTCTGAAATTCTATTCCCTGGTACTCCTAGCTTTGTTTAACTGAGAGCTCAAGAAGACATGCTTCTCCAGCTGAAGAAGCTGAGATCAGGCTTCCTTGCAAAGAAGTCTTCTATGTTAAGACATATGTACTAACAATGCTAATGGCCTTTGCAAGAGTTTTCTCACTTAAAGCAACCCCAAACATTGATACAGGCTGGGTGATGAGTGTGTTGAGAGCAGCCCTATCAAGAAGGAATTGGGGGTGTTGGTGGATGAGAAGCTCAACATGAGATGGCAATGTGTGCTTGCATCCCAGAAAGCCAACCATCTCCTGGGCTGCATCAAAAGAAACGTGGCCAGCAGGTTGAGGGAGGTGATTCTGCCCCTCGATTCTGCTCTCATGAGACCCCACCTGGAGTCCTCAGCATGGGAAGGACATGGACCTGTTGGAACGGGTCCAGAGGAGGGCCACAAAGATGATCAGAGGGATGGAACACCTCTCCTATGAAGACAGGCTGAGAGAGTTGGGGCTGTTCAGCCTGGAGAAGAGAAGGCTCCGGGGAGACTTTATAGCAGTCTTCTAGTACCTAAAGTGGGCTACAGGAGAGTTGGGGAGGGACTCTTTATGAGGGAGTGTAGTGATAGGATGAGAGGGAATGGTTTTAAACTGAAAGAGGGGAGATTTAGACTAGATATTAGGAAGACATTTTTTACTGTGAGGGTGGTGAGGTACCGGAACAGGTTTCCCAAAGAAGTTGTGGATGCCCCGTCCCCGGAGGTGTTCAAGGCCAGGCTGGATGGGGCTTTGAGCAACCTGGTCTGGTGGGAGGTGTCCCTACCCATGGCAGGGAGGTTGGAACTGGACAGTCTTCAAGGTCCCTTCAGACCCAAACCATTCCATGATTCTACGGTTTTTCAGTTCCTCTCCAGTGAGGATGGCAAGAGCCATCACAGAGCTCCATGACCGGTGCAGGGAGTTTAACAGAGCAAGAGGGATTTTCTGGGTACGTGGGTCACTTTGCTATTCCCTCAGCAATAATTAAAGCCAGATAAAGTGGAATGGGAAATGAAATCTCAGTTTTGCACAGTGGAAGTGAAATTCTCCGAGGACAACAGAGTCCCCTCTTGCTTTTCTTCTTCAGTTCAAAGCTAAATGTCTTTCTGTAAGAGATGCCCTGAACAAACACAAGCTATCAGTCTCCTTACAGGGCTGACAAGGTGAAATGAAAAGGTCTGTTCTATACAGAAGTTCAGGTCTTCTTAATGTAATAGTCTTGTCCAGCCTTAACAATTATGATTTTACTGATTTAAGGAATGTAGCAAAGAGTATGTAAGCAGCGTGCTTATTTCCTTACACTGTCCCACAAATCAGTCAAAAGGTTAAATTTCATTCATGAGAAACATCATCTTTAAACAGACCTAAAATAATATTTTTAAAAAAGAAAATCAGGAAGAGGATAACGCCAGGAAAGGCTACTGGTTTTTTGCATTAAGGCCCACATTGGGCTCTGGAGATAAACTTGTTGCCTTTCAGACCTTATTTTGGACAAGGTTTCATGGTGACAACATCACACAGGGGCAAGGCTGTAGACACGAGGCTCAGGAAAACAAGGCAGTGAAGTCCTGTGAAGAGGGACCTGACCTCTTCCAATCCCAAAGGATTTGCCCACTAAGATATTAGAGTTAAAGCTCCTCCCAAGGTAAACATCAGATCAGAAAGGATAACAAAACTTGCCCTCAGGTTCATAGGGGAGAGCTTGAAAAGGAGTACCTCATAAGTTTGCTGATTACTTCCTCCACCACAACTGCCTCAAAGGAACAGAATGATCTGAAAAGGTCAGCGCTGCAGGCTTGATAAAAAAGTACCAAGATTAGGGTCTGTTTGTGGGAGACACTGGAGAACACAAGTGATAGCAGTCAAAAGGAGACATAAAGGTCTCTCTGCATCACACAGTAAAGCGCAATGCAGATTCAACACGCAGAAACAACCCTGGAGCTCAGAGGAGTCCAGTTTGCCAACACAAAACTCCATCCAAGGCAGTAACATGTTTCATGACACTGACGTGCTGCGTCTGGGTCTGAAAGCATCAAACTGGGGAACCTCAATACCACTGTGCACTCATGCCTGAAGGCTTGTGCATACAGCCCTGCACCCACATCTGCTGCCCGGGGCCAGCAGGCACTGCCAGGCTCACTGCTGCAAAGATTTTTCCCTGTGATAGCAAAGAGGTTCAGACTCCACTGTTTACTGGTCTTGGATTTGACTATCCTTTGTGCCTATGATTTCAAAAGGTCCTGGATAGTGCCTTGTGCGGAGGGGTCCTGTCTTTGAGGTAAGAGCCATGATCTCAGGTCACAAGAAGCCTCCCTGGAGAAAAAGCAAGCGATCTGGGAGAACTTATCTTTGGTGGGGTGAGAATAAGTGGATGAGGAGAACAATAACACGCTAGCAAGAAACCCTGCCTACCTCCTGTCCTTTCCATGTTGAATTCTAGGGGGTAGTTGAGAGTGTTGAAAGGGAAGAAGCCATCTTCTTCCCGCTGGAGGAGAGGCAGTGTTTGGACACAAGGAGACAAGAGAGTAGTCAGGCGGTCCAGAGCAAGGGAGACAATGAACAGAGGGTCAGTCAGATATCAAAGGGGCCAATTTATGAACCGTATCATAGCTGCATCTGAAAAAAAAAAAAAAGGGGAAGGAGGAGGGGAAGGGAAGGGAAAGAAGAAAGAGAAGAAGAGGAGAAGAGGAGAAGAAGAGAAAAGGAAAGGAGGTGAGGTTGCCAGTTTGGGTTTTTTGTTGGAAATAGGTATATAATGAGCAACTCTCAAAGGGCCTGGGAAGCACTTCTATAGAGTTTTAGAAATTCATGGAATCAGATGAATTTCACAGCAAAAGCACTGTTAATGCAAGCTTAAGCCAGAGATACTTCAGGTGAGAGCACAGTCTGTTAGAGAATACCACTTCCCTTCTTTATCCAGTACCTCTTTGATGTAGAACAACAGTCTTCAGGAAAGCTTGTGCAGCCTTGACAACAGTGAACAGAGGCATGATGAAGAGGGTTACAAGACACTCCTATTGATGATAGAGCCACTTTGATTTCCTAATGCATTAGCAGCACTGGTCAGTGACACCGAGCAGCTGATGCTGCTAGGGCTGCACGCTCTCACTGGTCAACATCTCCTTGGCCATATAGGGAGGGTAACTGCTGCCTGACATTCAGAGGTCAGGGGATTGGACAGTCAGAAATTGGTGCAACCTCCTGATTTTCCCCAAATAAAAAGCCTAAGTGAAAGAAAAACTCAACTGTGCTGAAGCAACACTGGTCTTGTCAGGGAAAAAAACCTTGTCACATCTCTGTAAGTCATTGCAAGTCCTCTTTGTGGACAGCCATAGGGCCATTCCCATTGCCTGAACTTAGGAAAAACTCTGAAATACCTAAGCTAGGAGGCTCCAATCCTTTACAATCAGCAGAAAAAGCAAGGATTGCTATAGAGTCCACTTAGTGGCCCACATTTGCTGAATGTTTAAAGTGCCAAAAGCATGAAAATGGCTTGTTTGCCATTTGCAAAGTTGAAATTCTGGTAAGGCAAGTCTCTCTTTCCAGTTGTCAGTGCCTTTTACAAGTAGTGGCTCCCTGAACAGCAGACCATCCTCTAGTGCTGAGGACTGAGCTGACAGGAAGCATGGTCTTCCCATTCCTACCTTATGTTTCCATAGCACTTCTGCATATCACAGTCATATTGGCCCTCTGGTCACAAAATGGCAGTGGAAGCCCAGATTCACATGATTCCCAGGGCACCCCCAAATTCCCAAAGCCCATACCCGTGAATCACTGCTGTCTACCTGCATACTTGGCCACATTCAAATGCATCTTCACTGTGTGGCAATAAAAGAACAAAATTTTTTTTGCATTGCAGAATTCCTTCCACCATCATTTACGACTTCCCCACTCTTTGGGTCATCTGAAAAGTTTTATCAGTGGCAAATGTATGTTTTCTTCAGGTCATTAATTGAAATGTTAAATAGCATGGAAATGCTTTCTGTCCAACCCCAATGGAAACATGGCCACTACATTTATTACTGAGGTACAATTGCCCTTTTAATCCTATTAATTAGCTAGTTTGCAAGCTATTTAATGTCTTCCTCATGCATTGCGTACCATTCTAACTCTAATTCAATCTAAAATCAGGATTAACTTGAAACACCACCTTCTGTAACTTTCTCACAAAACCTATAAGTTCAAGCCTGTTACAATTCTGTAAAAGTTGGTAATCTTATTTTTAAAAAGTACCCAATTCACTTGACAGTATTACTACTTGGCCTTAGTTTTGTTACCCTCCTTTAATTTCCTTCCTCTATTAATTATCTTCCCTTAATTTATTGCATCCTGTGTGAGATTCTGTATTATTTTGCCTGGGACTGATGCCAGACTGACGGACTTACACTTTCCTAGGATATCCCATTTACCTTTTGAAAAACATAGTTATGACATTAGCTGGACTCTCATCTTTCAGAACCACCCAAACCAAGTGAAAAAAAACATCATTAATGTTCCAGAGACCTCCTCAGGCAGCTCTTTTAAAACTCTTGGGTGCAGTTATCTAGACCCAGCCATGTCAAGAATTAATCGCTGCTGCCCAAACTCCCCTTAGGGGGTTACTGTTGGAATGGAAAGCATTTCACCATCTAAGCTGTGATTACATTATCTGGCTATTCCCAACTACAGAGCAGAAATATTTAGGGAACTTTTCTGCCTTCATCATTATCAACACTTTTTTTTTCATTTCAGTCTGGTAATGGCTCAATACCATTGTGAAAATTTCTTTTGCTTTCAATGTCATTTTAAGACTCCCCATTGTCCTCAGCCCTCCTGGCCACAGATCTCTCCTCGTGTCCTTTCTGTCTGTGACCATGGGACTTCCTCACTTTACCCTGCATTTGCCAATCACAAAAACAATGTTCAAGACACATAAGTGGCATCAGGTCCACCATGAGACTGCACTGGGATCCACAACAAAGGGGATGCTGGTTTGCTTCTGTCACCAACGTACACTGCACTTCTCATCTCTGTGCCCTGATGGGGCACATCCTTGCAGTAAGACCAGAAAAGCTTACCCAAGTTCCAGAAGCAGTTGGGCAGCTCAGTGGTAGAAGCTCCCCTACACATTATTAAATACAAAGACACCACTGAAGGCAGGAGAGCAATATCTGTCTGTGGTGGGCCCTGCTCTGAGTCATGCACCTCCATAAACATCTGCTATCAAATGGTCTTACCAGGTGGACTTTCTGGGTGCTTGCTCTGATCCCATGGAGCTGGTGTGTGCCTAGACCCAAGGTGTCTGTCCGGGGTAAATATCATTCAGTGATTACTTTTTCATGCTACAATTTGGAAAGTGATATATCTGAAAGAAATCCAAATGCTTGTACTGGAAAAAAAAATTGAACTGCTTTGCATTCAGTGTTCAACTGAAGTAGGTGTGCTGGAAGTAAACAAGGTAAAACCGTAGACGTTAGAAGGAAGGGTTTATTTGTGTTCATGTAATATTTGATCAAGCCAGCAACCAAGTTTGCTTCAAAGGCCTTGGAAGTATTTTGAAGTAAAAAACTTTTTTTTTAATACGTGGACACTGTTCTCAAAGAATAACTGCTGTGAATAAATAGAATAGCTTCACTGTCTTAATGCATCTCTTTTTTTTTTTTTTTGAATAATGAAGTACTGCAGGTAATATATGGAAAACCCAATTCTTCATTTATATTAGAACTCCTTAAAACTCTCACAACATTATTGTGAGGAAAAAAGCACTACAGGCTCTTGTTTCAAATCCTCTTTCATCTTTGTGGGGTTTTTTTCTGAGCCCTTTAATGCCCAGGTAGTGTGGGTAGAGCTGCCTCGCTTCTTGCACATCCCTTCAGCCTGCTGGTCCCCTCTCTGGCTCGCATTAAAGCAGTCTCAAGCACTGCAGCTTCCCTCACCCAATGCTTTTACTAACATAAAGGAAAGAGATGCTAAATAAAAGGAGAACAAAACAATGGCCAAAGTCACATATCCCACTAAGAGCTCTGGAGATGTAGCTTGGCTGAAGCAGCTGCCAAAATATTCCTTGCAACTCTCGAGCTTACTGACATACAGGGAACTTCAGATGGATGAGAAAATAACCTTATGCCCTTGAAAAAAAAACAAAAAAGATGATGTTTAGTTAATTTTCCAATTAATTTGTATGTTCATAATGTTTTTTAAGATTTTATAAGATTTTCTACATTTTTGTTGCACTTGCTACGCTTGCTATTACTAATAAGAAGTACAGGGCTTCTCAGCTTTCTTTTTTGCCATAGTTTCTTACAACTGGGACAGCTGTGAAACTGCTGAACTAAAACAAGAGTGAAACTGCGATAAGAAGAAAGGAGAAGGAATTTCTATTCAGAGTATTTAGAAACCTTTGTTTCAGCTAAGTCTTCATTTGCTCAAAAGTCTCCTTTAGGAGAAAGAAGGGGGTTTTGGTAACATAACTTCTCCTTTTACCTTCTGGGGACTGGAAAACTTTCAGTTCACATCAAAGCTAGATAATGCGACTAGAAATGTATACTGATCCTGTTTCTAATGCTAAACAACAAACCAGGGGAAGAGAGGTGCATGATACAAAAACAATAGGGAACATCAATCATGGTATAAATACAATACAGATACCAAACAACACAAAATACAAAATTTTAATCTTGGGCTAAATAAGCAGAGAGGAAAATGTGGAAAGGGAGGGAAGGCTTCAGCTCGCCCTTCTCTAGGTCTTTGCAAGCTACTTTTACTGTAAGTGGAGAAGCACAGACCGAGCCCTGCGCACAAGAGCAGCCATGGCAGCTCAGAGCCAAGGTCCAAGTAACCCCGTGTCCTATCTTCTGGCAGTGGTAATAACAGCCGATGCCTAAGGATGAGCATAAGAAAAGGGGCAGTATGTAGCAATACTTCCTCACAATACTCAGTCAGTCTGCAGTTTGCAGCTCAGAGACTTCCTGAGCCAAAAGTGAGGTCTTTGTGTTTAAGTCTTCACTGGAATGTTTTCTTCTATTAATTAGCCCAGTTGTTTTCCACACACACACACAAAAAAAAGCTACAGGGCAAGTTATAGAGATGGGGCACTCTGCCAGGACCTCTTGCTGATGGGGAGAAGCTGACTGACAAACAGATGGGAAAGTTTCTCTCCGGGAGGAGGTAAGTCAAGGAAAAGATTTCCGCCGGCTGGTATGGCTATCGCTGCAAATCCCAGAGGGGTGTTTGGTGGGGAGTCAGCTGAATGTGTCCAGGCCAGCCAGGCGGCAGGGAGGAGAAGAGATGGAGAGGACATATCCACAAAGGGCAGATCTTCTTTTGTCTTGTGGAGCCAGGCTGAAAAATAGATGGTCTGACACAGGGAAAGACTGCCTGATGGACTGGACTGAGCCAGTACTCCTGCTCACCGCTAATTCACAACATGTGGTGTTCACCTCTGGTTGAACTAGACCCACATCTGGACCTTCCTTTGCCAGGACAGGAAAGCCTGACAAGGGCAAGGATTTAGGGGTTCAAACAGTGCGTGCAACCAACGCGTCTGCTGAGGGTTGTGTAGGAGTCTCTGGTTTAACTCCCTAATTCAGGGTGAGAATGCCTTGCAGGTCCAAGAGGACTGTGGTGAAGGTGAGCAGGATCCTCCTATGCTTATTTTCCTGCCTTTCCTAAAAGGAGTGGCCACGGGATTGCAGGCAAGAAGGATGTCTCAGGCAAATGGGTGAGGATTTTGCACTTGGTTGGCACAAGCTCTATCTACAAAACTTTTTTAATGTGAAAACAAATACCAGGCTGGTAAGAAACCCAGGGTACAAAGCAAGCTCTTCCTCCTTTTGACCTTCCCACCAGAGAAGCTCAAAGACTAAAACAAAACCACAACCATGGAGGTGTTTACTTCTTTTTTGAGCATGCAAAGATGAAAGAGACATCAAGGCTGGAAACACAAAGCTCGGCAATGAGCTAGTTGCTGAGAGCAATATGCAAAACTGGGACATCTTACACATATGTGGCTACCAGCCCAAAGAGCAAAAAAAACATGCAGATAAACCCCAGCTTCAGAAAACAGAGAGCTGATGTGCTGGGAGGTGTTTTCCATGGCAATTGCTCTGTGATATATCACTTATGTACTCACTGCAAAGAGACAGCTGGGCTTGAAATGAATGGAAAGGAAATGAATGCTCAAAACCCTTTGCAGTCTTTGACTGCCACCCTGTCTCCAAACCTCACCATGAACTGGACTCTGAGACCCTTGTCAAGTCAAGCCAAACTTAAACTACACCAATTTTATGTTTAAAGACTGGTAAAGGCCAAAAGAAACTCAGAAAACCTACTTTTTCTCTGCCTCTTAGCACAAGGATCATTGCTAGAGCTGGAGCTCATTCCACCACAGTTGAAGAGAGAGGGCTAATGGCAGGGCAATTTATTGCCCCCCATTGAGACTCTAAATCTTAGTTTTTCTGCACTGTCCTCTCTGGATTTGAAACGTCCTGCATCTGTGGACATTCTGGGAAAGTGGCAAAAGACATCTATTCACAGTAGGATTGCTGGAGACAGCTGTGGGACTATTTCCTGGAATGATGGAAAAGGCTTCTTTGTGGATATCTGGATAGACTGTTTCTATTTGAGTGATGATTTGATTGCTCCTGGGGTTTTGCTGAAATACTAGTTATATATTAAGACACGCTGACCCTTGTATGAGCATGTTTTTAGTATTATTTGAATAGAAAGAAGCTGGTGAATATTTTGGCTGAATAAAGGCAGCATAATGTGGCTGAAGGTGAGTATATTTGTGTTGGGGAAGGGCATGGATCAGAGGTATCCAGTAATTCCTTTTAATGGTTGGGGTTTGAAGCTACAGCCCAGGCTGTTGCACAGTGTTGTGTGTTAGAGATGTTGTTTCTGGGGTGAGATGGAAAATGCATCCCAGGCTTCCCTGCGGGATGTGTAGTCAGAGTCATATCCACAGGCAGGTGCTTTGCACATGTAGGTACTCTTTGTGGCTTGGGAATTAGGGTTTCTCTCATCCCACAGAGAGTTTCAAGTAGGCTGCTCAAAGTAGTAGAACTAAAGTCTGCTGTGTCTGAAATCAGGGAACTTTCCTGTTTGCAGGGAAGAGAAGAGCCTCAAGTGCTCAATTGTAGACTTTCCTGTGTCATCTGTTCCCCTTCCTTTATCTTCCTTCCTTCCCTCACCCTGTCTCTTGCTTCTCTCATCTTCAAACACAAGCGCTCCATGTCTTCTCTCCCTGCTGCAACCATCCTGTCTTCCACCTTGCTGAGCAGTTCAACCACCAGGTCAGGCCCAGCACAGCCAAATCCAAGCTCAATGGGGTCAGTCACCTCTCTGCAACCTGAGGTTATCACCCCAGCATCATCCTAGACCCAGTCCTCTCCCCTTAACCACCCACTCAGGCTCTGTCTAAATCTTATCACTGTTACTTAAAAAAAAAAAAAATTATCCTACTCTTTCTGTTTGCTTGAGGAAGCAAAGACCTTGCTGCAGCCCTTCTCATCCTGTAGTTCAGCTGCTGGGAGTTGCCTTTTGTCTGGCCTCAATGGCAACATCTTCTCCAGTTGGTGTTTCCAGGAACATCCTTTTGGCTCAAGCCTACCACTCCCTGTTTATGGCCCTCCATGGACCTCCTAAGCTCACGCTTGTTGCCTGGGATGACAAGAGCAATTGCTGTCCTTGTAAAATCAGCCAAGCTTCAAGCTTGTCAGCTCTCTCCTGCCAAAGATGGCAGATGTGGGCACCATCCACTCACTCAACCATCTCCATCCTTCTCTCTCCCCTGCTGCCTTGTCCACCAGGATCTAGCAAACAGACAAACAACCGGTTTATGAAAGCAAAGAGGGAAAGCCAACAGCAGCTGCTTTAAATCTGTTGTAATGCTGGCGGCAATTGCATAAGGCCGAGGTTTTGTTGATGTTCCCACCCCATTCCTGAGAAATATTTAATTTATTTTAGTGTCACTGTGCCCGCTGCCCATGCCCTCAGCACATTCGCAGCGCGGGAACCACCCGTCCACATTTGCAGCACGCTGCCAGCAAGTGGCAGCATCAAAGACCATCTCTGGATTCACTTCTCCCCCGACGCAATCCCACAAGAAAGAGCCAAGATTTAAAACAGCCTCCTCAACCCAACCCAGCCAAGTTCCTTGTCATGCCCTAGACATGTAGAGCTCAGTAAACAGATGGGTCTCACCATGCCCAAGGGATTGGTGGCTCTAGGCCCCGACAGAGCCGCAAGTTTCAAATTAAATGACCCTTCAGCAAGAGGGACCAACCCCCAGCAGCTCTCGGCTGCTAGCAAGATGCATCGCTCAGCCCAAGGCACGGTGGAGTGCAGACCTGTACTGCAGCTCTGGTTTCCATTAAATATTTCAGAAGAAATATGCCCCAATTTGAAGGTCCTGCCTCGACTGCAAAGTCAGGTCTCACATCTCCAGCCCTGGCAGCTGAGAACCACTGCCTCAAAGACAAGCTGGCATGTTGGCTTGCTCTTCGCAGGCGGGAGGAGGATCAAGATGCTCTCCCAGACACGGTACCCAAGCTTGGCCGTGGCATCCTTTCAGAGAGTAGGAAAGAGCTGGCCATGCTGCAGTGGGAGAACAGTCAGATTGTCCTTTACTAACTGTCTTTGCAGGTCATCTCTCTGCCCAAGAACATTTTTCTAGTATGAAAAATCCATCACCATAAAAAATGGTAGTAGTATTTAGAGCCCAACTGCTATTTCTGTGGTGTGGGCTGCAGGGCTGGTTTTGTGCATGTCCATCCTGTAACTAAGTTCAACCTCCCCTTCGGTCTGCAAACCATCTGGGAAAAGGTAGGATCCATATTCCTGAGACATCACTGCAGGGGAAAATCCTGCAGTTGTAGAGAAAAGAAGAGTTTGCAATTTTTTGAGCTGGAAGTTGTGATACCTGCAGGAGTCACAGAAGGAAGTAAAAAAAGTCCCCAAAACCTGAAAAACCTATTAATCTAAAACAAAGAGACTCACAGGATTTCTTGTGTTGCAAACCCCGTTATGACTGCAGGGCAAAAAAATCTCTTCCAGCATCTCATATCTCTGTGCACAAACAAATAATACACTTTTTTACTGTTTTGAGTTGAAAGGGGAGTGGAAGGATGGTTTCTTTTCAGGAAAGGATTGCCAGCTTAGAACAGATGAGGAATATTGAATGAGAATATCTGTTATACTCAAAATCTGGTGTTCCCATACGGATGTTTTCCTGGCCTCTGTTCCTTTCTCTCTGGGGACTTCAGTCCCATTCCAGGCACTAAACACCTCAAAAAAAAGGGTAATGAAGCACTCAGGACTGTGATGTTTAAATCCGTGATAAGATTTATTTCCAAATGGCTTGTTCAGAGCTACAGAGGGGATTCGTAACCCTGCCAAGAAATAAATCCACGTTCCCTGAGCCCTAATAAGTTTTCTTAACTGCAATATAATTCATCCTATCTCCCGATAGGGACATTTGGAGGTTTTAGTCTGAGTTTCCTGGGCAAGAGGGACTCTTGTTCCTGCAAAAAATTTAAAATCTCTATCAAAACATATAAATTCCAAGCTGGAAATTTGAAATCTCTCATGGATTTTTGTTTTTAATCTCATCAACTATTGGCATTAAAAAAAAAAAATAAATTTTAATTTCACAACATCTTGCTTTATCCTGTTTTGACTCGATTTATCTCAGAATTCAAAATAAAATGGGATGATGAACTCTGAATGCAGCTTCCCTCTCTCTTTTTTTCAAAGGAAAAAACTGAAAAAAAGATTTTGTCATCCTCTGTGGAGGAAGGCAGTTGAACCCAATACACCCCTGTGAAACCGCTCCCCTCCTGCAAAACTCCTCCTGGAGCTGTGAGCCCATTCTGTTGATATCTGACACATCAGATATTTTCTCTTTTTCCAGTGTTCGTGTCACTAATGAGAAAGGTGAATTTTTCTGCCCGTGTTTCAAAAGGATTTCAGACCACCTGGAGTACTGGGGTCCTCAGCACAGGAAAGACATGGACCTGTTGGAGCGGGTCCAGAGGAGGGCCACAAAGATGATCAGAGGGATGGAACACCTCTCTTATGAAGACAAGCTGAGAGAGTTGGGGTTGTTTAGCCAGGAGAAACCTCCGGAGAGACCTTATTTCAGTCTTGCAGTAAAATTACTGAAAAGAAAATTGATTTTGTTTCACCTCAAATCAGGACAAGTACTTAAAGGGAGCCTACAGGAAAGATGGGGACAATCTTTTTAGCAGGGCCTGCTGTGATAAGACAAAGGGTAATGGTTTAAAACCAAAAGAGGGTAGATTGAAACTGGACAGAAGACATTTTTTTACAATGAGGGTGGTGAAACACAGGAACAGGTTGCCCAGAGAGGTGGGCAACATTCAAAGTCAGTTTGAACAGGGGTCTCAGCAACCTGGTGTAGTGGAAGATGTCACTGCAGGGGCATCAGACTAGATGACCTTCAAGGTCCCTTCCAACCCAAACCATTCTATGATTCTGTGATTCTATGATGAGAAAATAGGGGAAGGCTTTCCTCTGCCTTGAGGTATTCACAGCTCATTGAGCGGAGAGGGAGAAGAGGTGACATGAAAGAAGGACATAAAATGACGGACAGTTCTGAGAGAGCGGGCTGGGAATCCCTTACTTCACTCTTTTCATCGTATCTAGAAAAAAAAACAACCCAACCCACCCAACTCAGTTAAAAGGCAAATAGAGCACCTCATCAATTTAAAATGTGTTATTACAATGCCTAATTAAGCTGTGGAACTCATCACCAAGAGCCATTATGCAAGCTCAGGGGTTAGAAAGATTGAAAAAAAAAAAAAAAAAAGAAAGAAGTTGAAAGAAAATGGCATTTATCTGGCTATTAGAGTATCTTCAGCTACGTTAGATTGGTCTGAAAAAGGATATCAATTCTCATACTGCAGAGCACAAACAAGCTACCAACAGCCCATTAGGATGAAACTTCCCCTGTGGGAAAATTGCATAATTTATCAAGCATAGCACTTCTTACATCTTTCTTTGAAACAGCTGGAAATTATTAATGTCAAAAACAAGATCTGGAGTAAGGCTGGCCACTGGTTCTGGCACACTCTGGCTGTTTCTGTGTCACTGAATAATTAAAGCTTGGAGAACTTCAGCTGACCAGGACAGAGTTAAATCATTCTCCTATTCTTTAAGAACTTCCCATCTGGTGTGCCAAGGAAAATTGCCTTCTCCAAAGGCTTATCCCTGGAAAAACAAACCCTCGTATGGAAGTAGATTGGAGGCACTTTTACAAAAAGCTTCAGACCCAAAAAGCAAAGCTAAAGCTATGTGTGCTTGGATTCCCAAAGTGAATGCTGAGGTTGCCTTGGTGACACAATGATGTGGTGATTACAACTCAAGAGGGTTTTAACCCAAGGGAGCTATCTGATGGCAGAAGAGAGAGGTTGCTCTTAGTCATAAATATAAGGAACTGTGACAATCTTTGTGTTTTCCAGGCCATAACAGCCTTATAAATTGGATAAAAGAACTCGTGACATCCACCAACAAAGGTGCCAGCCTCATTATCAGTGGTAGTGGTCAGGAACCTTCCTGGAAAACCATTTCAGTGTCTCTTGTCTTGCACATCAACTCTAAGCAATTTAGGACAGGGACTGTCTTACCATCCTATACACAGCACTTAGCACAGCTTTAGTTGGGTCCACAACTAGTACTTTTGAGTTTCTATAGTAATAGGAATAATAAAACCAGACAAAAGAAATTAAGAACTTTTTTTTTCCCCCCCATTTCCTGGAAAAAGTGGTTTACTTCTCATTGAAAGGTCTTCAGCTGGACAAAAGATTCCCTGATGTACCATGGCCACAGAAACTCATCATGCACCCTGAGGGGACCTGGCATGGGACAGGAAAAGTCATGAGCCCTTGCAGTTGCATGGTGCAGAAGGTCCACATAAGGCCAGCTTTCAGTAATATTTCCAAAACTTGGGATTTTTTCAATTAAAATATTTAATTATATTTTTTTACTGAAAAAAAAAAAAAGTTTTCCATGGGGAAAAAGTGTCACACTAAGTCATGAACAAGACATTACTGTCCCTCCTTTGGCTGCTTTTTTAAACTGATGTACACATGGACTAAAGATGTCTGTTGTAGTTATTGATTCCAGTTGTCACAAACCTACATCTCATGGAATTGATCTTTTTCTCACTTACATGTAAGTGAGAACATAGATCAGGAGCAACACAGCAAGTTCACTGCCAGACCTGTGATGGATGTAGGAACCCAAACAAAATTGCAGTCCTTAACTGTGAACCAGTGTCATCTAATACATAAGGAGAAAACACACGGGAGGTGTGCTCAGTTCTGGGACCACGATGACAAAAATATAACAGTAAGTAACAAGATCTTTCCAAAAGAAGCATAAGGGCACCCTGGTGGTGTTAGAAGAGATCACTAAGCCTCCTCAAATGACAAGTTGTCACCAGGAGCCAACCATCCAGGTTGTGAGTCCATGGCAAAGTGGGCAGATGCTCGTTTAATTTACTGCAAAGATGTTGAAGGTGCAGCACTGAGCAAACAGACACAAGTGAGTACTATTTTAACATAAAGTTCATTGTAATCTGGTGGAAGTCCAATGTCGTGGATATTGAGGGGGACAAAATTATCAAAAGGTTCCTGGGAGGATTACCGAATTGCTGGAGGATAGATCTAATGCTGGCAATGAAATGTGATGTTCCAGGGATTATCTCTGGCCTGGGAGCTCTGTTGATTGCTGCAAGCATGGAGGGTCCAGAAGGTGATAGACCACTGTACTTATCATCTTTCTTCTGACATTTATCTAATTGTCCCCTCCTTGCATCTGGGTGAGAAGGCACTGTGCTAGGTGGACCTTGGTATGACCAAATTTTGGTGTCCTTTTTTCCCTGACTCCTTGTTTGGTGCTAGCCAAGAATTTCTCAGGTGCAGTAAGTTTTTTCTTCACATCCAGTCAGGGTCTGTTTGCTTTTCATCCTTATTGCAGCCTCCCCCAGACACTGAGTCACTCCTTCCACCTCTCCCCAAAACTTTGATGTAAAACCAAGTATCATGACCTAGCCAAAACCCCTATCGTTTTCCATAGCCTTTCAGTTTTCCAGAGTCAACATTGCTCCTTGATTGAGAAGGCAAAGCCACAGGAAAGCCTGTGGTTCCTGTGTGGAAGTCCACTTACACATGAAATTCTGGACTCCTTAACAAGGAAAGAATCACTCCAAGGTGCCTTCTCTTGCCTAAGACCTCATGCTCAGAAATATCAAATGCAGCTGACTGAACTAGTAACATTAGAATAGGCACCTACTCCAGCTAAATAGGACACTTAATTCCTGTTAATGCTGAACTAATTAGAGCATGGTGAACAACAAAAGAGAAAACACAATCTTTGTATCTGTGTAAAACTATTCATGATCTCCCTTAAAAAATATAGGCCCTGCTTTCCTTCCCAAGCTCAAGGGAGAGTGTATATTCATTGGCTAGAAAAATCAGCAGCAATCCTCAAGATTTCATCTTTTGTCTTTCGTTCCGGGATGAATTTATCTACAAAGAAAAATCTGTAGATATTCATGAATGCAGGCAAAGACAGTCACATTAGTAAAAAAGCCTGCATTGCTAAATAGAGTATGTGCACTGAGAGTGACCTAAATATCTGTAAAATTACCCTGTCTAATTTCAAGCAAGAAAAAGCTACAGAATTACTTTAATTAGCTTAAAAGGATGCTGTCAGCCACTTTTTTGAAGCAGATTTAATGACGCTGTATGCATAGCATGCTATGGTAGGAAAACAAAATACTTGTCTACTCATCATTGTTAATATTACCATTATTTATTCTTATCCAGATCTCCTTAGGAAATGCAGTTTGTGCTCCATGGTGTGCTCCATCTGTTTGCCCCTCAGTGTGTTTCAATGCCACTTGTCAGTTCTAAGAAACTGGGGGAGAGCTAGCCCTGATTAAATTCCACATTACCTTCCAGAAAAGTCTGGATCCTCTTGACTGCTCAGCACCATGGTGAATTAGACCTCAGCATGCCAAGCTGTGTTCACTGGAGGCAAGAATCTGTGGCCAAATCTTGGGCTGACTTGCCCAGCATCACTGAGGAAACCTATGGCATGAGTAGGGGTAGAATTTGAATCTCCAGCTGAATACTGCCAGTGATTTACATGTGTTCAAAATGTGATGGGAGAAATTCAGGGAAAAAATATGCCTTGCAGGATATTAAACATGAAGAGCTCAATGACTGAGGAAGAACCTAAACAAACTGTTAGAGCCTGTGAGAGTCTCTGGTGAAGTATCACTACAACCTTCCTATGTTTACACTACTGTCCACTGGCAAAGAACGGGCAAGGTGATGTTTTAGTCCAGGACAGATGACCATTTTTATGTCCTTATGTTCAAACAGTTTCTTTTCATGCATTAATAATATTGAGCTAGGCTAGAGCTGGATCTCGTTGGGGTACCAGCCATTTCAGCAAGATAAGTATCTGGGATCAAACCCAGCAGCTCTTCCTCAGAGAAATCCCTCAAGGAGGTGGCAGGTGTTTCAGCAGCTCCCAGCCTGTGGTCTGCAGCCACAATGATTGTGAAGCTCTTGATAACTCTCAGCAAACAGGGGGAACATCAACACCTATCCATGAGGTGTCATTTCTAATTCAAGGGTGCAACAACTTGATTAGAAGTCTTTACAGTTTCGAGTTTTGGAAGGACAAGGGATGAAATGTCCTGCTTTCCCCTTTGGCTATGGAAAGGATCAGATAGATTCATGAAGTGCATTTTGTAGGGGAGAAGAGATGTCAGACGGATCAACAGCAAACTGGAAAAGGCTGGAAAAACAAGCCAGTGTCAAAGAGAAATGTAGTGCTCCAGAGAGTTGGACCATCCTTCCTATCCTGGGTCTGTTTCCTGAAGTGCAGCATGGTGACGAAGGCAGGAAAACTGGACTTGGAGCCCACAAGGCAGTGGAGAGGCTGAGGAGGTACAGAAGCTGCTGAAAACAGCAGAAGTAATCTAGCCGGAGCCTCCCTCTTCATCACTGGAGCTGCATTCCAGCTGAGAGAACAAGAGAAACCCAGACCACAGTCCCTGCCAAGCTGGACAGCCCAGCAGGAGGCAGCGAGGGAAGGAGGTGAACTTCATCTCATTAATCACTCCCAACTGTGAGAGACAGGCTAAGGGCAGGCACCATGCCAAGTCATCATTGGGTTTCTTAAACTGATCCTCTTCTCCCCACTCTTTACTGCTTGCCACGTCCCTCCTGCCTTGAGTTTAGACATGATGCTCAAAGCCAGACCTTGTGAATAGGGGCAGAATTTGATCCTTAGAAAAATCCAAACCAGAAGCTATCCTGGTCAGGACTTGAGATAACATGTCCTTCAAGCTTTTTGAGGATGCTCACTGGTAATTTAACCTGCTCCAGAGCTGATGATAGTGGTACACAACCCAACGAGTGCTGGGGGCCCCCAGTCATGGTGAAGAGATGGAAGCATGGCACTAAGCTCATCATGCAATGCACAGGTGAACGAGAGAGAGCCCCATGTCTCAGTGCTGCAATAAACAAATGAAATACTAGGTTGGCATTTCCTATCTGGGAGGATGAGGGACTCACATCTCTGAGGCATACTAAACTGCTGGTTTCCTATTATACTTTAATGACTGGAGTGCAATTAAATTGAAAATAATCAACTATGTGGCTAAGGACAATGCTGTAATGCAGGGTGAATTTAAACATTGTGTATTGCCATCACCTGTTGAGTCCTGAAGCTGGCTCAGTTCCTTTCCCATTCCCAAAATTTGGCTAATGGCTCAGGGAATGAGAGAGGAGCTGTGAAACGCAAGTGGGACCAGAGCCAAACAGAGCCTACCTGTGCCCACAATACTCCCTAATTCAGGAGTAAAACTGATCAAGGCTCCTTTCAGCACAATAAGAGTCATGAGTAAAAACCCACACTTGCAAATCAAAACCCCTCACTCACCAAGGCCAACGTGTTTTTCCTTTCACACCTGGGCCTCCAACCACCTCTTTGACTTTACAGGAGCATCCAGCAGAGCTGGCATACCAAATGGGTCTGGAGTATTTTACCCCCCTTGTGAAACCAAGTTTGCCATAATTCAGGCACAATGACTCTCTTGGGAGGGTTTCAGGGACCAACTCAATCTGCTACCAGTTCCCCTCACCCTTCACTTCCTTACGATTCTCCCTCCAGAATTAGGAAACCTTCCAAATGGAAATGTGAGGAATGCAAATTGATGTCTTCTCTCCGACATGAATTATCTGACTCCTGTGGCTGTCTCTCCAAGATTATTTGAGCTGAACTTTACTGTTGCAATAATTAATTTCCAATCAAGCAAATTTGCGTAAATCTTCCCTTTAGAAATCTGCCTTAAATCAAGGGTTTAGGCACCACATTCCAGCTTGGTTTCATTAAAAATAGATTGCTATTGAAAGCTGCCAGCACTGTAAATACAGGCACCACGCCACCCTGCAGGACGGCTTGGATACACACTTTCCACATAATGAAAACCTGCCTTAAAAGCCATCTCTGCAGCAAATGTCCCCTGTAACTGGGGGTTGCTGGGTTGCTATCAGCAGCCCTGACTGCCTTCTCTTGTTAACATATCTAGTCTTGCAGAGATGGTTTTGAAGCAACTGGGATAAGTGGGATGATGGCTCTAGGAGGAGAATAGGTCTTGCCAACTTGAGAAACCTCTGTAGAGATATTCTGTGTGCAACCCACAAGCCAGAGAGCAGTCTCTGCTGCTCTGATAGGAAAGGAATCATAGAATGGTTTGGGTTGGAAGGGAGCTTTAAAGGTCATCTAGTCCAACCTCCCTGCAACAAGCAGAGACATCTTCAACTACATCAGGTTGCTGAGAGCCCTGTCAACCCAACCCTGAATGTTTCCAGGGATGGGGCATCTACCACCTCTCTGGGCAATCTGTGCCAGTTTTTCATCATCCTCATCATAAAAAATGTCTTCCTTCTACCTATTCTGAGTCTTCCCTCTTTTAGTTTAAGGCCAATACACCTTGTCTTATTGCAACAGGCCCTGCTAAAAGGTTTGTCCCCATCTTTCCTGAGTCCCCCTTTAAGGAAGAGAAACCGCTCTCTGTAGGACATGAATGGCACCATGCAGGCCAAGCAATGAAATACATTGCCAGTGATGACAGAGGCTGAGAGGGGAGAGACAAGGAACCATAAAGCTATAACTCTCCAAAGTGGTGTGATATGAAGAGGGTAACGCCCAGTGTTGGGAGGAAAGGAGTGGAAACCAGCACTCTTGGGACCTACACTGAGCTCGCAGCAGTCTCCATCTCAAGAGGGTGCAGGTGCGAGATGCCATGCCCTTAGGAAGGGATGTGTGGAAGCTTTTTCTTTTCTTCCCATGCCTTACTCTTTTTGTCCCAAATGCCCAGCTTTTCCTCTTTGCTCTTCACTTGGAAGAAGTAACTCCACAGAGGGCAAGGTGCCACTGTCCAGCTCTGGTGCTTTTAAAAGACTGTGGGTATTTGCATCACATAAAATTGTCCTAGCAACATGGAGAGTCCATCCCAAGGATCTCTGGAGACTGAGGCTTGTCTCATTAAAAGATCCATCCCACGACATGCCAGGCAAGACCAGCTCCCAAAAGGAGTGCTGAATCCTTTATAGGACCAGGCTGTGTTACATAGAAAATCAGCAAAATGCCCTGGAAAATAGAAATCCACTCTCTTCTTGCTGTCCAAGTCTTCACCCAAGTTTTAGGGATGAGGTCTTCTCCTTCACAGAAGCACTTCAGCCCACAGTGGTATCGTCATCTCTGATTTGTCTCCAACCAGCTCTGAAGTCCTTAAGATCGTTGTTGTCTCTGATTGGTGGTGCTGCTTTATTAAAAGAAGAGACTGCTGCAGGAAACGAGCAGAAAGAGTTGGAGCTGGGCAGAAGAATATGTAGTAATCCTGATTTCCAGCTTCCTCAGCCACCAAAACTGCAGGGAGGAATAAAAACTTGACAGTACAAGCCTGCCCAGTGGCTGAAGCACACCGTGTGTTCTCGGCCTGTGAATGAATGAGAAATCTCCCAGAGAAACTGGTG
Source organism: Calidris pugnax (assembly GCF_001431845.1). Classification (NCBI taxonomy): domain Eukaryota; kingdom Metazoa; phylum Chordata; class Aves; order Charadriiformes; family Scolopacidae; genus Calidris; species Calidris pugnax. The sequence continues at coordinate 12,978,315 of NW_015090793.1, forward strand.
TCTCAACATGCTGTTCTGAGACCTACCACTGGTGTTTTGTCAAGGGAAAGAATCTGTCATCTTTTATCAACAGCAGGATACAGAAGAGGAACTAGCTTGTTTCAGAAGGGGCCCTTTTTTTTTTTTCTTTCTTTTTTCTTTTTTTTTTCTTCTTTTTTTTTTTTTTTTTTTTTTTTTTTTTTTTTTTTATAAATCATTCAGTTGCTCCCGTTTCAAAAAAGAGAAAAAGAGAAATCAGGTATGCCTGTTCTGCACCCCGTGTTCACCACAGTCTCACACCCTTCTCAAGCCCCCAGAGGCAGGAGACAAAAAGACACCTGCTTGTCCTTTCTGCTATTGAGAGATGTTGATTTCAGCAACAGGACGAGACACTGAATATATTCCAAATGCAATGGGCTTTGAGGCCACAAACTAAACACCCAGAGGAATCTTATTCAGTGGATAGCCAGAAGATTTTATGAAGAGTTTTTGTATTTCCCTTTGCTGATGCGCTTCAGGGAGTATGTGTTTAATCCAGAATCTACCACTTCAGGCTGCTGCCTGGCTGACCAATATCTTGGATAAAGAATAATCACTAAGATCAGTATCTTGGATAAGGACTAAGAACACGCCTTCCAGTATATCTGTGGTTCCCCACTTAATCCAGAATACAGCCTAAGGATCTGACTGATACTGGTCTCATCCACAGCATAGATGATGCTAGGATCAGACTTCAGTCCAGCTCCACTGTGAGTCCAGGGATGCTCCGTGATGTTCCCAGGGCCTGAGAGGAGACCGACTCTCCTTTTATCTCTGTCTTCCTCTATCTCTCTCCTCATCCTCCGCCCCTAGACCAAGACAGAGGTGGTATCTACAAACCAAGACTGATCCTACAGCCTTGTGCAGGTGGTCCCCTCTTTAAATCCTGCACTGTCATCAGCTTCAGCACTGATGGTGTGAACTGGTTCCAGATGGAGGAAAGCAGGTCATGCCTTCTTTAGGCTAGGTGTCTGTGGGAGCTTTCTGCTACGTCTAACACCTCCTCACTCGTGATAGCCTGAATTTGGGCAAGAGGAGAAGATACTATTTCAGCTGAACCAAATCTTAGTGGGAGACTTTGAAGCCTTTTATCTTTTAGGTGTATCTACCACAGATAAATGCTGCTGTCTTAGGAAGGTTGGCAGAACCACTGTGAGGCAGCTGCAATGTCACCTCAGTCTGTTATTACTCCACATACCACAGTGGGAGGTAGCAAACTCAGAGAGGAACAACATCTCCAGGTGTGGGATACTGAACCTGTATCTAGTGCCTTTGCCCAAAGAGATGACACAAAGAAATGTCACTTGACCAAGGAGAAATAGGACAACAGTGACAGAGCCAAGCTTCCCTGACTCCTTGTTCAGCAAGGTCTAGAACTCTTCTTCATTGTAACTGAGGCATGGAGATCTCCCCTGGGGAGAAGTCTGGGCAAGAACGGACTGATTGCACACGCAAGTTACAGAAATGTGAAGTTGTGTTCTGCTCTGCCACAGAGAGGATAATTTATGCTTTACAGCCACCACAACATTTCTGCTCAGGCTGCCGAGAGAAGGGAATGAAGGAAAAGTCAGGGAGAAATCATCAGGAAAAGGGAGGGGGTCCTGGAGGAGTTCGTTTTCCCAAAGCTATTCACCACACTCAACACTTGCCCCGAAGCAGCATTTCTCCTAAGAACTATTTAAACCACCGCACTGAGAACTGGGACTTTTCCTGCTGCTCTAAACCCACTGTCAATACTTAATAAATAACGGAGATGTATACTGAAGGCATTCCTGCCATTTATCACTCGGAAACCCACATTCCCAATAAGTGCATTGATAGCACATCTACAATCCAATTTCTGTTTCAAGATACTTTAAAAAAATCAAGGTATAAGGTTTCTTATTTTTCTGGTTTCTGCCTGACTGGCTGGGTTAGGGGATGCTTAAGAGACCGCTACAAAATTACTTTCATCAGCTACTGTTCAGTTGATCCCAGAATCTATTTTCCAGACTCCAAAGAAGCAAAATTACAGTCATTCAATATTAAAGTATTTGCAGAGTGGCATTAAGCAGGGGTGCTGCTGTATTATTTACCATGGCAACTCAGGATGCTAATTTATCTTTCCCTAAATGTGGAAGAGCCAAGACTAAAAAATACTCTGCCCTTAATGTGACAAAATGTGTTTGTGTTGCACAGAGCATTTTACCTAACCAGAGAAGCCTCCCTGTCGCTCCAGGACAGGCAGAGCTGGGGATAGAAAAGGTGTTTGTTCATTGATTAGATGACACAGCTCTGCCTGAAGGGATCAGGCTTTTTCATTCATTATCTTCCCTCTAGACTGGATGGAGAGGACTCCAGGAGGATCTGGATATCTTCTGCAGAATAACATGGGTCACTTCTGCAAGGAACGTCTCCCTGGATTGTGCTTCAAATTGGGTTATTTTGAGTATTTTGTAGTTGGTGTTTTCATACTCATGTTTTCATGAGTTCTACTCGGCTCAGGCATGTCCTGAAACAACACGCTCCAATGCCTAAATTTCCTTTCATTTGATTTAGCTCTGCCACCTTTCAATTGCATCAAGTTGCTTTCATGTGCTGTCACCATTTACGGTACACAGCATTATTTGTACACATAGAAATGCTGACAGTCTTGCTGAAGGAGGCAGTAATGTCCTGTTCTACTGAGGTGACATAACATCAAATGATTTATTCAAGTTTGCATGAGGAAACTTTTACAGAGACTCTGAGTCCCAGCCTTGTGTTGTCTAAATATAATTTACCATTGGCTCATGCATGGTTTTGGACCCAACAGGCTTCCCATACTTCTTCATCCTAGGCAATCTTAGTATCTCCAGCATCTTGCCATGATGGACTTTTCCCTACTCTTGTCATTCTGGCTGTCTTATATTACAGGACAGGAGCATGTCTCAGCCATTTCCCAAGTGTCCTTTAGGGTATGCCCCACGTCCTTCCCTTAACAAACCCTACTGGAGGCTGAACTACAGTACACTGCATCTCATTCCATACCCACACACCAAAATATCCCTTAGAAACTCATCCGGACAAGACATTCTGTCTTGTGACACAAAGCATGACCAAGATGTACTGAGGGGCCTGGGGACTTTTACAGACCACTGATGCCCCATAGAGTCACTTCAGTTTCTGTTCATATCTCCCAGAGGAGGAGGTTGGGACAGCCTGTTCTGTGGGAAAGAAACACATTTTGCAAAAATGGCATGATAATATGTGATTATTAGCAAAGATACCGTCCACTCTACATATTTGGTGTGGTTTGTGTGGTGTTCTTCCCTGGTTTATTGGTGTCTGTGGATTAGACTAACATGCTATTCTTAGCCTAATTCAACATTTACTTTGGATTTGCATTGTTTATTCAATGCATAGAGAGACACTTGTTCACAACCCAACAGTTCATGGCGCTGAACCTTGCATATTTCTCTGACAAAGCCTGTGCCAATTTCTCAGCCCTCCCTTACTGGTTCAGCCCAACATTATCTGGCACTCTATGACCCATCATCACCACCATCTTGCAGCCTTCTGACCAGAAACAAGACAAACAGGAGCTGTCAAATCACATCAGCTTCATCAAATCTCGGCCTTTCCCTTCAACCAGGGCCAACTACAGATCCCTGCCTGAAAGGTGGTCCTTTGCCACTTCTGCAAAGTTGATGGAGTACCTTGTGGTCATGCATACCTTGGGCTCATTACATACTCCTGTGAAACTCATTACGTCTTGCCCATCAACATAAAAGTCAATCTCCTAGGAGTTATTCAACTGATTCCCTACTACTTGTCATGCAGCATTAACCCAAGCACCTTATTCCTTCCTCAGTGTCTTCAAATTTTTGAGATGTGGTAAAATAAAAAAGACCCTAGGTTTTATTTATTCTGCAGTTGTGAAATACACACAGGGTCTAGAGGGTGGGTAAGGGATGGGTTTGGGCAGGTAAGTGCCAAACAGCTCAAGAGTCCATTGACATTTTCCTGGCTTTGGAGGAAATTTTCAGAGAGAGAAGAAGTAGGGCTGGTGAAGGTCTGCTGAGGATAGGAGCAATTGTTGTGGGTCAAGCAGAAAGGACAACCCCTGCCTCAAGGGTGCAGGACTGCTCTTTCCAGCACTGTAGAAGGGAGATCGTGGAGGCACCATGTCCACAGTGTTTCTACATCATTTAACCCATCCCTTCTCCCTGTATCCATCCCTTGCAGGCCATATCAAACACAAACCCTTGCACAGCTCCCTCCTTTTCCCATTCTCCCTTACCTTAGCCCCCTACAGCAAACAGCCCTGCCTGTTCCTCATTGCTTCTCCTCCAGTCTCCACATTCATTTCTTATCCAGCCTCTCTTCTATTCTCTGAGGGCCTTTCCCTTATACCCCTTCACCTGCCTCTCTTCTCTTTGTTGTAACCTCTGTCACTTCGGCACCACAGCATCTCTAAAAACCTTCTCCTCTCACCCCTCCCCTTATCCTCTCTGGATCTTGACTGAGATCTTCTCACTCATTCCTCTTGATTTAACAAGCAGCTCTCCTACTCTGCCTTTCACCATTTTGCTCAAGAGCTTGTTCCCTCTCCCTCTCCAGCCATATCCATCAGAATCTCTCTTGGTCACACCTGGGCATATTAATGATATGTCCCCCACCACACATCTTAGCCCTTGGCTCCTTTGACATCCTCAAGTATCACAATCATCTGCTCAACTGGCCCTGGCTCACACCCCATACCCATCTCTCTGCTATTGCCATCATTCTACCCATATGGCTATAATCCTGCCACCAGGATGGCTTTCTTCTCAGCAGATCCATCTTCCTTCCTCAAGCTCTTCCACCTTCCTCGTTAGACTGCTCCACTTCCAAAATTTCTTTTTCACAAGCCACACCCCAGCCCCATGCTTCTTCACCAGCCTAAGAAACAACCACCTTTGCAGTGCTCTTTCTCTGCTGCCTTGCTTCTGCTGAGCACCCACCTCATCCATGCCCTTTTCAGTCTCAGCTGGAGCATTCCTGCTGACAAGCAACACAAAGCCCTTTTACATCACTCCATGTGGTGGCCAGGAGGGACTTGCTTGGGAGAAAGGCAATAAAGTCCTTCTTTATGGGATCTGCATGCACATGGCCCTCACGGCACTGCCAAGCGAGTGATCTGAATGGAGATGCCCCTCGCTGAATTACAACGGCACTACCAACCCCAACCCACAATGTGTAATGTAGTATAAATGTAATCGTCTCTGCAGAATGAAAGGCACATTGCCAGGCCGCACACGGCTTGGCCCTGGACAATAAAGACATAATTATGGCTTCAGTGGGTTTGCTTTGCTTTGAGGATTCCACCAGTGGTGAAATGTTGTTCCAGCCTAACCTTAGGGAAGCAGATGATCTCATGAGCTGAAACTGCACAGGCCACGCTTACCAGAGACCCTATCGAAATGGGAGGGCTGGTAACTCCAGTCCCCTTCCACTGGGCTGGAGGAAGACAGACTGTGATATGCCTTGCCTCCAGAGGAGCTGGCTCTGTCCTGCATTTGATTGCAAAGGTGCAGACTTCTGGCTGTGATTTTTGATTTTCCTCTAACCAGGAAAGTCAACTTCCACCCTGTGCAGGGATAAAACCAGAGGATCGTTGCAGTTCACCAGCAGTGTCATTGCAAGGTATTGTTTCAATCCTGCGTGCGTTCCCACAACAGCAGTTCCCTCAGCATGTGGGAACAGCACTGTGTTCCCCTCAGATGATGTCTCCATTATGCAGCAGACCCATGCTCATGCTGGGCCCTGCACCCAGTTCTTGTCTCCGATTGCCCAGTACAGTCCCCTTTGGGTTTCTGTGCCCAGATTTCCCTTTAGAAAAATCCAGCACAGAAGAGAAGAAGATATACTCAGGATGCAGCAGAAGTCCATCTTCATCTCCTTGGTTAAACAAAGACTTGCATCTCAAAGTCAATCGCTGCTGCTGAGTATAAGATGAGGAATAGCATTGCAAAGCTTTTCCCCTTGGAGAGAGCAGGGGAAAACCATGAAGTAGAAGGGCTGGCATACACACCTGTGTCCACTCAAGCTCTTTGCAGCCACCACTCAGATCAGCAGACCATTCACCATCTCATGGTTGTGGTGCTAAATAGCCGCCTTCTAAACCCCACCCAAAATTTATTCCTCCACAGTGCATACCACCAGAGCTTGTGCAGATAGTCTGTTATCTTCCATAACTCTTCTCCTTCCCTGTTATTCACCCCAAACATACCCTCTCAGTTTAACCAAGATCTATAAAAATACACATTAGGCAGGGCAAAATGTTGATTAGCAAACTAATCAGGGCCAAGACCTCTTCTCTGGCCCTGAAGACAAGTGGAGCATCATGACTTCTTATCATAGTCTTCACGTTTACCACAAAGTGGGATAACTTTTCATACTTCCTACAGGTGAGCCCCCCCCGAGTCTTGTTGATCTCTGCAATGTTTCCAGGCTTTGTTAGGGAGAGCACTAATTGGCACAGACCAATTCAAAACCTACTGGGGAGATGAAACCATTTGAATGATCACTGGGCAGTTTTTTAACCCATTCTCCATCCTATTTTATTAAGCTACCTTATTAAGTCTACTTAGTGGCACAGCACACCTTGTAGACCAGCCAGCTGCTGGGATCTCTCTTGTGGATTTTGGTTGGCAAGCAAAGACTCTCATTTTCATTTTTTTTTTTCTGGGCTTTTTTGGAGGTGTTTGGGGGGTTTGTAGAATACACTCCCTTTAATATCATCTTGTTACTTCCTCTCTGTGCCTCTTTTCATTTCAGTTCATCCTCCTTGAACACAGAGAGGAGGAGGCCAAAGTTGATGAACCTGTCCCTATGCAATGTCTTTAGGGCCTTATGAACTACCTGGTTTGGCCTGGTCACCTATCATTATCACTTATTTTCTGCTAATTATTTATGATGAATTGTTACTTTCTGCAGACCTACCAAGGTTTCAGTGAGTCTTAACCTTTTTTCCCCATGCTCTCTTTTAGGTTTGCAAAGCAAGAAGGTATGAACTGATGGCTTGGAGAGCTGTGAGTTATGCTATATGTCTCCATCACAGCCCAGGTTAAGTTTTACATTGTCTGAACATGCCATGGGATTCAGCTGAGATTGACTTCACCGTATCACTGACATATTCTGCTTTCCATCTCTGCAGCTGCTGTGACCTGCCTGCAGTGGCGCCTTGTTCTCCCCATGAGGAAAATTGGAGAAATTAGTTGGATTACATTACCTGATCCCTAAGGTATTGCTTGGAGCCAGAGGTTTGAGTCTAGTTTCCTCTTCTGTGTAAGGATCCTGAAAAGCAGGAGAGACATGCTGCATGACAAAAGTCATGGTTTTGTAACCCAGTTCAGGCAACTCCAGTTTGTTTCTAGGCTCTAAAAGACATGTTTTGTTGTAAAGCTTTTTTCTTTATATGACATTCGGGGATTTTAAGAGACTACAATTAAACCCAGCTTTTACCAACAACAAACTATTTCTAACAGCACGTTCATATACTCCAGCAAACATTACCCAGCTCCAGTCCTCCTCTCTGGCTGCTTAAATTTACTCTGAAAACAATGTATTTGTCATGGTAAACCATTCCCAAGCTCTTCCCTTTCCATGGATTTGAGTACTCAAAAAAACCAAAAATAAGAACATCAAAACCCCCAAACACAAAGTGGGCTAAACAGAACATTTTAAGACTATCAGCTTAATGAGTACATTTCATAACAAGAAAATACTTTTTTTTTCCACAAACCCAAACTTCAAATTTAAACTACCTAGGTTAGTGAGGAAGAAACCATGGTAACTGCACATTTTAACTGGATGTTTGTTGGCCAGAGAGAATGGGAAAGATTGCATAATTGGTGCTTGGGAGTCTACATAAACATGACATGGTTTGGAGAGCCAAAGGATTCTGCTAAAGGGGAATGTGATATAGCACATCTGGCACTGGGGTCTATCTACTTTATGTAACAAAATCAGAGGGTGTCAGGAGCTCCATACAGCTCCTGCAAAACAGCAGAGTGCCTGAGTCAGCCATCCCTCACTGTTCCATCAGCAGCCTGAACCTGGGACCAGACTGGGAAACAAAAAGCAGCAGCTTCTCCCAGACCTTCCCCTCTCTGGGCCCTGCTCACTCCCCAGCAAGGAGGAAGGGTGCACGGGGCAGCCCCAGCACTCAAAGAGCAGTTGCTTGCGAGTTGAGTGTGGCCAGCAGATCTCAAATTTGTCACCTGTGCGAGATGAACTGACAAGCTTTGGGTTGGCTTAGTGCTCTGCCCTTGCTTCCTCCAAATTTCCTCTTTTCCCTTGGTTTCCTTCTGTTCAAAACACAGGCTTCAGCCCGTTTCTCAGATCTCCCAAGTGAATAGTATCTTATTGCCCCCTTGGTTGAAGTACAGCATTTACCCATCGCTGAACACTTTGGCTACAGTTCTTTAGCTTTTTGTACACTGACATGTCATTTGCAGCACACAGGGCATTGCCTTCAGCTCTAAGTTGCATCTAAACCCTGTAGATTATTTACTCCACCTATAAAAACTTAAATATTATGTCTGCAGTGCAGGTTGGGCCGTAAGTCCCCATGTACTTACTGAGAAGCTGGTAGCTATCTGTACCACTGCTGGAGCTCCTGTGCAGAAGATCTCCCATTCTAAAAGGGCATATGGGACTTATTTAGGCAGTGAGCAGGTGAAGTTCAGCAATAACAGCTCCTATTACTCATCATCTGGATGCTGTGTCCCTTCTTCCTGTAGCTGATAAGAAACCCGCAAGGAAGAACCAGAGTGCTTCCAAGCAGGGTTCTGCTGCTGGAAGTGGCTTTAGTGCACCACTCCAAATAACATACAGCAGGAGATGTCAGCATGTGCAGCTCATAACAGATGATTGGGAGGGGGTTGAACCAGATGACCTTTAAAGGTCCCTGCCCACCCAAACTACTCTGTGATTCTATGGTTCTAATGTGATCCAGCCAAGCTGACCATAGATACTCATGTAGATCTTCTCAGAGCTACAGCCTTTTACCTCCAGCAATCTGTCATTTGGGCTCTCAATGTCTTTCCTGCAACATTTATGTTGGACAAATGCAACCTATTGTTGCTGATAGACACAGAAAAGGTAGAGAGAAGGCCAAAATTAACCAAGTTTTTACATGAGTCAACAGACATCTCCAGAATCACAAGGTGGAACTGAGACAGACCATGCCAAGAAGATGAGGCAGGGCACAGCCTTGACCTTGACAGAAGAATCAAGCCTGTTCTTGTTCCAGGATATCTCACAGGTGCTCAGCCACCTTTTAACCCCCTTGTGACTCTCCTGTGGCACTTGCTGTGCTCAAGGAGCCATCGGAAACGGGTTGGCGTGCTTGTCGCCGAGCCTTGCATGTTTGGGGAGTGAGCAAACCCTGCTAAGTGGAATCTGGCTGTGCTGTTTGTCTTGCTAAAGAGCAGCACATGGGCATGGATTCACTCGGCTCCGCCAGTTGGTGAGGAAAGGCTGGAACCCAGCTGCATTTCGAAACACGAGATGTAAACAATCATTTGCCAACGAGAGTAAAAGTAACTGCCTCTCAGCAGACGCTATAAACAGTCCTGCACACTGTATCCGGAACCGTTGGGCCATTAGCCTTGTTATCGATACCCCAATAATGTGAACCGGGGAGAAACCACTGCCAAATCGCTCTCCTCCATGGCTGCCCTTGAACGTTCACCTCTTGTAAAGGCCGCTCTTCTCTACCTTGACATTGGCAGAAATTACCTTTTTCTGCTTTCTCTGGTGCCTGGGGTTGGCTTTCCCAATGCAGTTAAAAACTCATTGCAAGCTCTTATTAGATATAAACTGAAACTGAACCAAGTGGAGGCACCCATTATCTGTCAGTGGAGGATCTGTCCAATATTGGAAGAGGAGGGGGCTGAACCTTTCAACAGAACAGTAGATTTCAAGACAAATTCTAGCCTTGCAAGCACAGCCAGGTGCTTTCTGGCTTTCCTGCAGCACTCAGATATGAATCCCCACACCACAGCCATACTTATCTTTGTGCTTGGCTGTACAGGACAGATGGGTTTCCCAAGACTCATCAATCTGTCCATGAGGGTGACAGCACAGGAGGAGATTTCACAATCAGGCATTCACCTCCACACCAAGCCCATGTGGTGGAACTGAGGGTGACCACAGGCTAAAGGGAGTTGCTGACTAGCCCTGATTCCTGACAGCTCCCCTTTTGTTGGCTTTCCCCCTCTGTTGAGCCCTATATCTTCTCATCCAAGTGTGGAAGCATCTTCCCTGCTCCTCACCCGTGCCCCCTTGTCAGTCTTTCTGCCACATTTCATTACTTATCCTTGGCGTCTGGCCCAGTGCTTCAAGGCAGGTCCTGACAGCCATGGGTGGGGGAGTGGAAAGGCAAGGGCTGCTGATAGGGGACACCAATATCCAGCTGATGGGACACCACCAGCATGCTGCACACCAAGGGATGCTGTCCATCTCCTGCTCCTTCTTCAGCCGGTTCTCCATCAGAGCTGATGCATTTCCAAGCTTGGCAGACAGCACATGAAGGTGAGGGCTGCAGATGCTTGTTTGAGAGGGAGGAGCCAAGACCAAATTCGTAATAAAGCAACTCTGTACAGAAAGACACATATTAGTAAATCCCAGAGCTCTGAGCAGCTCTGAAAGGGGTGGGTAAAGCTTGCGCAAATTTACTTATGACCAAGTGTATCCTTCTTCAGAAAAGTATGCTTTTAATTCTTTGCAGCAGGGCTTCAATTAAAGAAGAAAGAAAAGCAAACAACGAACCAGAAATGGCTGAGGATTATCATCTGAGAAGGAGGAGACCTGAACAAATTTTTCCCCTCACTGCAGGATGTAAAGTTTTCTTTCACCTAACTTAGAGGGCAAAACAGATTACAGGGAGAAGCCACCTATTCCTGTGAGAATAAGGCATTTACCCCTTATCCCGTGGCTTTTGGTTGTCTCAGTCCCCTTGTGGCTCCTTTAAAGTCCTGTTTAGCAACACAACATTAATGTTGCATCAACTCTGGAAGTATAGGCTCTGCATTTTCTTGGAGTTTGTAACTCCAGTTGAAGCTAGCCCAACTGCTGCACTCACAGCTGATACCCCAGGGAGATACAGGCTGCATCTGCATGGGTTGGAAAGAGTGGCCTTTAAGGCTGTTTGTGTGATGATGATACTGTTTGTTTATATTACCTGGTCTATCTCACAGACCTGGCTTGAAACAGCCATGTCATTCCCAGGAAGGACTTGGGATGCCTGTGGAAGGTGTAGAGAAGCTGACAGTGAGGGCCACATATATGAGAGTGGCCTACAAAGATGGTTCCTCACATCTGAGCCACCTATCTCCTTGCCACAGGACCATGTGGATGTTGGCAGCTTAAGTGGGCTTCTAGGGAGACTAGGCAAATTAAGGGAGGAGAAATTAACTGAGAATTGCTAAATGCACAGAGGCATTAGCAAATTGCTAAATCCACTTTCAGCTCAGGAACTGTCTGAGACAACATGCCTGGGGGCTGGGAGGATCTTACTTGGACTTGCATGAGGCAGCAGGCTTTGGCCAAGGTCAGACACAAGGCATGGGGTTAGATGGATGTTCTGTCTAACCCAGCACTGCCCCTTTAATGCTCCTGTGTTATGTAGTCCTACCCCTGTCCGGATGGCTCAGGCAGGATAAATGAGAGTATAGATCTGTTCTGACTTTGCTTCTACAAAGGAATTCAGAGGTTATAATGTATATAATGAATAGCAAGACAAAAAGAGGTCTTGGGACTGTGTTTAGCCACTAGCACAAACACAGCCCCTGGGATTATGGTACTGAGAGGCCTCAGAGACAAAAGACAATTGCAAACGATCACTCTTAGGCTGCTGGTCAGGAAGCAACGCATTTGTCAACTCAGCGAAGGCAGAGCAGGGCTGGTGCTGAGCACTCTGCCTGATAGATATTTCACAGTTAGCGGTGGCTAGGTCCAGGGTCAAGAGTAAAGCAAGAGGTTGTTTTGGAAAATTTTGGAGGTTGCCATCAGAATTCACACCCAAAGAGAACTCAGTTCATTTGGAGGGTTACTTCTATGCCTGCATCACGAGACACCCTTTGCCCCCTTCCCTGCCCTGACCCGCTCCTTTTCTCTGCTCTCCCAGCTGCTGTCTCCCAGCAGAGCCATGGTCCTGACTTCAGGCAGTGGCTTTTGGTCTGCAGGTCAGGAGGAGCCTTTAAAAAAACCAAAGATGATGTATCTGAAAATGGCATTTTCAGATCTCCACTTCTTGAAGTTAGGATGACTAAAGCAGCCCTAGGTCACCAACCTGATCCCACCTTCTTACTTGAGCTGCCTCACCTCACACGTACAAAGCCTTGCCAGCTTTTTTGGTCTTAGCCTCATATTGCGCACTGGGACTTAACAGCTCAGCCCTCCAATCCTTTTCAGTCACTGCTTCCCAGGCAGCATTCTCCACCATACAAGCATGGCTTACCTGATGTTTTCTTGGATGTCCAGCATTACAACTGACTGTGTGGAATTTAACATGTTTTGGCCATAAACTTGTATTTCAGTGGCTTTTTCAGAGGTCTGTGAGCCCAGTCTTCTGCACAATGTCATGTGCTGCTGCATAGGACACCAAACTCTTTGTTGAAGAAACTTGCTTTGTAGCACGCACCTTCTTGGGCTGGCACAGGAACCTGTTGTGAACAGTAGGACCACTACACAGATACTGTGGAAGTCCAAAATATCTCATGAGTATTATATATTTCTTCTGTTTCTTTACTTCTGAGGTAGAAGCAAGGGAGAGAAAACAAGATAGAGATATGCTCTATGAGTGGAAGAATTGGAAGAATTAAAGGTTGGTTAAAAAAATCACAAATGGCAATTGTTATTTTTATACCTGAGCTCAGATTGTCCTCTGAACATACAGAGCACATGCTCACGTGTCCTTCCTCTTCCATGTGTTTTCTCTTTGCTCTTCTCTTAGCAGATGTATCTTCTCCTCAGCAAAGGCTCAGCAAAAGGTTTTCAGTCCCCCAAACATGCAGCCAGAAAAAGACTTCCCCAAAGCCACATCTGTTTACAACGAAGCCCCTGTCAGTCTCCCACTGACAACAGGCTTGCATTGCCAGACCCTGGGAGATGCTGCCCATTTTCAATGAAACCCACCCTGACCCTTGGGCTGAGCTCCTTTTAGTACCCCAGAAGAGTGAAAGGATTGCGCAAGGAATGAGGATCTGGGAAAATCCATTCACTAATTTCTCCATCTAATGTATTCAAACATCCGTGGCAGCCGGGGGTGCAGGACCTCACAGGAAAGGGAGAACTTCAAGTTCCCCTTGCTGGAATTTTTAATTGTTTGTTCACAGAAAAAAATGAAAATAAAAAATGTTATTTTGTTGCAAGTGCTCAGCCTGAATAATTACAGCTCTGGTGTATGTGCAAGCCTGTCTGTCCTGGGTGGAGGCCGTGGGGGCACCCTGCCCTGAGTGTTTGTTTGGTTTTTTTCTTTAGAAATATCCATTTCTTTGTGAATATCTGGGACCAGCACAGTGCTCCGCCTCGGTGAAGGGGTATGGACCTTGGGGACCATTTGCTCTGTAGCACGGATGTTACAGAAACTCTCTGTCCTCCACCTCCTGTTGACAGCAGGTGCCCAGGAGAGCGCTAACACCCTGCCGATAGTGGCACAAATTCATCAGCGGTCTGTTAATTAACTGACAACCAGCCAAATTCATTCCCTTATCTCGCAGCACACAAATGAAGCTGGTGAGGCAATTCTGCCTGGCAGTGGGCTTCGTTAATGCAACGCTAAGAAGCCAGCCCCGGAAGGAAAGGATCCAAGGAAATAGAAAATACAAATTCTTCGTGGTGTCTGCATCCTTTCCACCTGAGGTGACAAAATACACCTCAGCTTGTGTCTGAAAGATTTTATAGTACAAGAGACCAGAGATTTAGGAAAGTTCCTCTGTCCTGGGGACCCTCACAAACATGTCAGCATGGAAAAAATGCCAATTAAAGCAAATTCAGTGCTCTGTTGAATTTATCAAGTCTTCCCTAACTCCCACCTCACCTTTAGCAAGAGGTTTCTGACCCTATAAATTGATTCATTCCCCAACAAACATTTTACTTACATTTGACACACACACATTCAGTATTTTTTTCTCTTTCTGAGGCTATAGAGCCTTGTGATAAAGTTTATCTGGGGCCTCAATGCAAGTCTAGAATTGCAGCAGAAAGACAGGGGCATCATGTGGCTCCAAACATTGAAATTCTGTGGGGATGCAGGAAAACATTTTAACTACGTATATGTTCATTTATAATGGGCATCAATAAAACCTGCAGGGTTTTTAACTCCCTCATTCAGGAGAGAGATGGGATGAATAATCTGAAGAATTGGATGATACAATTAATTCCCCTTACCAGTAAAATGGTAATTGGTTCATATGAAAAAACGCCCAAGTTACAGAGAAGGCTGAATTTGGACAAGGGCAGTGACACTAGATGGGCTGGGCTATGAATTTCTCTGCCTGTAACCTCACAATACTCTGATGTTTGGCCGTTTCAATTCTACATTTTATTTGTTGAGCTCCCAGTCAGGGCTAACTGGCCACGGCGTCAACCCTATGGGCTTGGGCATACCTTACAGGCTGCAGATGCGTTAGTGCTGGCCACTTCCCATCTTATGTCCTGCCAATAAGTAATAACTCTCTGGTCCTCACATGGTTTGGGGGTGGGGTTCTTTTGGAGTTATTAAGTCATCTTTAAAATGTTCACATGCCAAGATATTTGCCAAGACATAGCCTGGAGCAGTTCTTCCCAGCAGCTGCAGTGTTAGTGCTTACGATGCAGGGGATAGATTAAAATCTGGCATCTCATCAATAAAATCAGCAAGGGACACAGTAGGTCCAGACCTGGGCCCTCAAAGGCTTTGCTCTTGGAAGATCTCTGAAAAGATGGATATCCTGCAGCTCATTGTCAGGCCCCTGTGCAAAGTCAGGGTAGAAGTCTGCTAAGGAGGAAGGTGGTTTCTACAGAGGATTGATCACAAGATTAAGGTTTATCATGGCATTTCTTCTTTGCATGCAGGTCATCAGACCTGCTGCCCACCAGTACCTGCCCTCTCTCCCGAGCACGAAGGATTTAAGGTGGCTACATTGGATCTTGCATCCACACCGTAGACACTAAAGCCCAGTTAGAACGAATCCTACTTGTGGTAGGAAATAATTTGCTGCTCAGGACAAGCACGTTACCTGACAGCAGGAGCTGCCACAGCTGCTTTCCTGCTATACCTCCTTCCCTAATTCATTGTCATAAAATATGTTTTCCTAGAAAAGTGAAATATGACAGGTCTTCTGTCTGAGAACCCCACTGATCTATTTACTGGCATCATGCCTGGCATCTTATTTATTCAGTAATGTCCTGAAAAAGAGGATTTGTTTGGAATCTGTGATGATGAGTAAGCACCAAGCTGAGGACAGGATGTAGACATCACCAAGTTTTGATGGCAGGGGAACCGTTGGATGGGAATAAAGTTTCTAATGTAGTTGAAAGGTAACACATAGGGCCCCTTTTAAAAAAAAAAAAAATCAGTAATAGTTTTGACTGAAGGAAGAGCAGGGAGCTGATAGTTGCTGTGGGTACAGAGATAAAGACTCTGCGGAGGGAAGAATTAGAAATTACCATAAAAGACAAAATGCCTGAGCTTGAGAGCTAAAGAGGATGGAATTTAATAAGGTACAAGAGTGAGTACAGAGGGGATCAAACAAAAAGTTTGACTAAAAGGGAAAAAATTATAGTTTGGAAATAATGAAAGAGCAGAAAATGTGGAGATATGGGATATTTATAGCCTAAATAATTGAGGCATCTGTGGAAAAATGTCATCTTAGGATGTACTGGGCAAGAACTTTAAATGCTGGTATGGAAGCCTTAAAATCCATGTATCAGACACTTGTGAAACCACAACCGAAGCGTCCTGAGTAGTTCTAATTATACTTATTTCAAAAGGCTGAACCCAGACTGCCATGCTTGGGGGAAAGAGATGCTGGAGTAATACTAGAGTGAGCAGGAAAAGCTTGGGGACTTGGAGGAGCCTAAGCATGTCCTCCATCCATCCCAGGGTGTCTGGCATCCAGGCATGTGCTGCTGGAAGAGAAGTGAGCTGCACTGGCTGTGAGAGGCTGCAAAGCTTCGGGCCAGGGTCCCAGCCTCAGTGACCATGGGTCGTCCCAAGCCTCCCAAACAAAAACTTAGAAAGGACTGTTTTTTCTCAAAATCATGCAGGGAAGCAGTTCTGTGTCAGCTACGGCCAGTGCTTGTTTAGCTGGGCGCAGGCAGGAGTGCAGTATGCTTGCAGGATGGGAACCTGCTCAAGGGTAGAATATAGATGGGAACTTAATTGGCAGGAGTTTAACATCGAGAGGAGTGAGGATCCTTAGCTGCCCTCCAAGCTCAGTGACTGTGGCACGACTTGGGTTGCTTTCAGCTGTGGCATGGTGCCTTTAAGTTTCTCCAGCACATTTACCTATGACAGCAGGTCTCATCCAGACCTGCGTAACCCAGTGGCTCTTGTGTCAGGACACGGGTATGGGGTTGCTCCCTGCTGCCTTGAATTGCAAAGCTGTAACTTTGGCATGTTGCTGCACCCATTGCCTCCGTTACCTGCCCTGGTGACAGCTCTTAGGGGCAGTAACACCTTCGGTCTAGGACATCATCTGCTCTGCAGGCAGGGAGTTTTTCCAGCACAGGTATGATCTACTAAAGAGGATGCGTTCTGGGAGAAAGAAACATGAGTACATGACACCTGGTGAAGGGTGTCATGGTTTGGGCTGGATTGGCCACTGAAATGAATGACAGCTCAAGCCATCTGGTGGGCTCGGCCGCCCGAGAAGCTGGGAATACAGGCATGTGCCACCGCCATGCCGAGTGGACATCCACACTATGGTTGGCATCAAGATGGTGAGCCCCAGGGAGCCCAGGGGACACCAGGTTGACTAAGGATGTGGCTTCAGGGTGGGGAGGACCAAGACATCTGAGACCCTCAGCAAGAAGACAGACTATTGAGAAAGTGTTAAGGCTGCAAAAGCTGAGCTTTTGCAGAGAAGGAGCTGCCAGATCTCACAAAACAGATAGAAAATAGAGGTAAATTTTTTTCCTCCTGCCATGAAAGACAGATGCGAGAAGGGGAACCCCGTAAAAGCCCCTGAGAAGAACTGGTCAAAGCTTAAATAATCTATTTGGGTAGCAGTTCCCACAGGCAGAACCACAACAGAGGACTCCACAGGAAAGGCAACAAGATAGCTCCCTAGGAGCGGCAGGGAAGAGAGATTACAGATATTTCCTCTGTTTGTTACTCAAACAATATAAAGAGACTTGGTTTCACTCCTAGCAGCAATGCACAACTGCCCTCTATTTATGTGCAATGTGCACCCCGCTGTCCCCAGGTCCCTGGCTGTCCAACAGGGACAACACTGAGCAGAGATGAAGATGACTGTAGCGGCTGCACAGTGACTTGTGTCCATGACTGATTTGGCAGAGAGGGACACAGAGCCCTCCAGTGATAACAGCTACCCCACAGACACCAGCACGTGTGGGCTAAGCATCCTACAGCAAGCCTGTCTATGGCTGTCAGACCTGGAGGAGCTGTAAAAAAACCCTACTCAAGAGAGCTAGGAAAACTCCTCACCTCCTACAGGGGAGAGCTCTCCAGCTGGCTTCCCAGATTTGCCCATAACTTCCAGCCAAGTAAAACATGTCTGTGCTGCTTCCTCCTACCTTTTTTTCACCCAATCTGTGGTGCTAAAAACTCTCTGACCCTTGCTGCCTACATCACCCACGCAAGCATGTAGAAGCTATCACAGGTTGGAGTAGATCAGAAATCCCTCAAATAATTTTTGTCAGAAACCTCAACTTCTCCAAAATAAATTAGCTGGGAGAGTATGCTGCTGAGCAGAAAGGTTGTCAGGCTGTGGGAACGTTTCTAGCCTGTGCCAAAGGTCCACCCTTGCTCTCCCAACTCAACCCATGGCCACGTCTGATGGCTGGAGCAGTCACTGGACACCAAGGTTCAAGCCCCATCTCCAGAGCAGAAGTCCAGGCCCTCCTTGCAAGCACATGCCTAAATTACTGCTTCAACACAGTGTCTACCTTATAATCCTGTTTTAGACATTTTCCACGGCTATATTCCTATAAGGATGGGGTCTTATTTGTCACCTTAGAGACTGCAGACAAGGCTTGGAGGTCCACTGGGGTACCTAATTCACGAATACCCTTAGAATCTCCATTCGTTTGCCCATAGGGAATAATGCTGCTTTGTACATAAATTGCTCTTATTTTAATCTCTGACCATGTTTAAATTAAACTGGGAATTTTTTGGAGTAGAGATTGTCCTCTTTGAATATTTAGAAAGCTCATACTTTATAGCAGGAACTGCAGTTCCTACAAGCCAGTGATTAAACATGGATGAGAATTTGGACTAAGTCACACCTGGCTTGTTTCTTTGTCTGCAAAATGGGCAGAAAACAGATAGTCCTATCCATGTCCTGGGGGTCTGCAGAGGAGCTGCGTGCACTTCACTGCAAACAGAGTTTGCCTGTTGGCTGCAGGTTGATCAGGACTGCTGCTGTTCAAGAAAATGAAATTTTGGTAAGACTGAAATTTTCTCTTGGAAATCAATCAATTTCCCAGGGGAAAAAATAAATTGTTAAATAAAAAAATAGAGAAAAAAATGCAGCTATTAGCTATTAGGGAAAATAACTGGGTTCTAACTTCATCTAGGATTTCTCCTGCCTGCCTGCCAGTCCGGCTCCATCTTTTTCTGCTTTTGTTTTAGCCTGTGATCAGTTTTCCATAATATTGAAAGCAACTACTGCTCTTACGAAACATCTTATCTGCTTGTCTGAGGTGTGTCTTGCTGCTGGAAGGGAATTGTTTGACATTTTGAATCAGATGGTAAAAGAAGCTGTTTCACTCAATACTAATTAGAGTAGCAGCTGCTTTGTGGTTGGGTTTTTTTTTTGTTTAATATAACACTAGGAGCAAATTAAAAGAAAGAGAGGCTGATGTCTCTTAGAGAAGCTCAACATGCAGACAGTTTTCAAAATAGCCAAGAAAGAGGATTTCTGAACTTTTATTTCAGGATTTCTGTTTTCCTAAGAGCTGGTAATTCTGAATCACTGTTTTCCAGAGAATTGGACTTTCCAGCAAAAAGGAATTTTTGAGTTTTGCCCAGTGGTAATTGTAATGCATAGGCACTGCTATTAATTTTCATGTACTCCAGGGATCCTACAGATTACAATGGGGTTTTAATGGGTCCGTGGAGATCCATGAAGAACAAGAGTTATGATTACAGCGCTGCTTGTTACACGAGCAACAATAATTAGCCCAATGAAAATAGTCCTGGGGTGTGTATATTGGATCCCTAGCTGATGCCAGCTGGAATCAGTCTATTGCCTTCAAGCACGAAGTACACAGTTCCTTCTAAAGTGGGCAAAACCCCTGGAAAAACTAAGCAGCATCCATGGGTCTCCACAAATCCTGCATAACCCAAGAGGAAAAGAATAAGGCACTACAATAAACTGAACATTATTGTATGAAGATTCTGCGATTCTGTGTATGAACAGTAAAAGCACCCCTCTGCTCAGCTTTTTGGCCAGGAGTTTTCTGTCCCAGATCTCCTGGAAACTGATGGGACTATCAGGGTAACATTACTTTGGACACATCTCAGTCCTTACACCTCAGTCTCACAATGTCAGTAGTGTATATGCTGTCCTTGGCCACCAAATCAGGAAAGTAGCAAGTCTCTGGGTTCAGAGCAAACAACAGCCCCACAACTGCTGAACAGAGCCAGCCAGCCACAGCCTTTGCTCTTCTCCTTTGCCCAGATACAGCATCAGGAAACCTCTCACTGTTCAGAAATTACTCTATGTTGTTGCTCTGTTCCCCAAGAGGGTTTGATTGAAATGATGTTGACGGTGAACATCCCATAGTACAGACTGCATATTTGCCTTATTGCTGTACAACAGACATGACACTTTGTTACCCACCTACTCCAGATGGAAGTGAATATTTGAGCCAAAACAGCCAGTCTGTTTGTGGTGGTGTATCACCCAATGCAGATGAAGCCAGCTTGTCTTCTCCCTTCCTACACCTCTCCAATAGATGGCATCCAAGGTCCCTTTTCTGTTATTTTGGGACCACCAGGCCACAAAGGAAACGAAGTCAACATCACAGTCCAAGCACAGCCAATGCCTACCGTATTGATGGCCAAGCTCCTAAGGAAGGTGAACCTCTCCTCATAACTCTTGGAGAGGGGCTGGCTCCTCTCAGAGCTTTATCCTGCCTGGAGTTTGTGCCAGACACTGGAAGCTGTCCCTTTTTCTTGCAAAGCCATCTCTGAGCCCAGTCAGAGTCTAAAATCCAGGCTTGCTGGTTTTCAAACACAATATTGCTTTAAAATATTGTTTACTTTCTCCCTCTTTTTCAATCTGCAAGGATAGATCATTTGTTCTTCCCACACACCTCAACCTTGCAAAGCAGGGACAAGTAAAAATAAACAGCAGCACATTTCTGTGAATGCATTTCTTGTAACTGCCTGCCCTGTCTGCTCTTACTCAGACATGTCCCACAGCGGATGAAAAGGAAACAAGAACCAGTGCAAAACCAGAAGACACGACATGCTGAACATTGCTAGTGCAAGCCAGGAGGTGTATTCCTCATTACATACCTGGTGACATCGTGTGACCTCTTCTGCTGACTGATTTTCTGGTGGTGGTATGAGTAGTTTTGTTTTGCAGACTGTCACAGCCCAGGTCTGGAAACCTGCTGTGGGGTCCACATGGTCTCCATGGACCCTCTGCCTTGAGGTCTGGCAAACAGACCTCAAGGACTCAGAGGTTTGGTCCATAATTTTCTCCATCTTTTACCCGAGGCAACTTTAGCATGTCCCTGTACATCAGCTGAGCCAGAGGAACTTTTTACATCACCAAGAAAACAACCACAGCCAAAACCGACCTCACTGCTGTGTGCATTGCCAGACTGTTGGGAAATCCCACGAGTCACTGTGTGCTCTGTATGGCAAGACACACGACAGGGTGGCAAAGCATGGGAATGCACCAGGGAGCGTGTGTGCCCTAATCCTTGGCTGTGCTTCCCCACTACTCCAGCCGCCTCTAAACAAAAAGGTCACTTACATTGTTCCTTCACTTCGTCTGCAGCAGCCTGACAGCTTCGGCATGATGATACCAGGCCAGCTCAGCGATGTCAATTAAATACTTGTCCAAGCTTCAAAGGTTTTAGTGTCAAATTGGTGCCAGGAGGCGGGCTTCAAGAGGGGATGGCTCTTTGCAGCGTTATTGGGAGCTCATCAAACACATTGTTGTTGGTGTGAGATGCCAGTGCCGTGAGTTTATAAAGCAGAACGTGCCTGGTCTCTGTGGGATGTTTCATGCTTTTGATAAAAGAGAAGAAAAGAAAAAAAAAAAAAAAAAAGT
>NW_015090793.1:13000028-13107313 GCF_001431845.1 Calidris pugnax
AGAACGTGCCTGGTCGTTTGGGGGTGTTTCATTATTTTTAAAAAAAAAAAAAAAAAAAAAAAAAAAAAAAAAAAGTTGACTCATTTCTGGTTCAAGTATTCACCTGGAAGAAATAACAAAACAAAACGGAGAAGGAAAGAAGCACTGATGGAGGGGAACTGTCAAAAGCCCTGTGTTCTTCCTCAGTCTGCAAAAAATAACTATTCATTAAGTGAAAGGACTTGAAAAAGGTCATCAAAGACAGTGATACATAAGATGAGGCAACTTGGTGACAGACGTGTCTGATGCAATATTTCCCCTACTGTTCCTTCAAATGTATCTTTGCACCACGGCAGCTCCAGCTCCCTGCAGCAGGCGCGTGAGCTCTCCCAAACAGGAGCTCGTCCTTATCGAGGTCTTTCCACAACACTGTAAAGCTGTTCCCTGCACTGCAGCAGCGGGGAAAGGTCCCACCCGAAATCAGGGCCCCATGTGATGAGTGGTCAAAAGCAGAGGCAGAGCAGGAGCTGGAGAGACTGGGTCCCTGCAAGAGGGCAGTGAGAGTGGCTGAAAAACAGGGGTATTTTCACTGGTGCTCCTCGTTTAATTAGGAGACATCAAGACTCTGTGGTTTATCTTACAGCCGCAGATGAGAAAGGAGGAATCCCAGCTTTCAGTTTCTTTTTTCCCACCTCCTGATCTCTTACTTTCATAACACTGTAAAAAAAGAAAAGTTTAAAATATAGCGTTAGCAAGAATTGCAAATCAGAAAACATGCTGCAGCATCACCTTTTTTTCTCTTTTTTTGTTTGCTTTTTAAACCTCATGCTTTCAACACAAATTCTTCCCCAGCTGGGATTGCTATAAACTTCTTAGACATGAGAAGCGTCCCTTAGACCCTAACCCCAACCCAGAAGGTGTTGTACAAACAGAACAACAAAGTGGCCCTGACCCACAAAGACTGAACATTTTGGCCTATGGCTTTTGACTCAAGCAGATGGATGGGTAAACAGTGACTGTCCCTCAAAGAGCGCAAAATTGCAAACTCCAAATAAATCAGGGGTTTATAGATGCAAGAACAGTGTTGGTTTCTGAGTGCTTGAAGTGAGCTCAGCCCCTCCTGGATGCTTTGATTTGAGTTGGAGGTCCCTCATGAAAGACATATTACTGTTCAAACACAGCTCACTACTAGTTTCAAAACTAGCTGTGGGTTTCCCTGCCTGCTCTGGGCTATGGATCTGCCAGGCTACGAAGGCTGCTGGCTTGAAAAGCCAACCCAGACCTACATAAGTTGAAGGTGCTTGCCTGGAGGATTTTAAAATACTGCCTTTGCTTTATTTCCATGTATTTGTCCCCTC
The DNA here is from genome assembly GCF_001431845.1 of Calidris pugnax. Taxonomy (NCBI): domain Eukaryota; kingdom Metazoa; phylum Chordata; class Aves; order Charadriiformes; family Scolopacidae; genus Calidris; species Calidris pugnax. Next base: position 13,001,366 of record NW_015090793.1, read on the forward strand.
TTTCCAGGGAAATAAACTGGAAAAGCGGCTTCCCGCCAATATCTGAAGAGTGAGCAATTCTCTCTCGTCTCTTAAATTCTGGATTCCTGCTGAGTGCTTTATAAAAAAAAAAACCAAAAAATAACCCAAAAACCAGCTCCCGGCTTTTGAGCCAAGAGACTCCCTGAGTCTGGAAGGCTTCACAAGTGAAATAAAAGATTACAATGAAAATTACTTTCTCAACCACACTCTACATGAGAAGGCTGCAGAGCTGCTGCCACGATCCGTACGCCTTGGTGGGGAGCCCACAGCTGGCCCCTCTCGGAGGCACCGCGTTGGACTCCAGTCCTGCAAACCCCAAGCTGCTCGTGGCCCTGCAGAGATGAAGCAAACAGCATAAGACCAGCCCCAGCTTAGAGAGAGATGCTTGTCTGCCTGAAATTTCTCCTTGCTCTGCAATATTGGCAATGCCATGGCTCAGGGATGGATTTGATCTGGGGCTGCATCTAACCCACGGGGTAGTTTTATCTGCTCTCCACCGTGCCATGCAGCCAAGATGGGGACAGCACAACTGTACCTGTCTTGGCCTGATCAGCAAACACCCACCTGCAGCTACAGCTGAATATAGAAATTGACCCTTCCAGCCATATGTGGATAATTAGGATCAAATCCATTGCAGCCTTAGTTGGCGTGGGAAGTTTTTCTTACACAGCTGGAGCCTGCACCCCTCCCACCTGGCATTTCAAAGCGCTGCCCTCCCTTGTCCACCCACACAGCCCACCAGCTCATCAAGGCCCTTGTCTCTGCACAAAGTTACAGCCTCTCACCTGGGCTGGTCTGATGCAAATCTGCTTTCATTGCACATGCAAAATACCTCTCTGCAAGAGTATTTTCAGCTTCTTGCCTTGGTCAGGCCGACTCGTTCTGTATCCTGATTCTCTTTGCTCTGTTTCCCCCTATGGAAGGAGGGAATAAGTGATTTATTTGACTTTTTTATCTAAGACCCCTACGCCCCCTCCTGTCTCCCCTCTGATCCCAACCCCATCTCTAGGATCACCTGGTTCATCCTCTACTAGCTGCTGAATCTCCAAGCAAACAATCTTGTGCTATTTTCCCCCTCTGTCTTCATGCTGAGAAAAGCCCCCAAATACAACCACAGCAACACCTTGTTCCTCTGCTTGAAACTCTCTCTGCAAGCTCACCTTTTCCTGCAACACCTGCAAAAAAGCTTTGCCTCTGTCAGATGGTCAATAGAGCTGCCCAGGTGGAGCAACTCATATTGACTCGTCAGTTTTTGGTATCTACCTTGGTCTGTCTGGTGTGGGTTTTTTTCCTTCTATTTCAATTGCAAAAGCTTTTGTTTGGCCTTCACACATCATCTAGAGAAAGTGTCTCACAGCACGGAGAGTGACAACTTGCTGCTTATCAGAGAGCAAAGTTTGAACTCCATCTTAGTTGTCTCTCATGGTTAGCATGAATGAGCCAAATCTGTTTCTGTAGCCAGTGGAAGGGACATAGCCAGCACCCAGGTGAAATGTCACTGATTTCCCAAACTAAAAAGTCAGGGTCCCATTGATGGTGGGCTCCACCACGGCCAGACTGCTGTCCGTAGGTCTGCCTAGGGGTTTGAGCTCACACCTTGGCTCCCAAACTACATTAGCCAGTGGGGTGTGAAGCCTTACAGAGCCTGTTGCAGTGTTTCAACAAGTCTCTGGATTGGGTAGAGAACAGTGAATGGTCCTAAATTGCAAACTAGACCCATTAATGGCCACACCCCAAAGACTCAGGACCTTCCCCCACTCACTGGGAAAACTTCATTAGGAAACCATTTTATGCAAATTAAGAAGGTCTTATTTCTGGGAACCAAGTGACACATTGTGCTCTCCAGAAGCCAAGTGAGGTATCTGCTCATCTGAAACAGCCAACCCTGCACTGAGAGGGGAGCCAGGGAGAACCTGCAGCATCAGGAGGCTGTGGTTTCCTAACCCCAGGGAAAGGGAGACAGTCTGGGGGTCTAAGATCTGAGGGGAGTTTAAATGAAATGTTTCTCCTCTTTTCCAAAGTAATCATTTTCTCCTTTTCTTCCTTCCCCTCTTCATCCAAAAACTGGAAAAATTCTTCCAAAAATACATTTCCATTCAGTTGGCAAATATTTCTCCTCCCTTATTTCCTGTCTGTTTGATGAAAAAGATTTTCAATATTTAGAGACAAAGTTAAGATGAGTGAACAGAAACAAGGGATATGATGCCACTTAGTGGAACATAGTTAGATAATAATAAAGAACAATATTCCAACACCCGTGTTGCACATTTTTGGTCAATCTATGAGAAGGTATTCTTAATCCTGGTGCGCCCTGAGGACTTCCCAGGGTACCAAGCTAAAGAAAAGGGCTGCAAAACAGCCTGTGCTGTGCAAAGCCAGGATAAAAAATTCCCCTTCCAGTCCTGCAGATGCAGCCCAATGGCACAGGGAATTTTGCGGAAGAGGGGGAAATCAAGGGTGCAATAATTTCAGGGCAGATGCAGATGATTACAAAGGCGTTGTGAAGTGTTCCCTGTGAATTGTTCCATGCCTACAGGAGAGCCGGAGAGGGACTCTTTGTCAGGAAGTGTAGTGACAGGACAAGGGGTAATGGTTTTAAATTGGAAGAGTGGAGATTTAGATTAGATATTAGGAAGAAATTCTTTACTGTGAGGGTGGTGAAGCACTGGAACAGGTTGCCCAGGGAAGTTGTGGATATCCCATTCCTGGAGGTGTTGAAGACCAGGCTGGATGGGTCTTTGAGCAACCTGCTCTAGCGGAGGTGTCCCGTGGAGGTGCAACTAGATGATCTTTAAGGCCCCTTGCAGCTCTAACCGTTCTATCATTCTATGATTCATCTCACAAGACATTAAGACCTAGTGCTGTCCAAGCAGTGCTAATGAGCAGAGGGGCAGAGAGGACAACTCCACCAGCTCGCTGCATAACTCTGCTCTTGGCGTTCCTTACCAGCTCCCCACCAGGCCAAAGCCAGAATGGTGAAATTCAAAGCACTATGAGAATGCAGGAAAAGGTGCCCAGAAAAAAAAACCCAACACAAAACAAACAAACCAAACCAAAACAAAAAAGGCAGGAGCAACCCTGCAGAAACACCCAGCCTGACAGGCTGCACTACGTCCCCCAGGCAGCTGCCCTCCCCAGACAGTGGGGATGGAGGTGAGCCAGCTGGGGAGAGCCAGCCACTGCTGCCCTGTCAAAGCCTGGCCGCTGATAAGGGAAATCCCCTTATCACTCCCCTATCTCTCCTGTAAATTCACCCTAGCCCCTATACACTCTGCAGAAGTGCCAGGCCTGCAGAGCCTTTGGTTGGCAGCAGCGATGTTAGCACGTTCGCCGGCGCTTTACAGTATTTTTAGCCCCCCTGACATTAGCAAGGCACAAAAAAAGAAGACAGTCCTGATTTGGCAGCTGTATAAAAGGGATGGGGGGCTGCGGGGAGTTGCCTGCCTTCTGCACACAGCGGGGAGCTGCAGCCACAAGCAGGGTGAGTTGGAACATCCCCCTTTTTCAAAGGCTTTGCTGACTCCACTGTCAGCCCCCGTGCACGCTGCTCTGGGTCATTCCAGGGACACCCACCACCGCACAGACCCACTGGAGGTCATTTCCCAGGGTTTTGTCACCCCTCTGCATTTATTCCCTCAGCTCCATCCTTTTCTTTGCCTGAACCAGAGCAGGACAAAGTGCCGCATCCCCATGTGGAGTGGCTGGGGTCCAGCGTGGCCTCCTTATGGTCCTCCCCTATTTCCTGACCACCTCCACCTTCCTTGCTTCAACCTATCTGCACCCCAAGAGCTCTTTTGCCAACTCAGCACTCCCCAAGGCATTTCCCTTCCCCTCTCTACCCCCTACCATGCTCGTTACCGTGGGAGGGATGCTGCAGAGGCATTGGATAGTCTCTCTCTGCTCATCTTGTGGAGGTTTTCCATTTTACCTGTTACACCTTTCAGCTGCCACTGTTACAGCTTGTAGAGGCAAAGCAATTCCTCTATTCCCACTGCTACCAGCAATAATGTTGCCTGGGGTACTTTAAAATTGCATTTATCTGCTTGGAGCATGGTCAGGGCAGATCAAAATGCCTTCTCAAACGTCAGTCAAGAGCCTGCTGTTAGCACAACCATCCCTGGGATGGCGTGGGGTGCTTCTCCTGTTCAAACCACAGCAGAAGCCAGCCCTTCTCCCTGAACCCTCTGCAATGGCACCTCTGGGCTGAAACATCCTCTCCGGAGTGGGTGTTTCATGGATTAACATGTTGTCAACTCTGAGGTACTTTGGGACACAGGGAAGGGGCTGGTCACCCTGTGGGTGCAAATGGAGGTTGCATCGGAATCAGTGCTTTCAAAGACCCATCCTCTCCAGTCACTAATTAAATTTGTAGGGAAAGTAAGGAAACAAGGAAACGGCAATCCCTTGTTATTTTCTTCTCTGACCTCTGGTAAGCAGTGATTTAGGGATTTCTGAGAGAAAGGTTCTGTATGAAGCACTGTGTTTAAGACATGGGGAGATGAAGCTGTTTGAGCTAATGTCAAAGTGGTGCCTTTGCTTAAAATTCTTTTGAAGTCATAAACACAGAAGTGACAGAATTGAAATAAAGCATTTGGTTTAAACCCAACAAAAAGTTCTCAGATTAAAAATAAAACTGGACATGGGAGGATTTTCACATTTTCAGTCATCTGTAGAGAACCTCTTTTTTCCAGTAGTTCTGAGGCTGTGGCTAAGTGTCGAGGGGGCATCTTCCACCCCAGTCCCAAGCTATTCCCCTCCCAAATGCTATGTGGGAAGACAGAGGAGACACTCGTGCTCAGAATGCACATCAGTGGAAAAAATTGGGCTTGCAGTCCCCCAGTCCCTCTGATGCAGGGTACGCTTTGCAAGAGCAAGCCCTATGGAAGCAAGAGGAGAAAGGCTGGGGTTCATGGCATCTGCTAGGATTTATGTTTTTGAGTTATCATGCCCCGGTTCATGTCAGGTAATGACCGTAAAGGATTCAGAAGTGGCCTCTTGCTGCTCACTTAGAAAGTGGCTGGCAAAACCCCTCTCTGCCTGTGACAGCGAGTGTCGGCGCCTGGGGACGGGAGAGCAGCCCAGCAGCGACCGCAGCTCACACGCACAAGGACAACTTGAACGTGTCAACAGCTGGGCATGAACAATTCATCTCTCTGGGCTTAGATGTGGTCTGGGAGTAAATAGAGAACGTACAGCCCAGGCAGGCCATGTAAAAACCCCACGGCAGCAGGGTGGTTTGGGCTCTGGTACGGCTGTCCTGCAGATTAAAAACTCCCATGCACTCATGACCTATCTAGGGGACATCCTCCCATTGGGGCATCCTCTGGTTATTTGAGCGCCCAGCACCAGATTAACTCATTGGTGCTGTTTGCATGCATCTATTAATGAGGAAAAAAAAAGTATTGGCAGGCCTGGAGCGGTCACAATCTCGTATCTCTTCTGGACAAGGCTGTCCTACTCCTGTAAGCCTCAGTCCCAAGTAAGGAGGGAAAAATCAGGGTAGCAGAGAGAGGCATGAGTGACATCCTGCTTTCCTGGGAGATCGAGGCCAATGCCCCAGTGTAGCTGTTGAAAACCCAGCCTGCGTCTGCATGGGAGAAGCTGGATGAATACAGAGAGTGACATTTCTGGGCTACGCTAAGTGGCTCACAGCAGGCTCTGCTATTTGCATTGCACAAATAGTCATTTTATGATTAAAAACAACAACAGCAAATAGAAGCTAAACCAAGATAAAACTAGCGAGCGCTGTGCAGATGTTGAGGGCATGCAAGAGCTGGCTTTACCCACAGTTTTAACCCATAAAACCTTCATCAATCATGGATAGCACCTTTCCTTTCACTTTGTCATGTATTTTCTCCTGCAGCCTTCTCACCTGACACACCAATATTTCAAGTGTAAAGCAAGCATACTAAGAATGACATTTTTCTGCAGAACTTGAATGGCAGAAATGAATCTGCACAAAACAGAAAGATGGGGTGGAAGGCAAGGGTCCTCCTAAAGGGAGGATTTTCTGGCAGATGTACTCCTCTGGAGCACCAAAATACTAATTATATTAATTCTTTGTTCTTCATGATTCTTATCACCTGGAGGCGCAGAGAAATGCTATGGGATTAGTCCTGGTTTAATGTAGGGAAACTGAGGCACCCACCCATTCCCTGCACACACTTACAGAGCCTTCCAACACACATAAATGTTTCCTTTCCATTTCTTTGCAAAAGGAATAACCCTGATTTTTTCATTCCCTTCCAGTGTGGAGATGTAACTGCTGATAACCCACCACTGGATCTCCAACTATCAAAAAAACCCCCACCAAACCCACAAACTATTTGCAACTGGAAACAGGCCAAAAGTTTCTCTGTGGCATGACTATCCCACCTTACTTCTGGAAGTAGGAAAAAAATCAGTACTTTTGGCTAAATCCAGCTGACCAAATCCTGATTTGCTGTAATTAACAATAGAGACAGACAGGTTTTGAAGTAATCAGTGCAGAGTGCATTCTTCTTTTGAAAAAAAATCATCTGTCTTTCCATTGGCAGACCTCTGTGGTTTCTTTTCCCCTTATCCACTGCACAGATGAAGACCAGCTATGACAGAGGCAAGTCATCCAAACCCCAGGCTATCAAATCAAATGAGCCAATTCCCTCCCTCCACTCCACGAATGGCAGCCACCATGAAAAACAAACCACCCAAAGCACCTTGAGACAGGCCCTTCCCAGGAACCATGGAGAAAATGTGATGCCATCCCGGGCAGAAAACACCTTGCCTGGCTGGAGAGAAGCTCACATGTCAGATGTCTGCAATGGCAACTTTTCCCTGGGACATATTTCTGAAGAAGTTGGCTGCAAGACCTCAGAGAAACTTCCCCACCAAATGACCAGTGTGAACAGGAACAAGGAGAGGGTGTTAAAGAAAGTCTCAACTACAGAAGAAGTAAGAGATAAGCCCAAGGATTCTCCCTCCAGGGGGCTTTTCACATTTTGGGAAAACAAAGTTAACAACAGCAACACAAAGAATACCTTCAAAAAGCCACTGCAGAAGTTGTCTGTGACTGCGGGAAGCTGCTCTCCAGCCCTCCTTCCCAAGGAAGGGCTCAGCAGCTTGGAAGAAAAGCAGCTGGCTAAAAATCCCCGGAGAAAGACCAGGAGAGACCTCTTCTCTGACTCAAAGGTTTTCAGCCACGTAGACACCCATGTCCTACAAGTGAGCCAGCAGGTAGGTTCTGGTGTCCTTCAGTAGAAACACAGATGGTGCCATCAGCAGATGGTGCCATCAGCAGATCCACATCCTAACGTTCAACTTTTCATTATATGCTCTAATGACAGCAGTGACAAGGTGGTGCCTTACAGCAAAACTAAGAGATCTTACAAGGTCCTGGGCTGTGAATTTGTCCTAACCATGGCCAAAGATCTCTATGCTACCTCTGAAGATCTGCTGCCCAGCCAGAGCCCACTGCTGCCTGTTTCCAGCCAGTACCAGTGTGTAGCTGCAATATGCAGTGCTTGCTGCAGCTCGTCATGCAAAACTGGGAATAAAGGCTAGGTTTCATCACAGGACAGGATTTTTTTCAGGGTCTCAAACAGGAGTGCAGTGGGGTAGAGGGATCCTGGAAACCCTTCTCAGAAGGATGCAAGGGGGAGAGGAAGGGACTCGGCCCCCAGTGTTTCCCAGGACAGCACAGACTGGGAGATGATTAGCCAGCGTGCGCTCTGCATAACAAGCACACAGAGCAAGCAATAACCACATAGTCTGGCCACGTCCAACAGCCCCTTCATATCTGTGGCAGCACAAGTCTTGCTTTTACTCAAGCAGGAGGCATCAGTTATGTCCTCTCCAGTGATGTTTGTTATATCTAGTTTCTAGATGCTCGGGAGCCCAGAAAGGAACACTGAATTTTGTAATTCCTTCCTATTACCTGAACCATGTGCTGCCGGTGTAATTTCTCCCCGAGGGTCAGCACAATTTGTCTAAGCAATGAACACTGAACCAATGCAGCACTTGCAGTTTACACGTCAACTCATTAGCAAGAGTGAAGAGGCACAAGGAATAATTGTGCTCTCCATTATTGTTGAAACCTGTAATTTGTACCTAGCCCAAGGCTAATCTCCCTTGGGAAGAAGGATGCTTGAGGATTTCAGAGTCCACCTAGTCTATTAAAAGGAGAAGAGAGGGGGAGGGAGTGGGAAGATAGGAAAAGGAGAGTAATAAACAACCAAAAATACCTCCAAGGTAGTGGGGAGTCATGGGAACAGCTTGTTTCCCTGTTGATTCAAAGCCTTAGCTGCACTAAAACCCGGTGCATTTTGTCTCTTACTCTTAGCTGTGAATTATTAGTGCCAAGAGCAGCAGTAGAGCAGTTTACTGACTGCCTCTGAGGAGGGTATTGCACCTCTGGTGATGATTGCTGCTCAGCCAATGCTGTGGTGGCAACAGAGGATTGTCCCCTCTCCCATGCACCAAGCCCTGATGCCAGTCCCCAGGGAGACGATGGTTGATGAGAGAGCCCCAGGCAGCGTAGGTGCAAAGCTGAACTCATTTCCTGGCCACTTAGGAGCAGCCTGCAGACTGTTTGCATGCATCCACCTTAACCATGTGAAAAAGTCTCGGCATGATCATTGCCTGGGTGTTTTTTGAGAAAAGGGTTCCATCTGTCGACTCCAAGTATTCTGGTGGAGCCAGCAGCTACTGCAACACACGATGCTCTGACTCATTTCTTCGGGGTCTTCAGGCATAGCCAGGAACAGGATAACTTGGGAACATTGCAACTCTGGGTCTAGGACCTACTTTTTACCATCTCTGACTGAAACAAAGAATAGCATGGACTCGGTCTGATTTTGCACCAAGATGTGCCAACAGGGAAGCAGGTAGCTAGATATTTAATAGCTGAACATTATTTTTTCTTCGTTGGGAATAATTCACATTATTTGTTTGCCTAGAAGCTGAGCACTCATCACAACCTCCTGACAGAAACGCAAGGGACCAGCAGGAGCACCATCATTTTGAAATAGGTGCTCTCCTGGCTGCATTGTCATTTTTAAACCCTCAACCCAAGGAAAATCCTTGGCCATTACAAATGCAATATTTCCCACAAGCGAAAAGAAAGAAATTTCCATCTATGCAAAATTATCTTACAGATGGCTGGGGCAGGAAAGTCATTGAGGAATGAAATAGCAGGGGCAGGGGTTTGAAGAAATGAGCTGGACTAATTTTAACTCAATGAAAGAAAAGCCTGCTGTTAAAAATGCCTGTGCTATCACAAAGGAGGGAAGAGCCCAGAAATGTGAATGTGTGAATGGGAGGAAAGGGGCAGAAAGGCTTTCTTTGGGGTCAGGGATGAATTAAAAAGGTAGTGAAATTTTAGTGGTAGGGGCAAAAAATCTTCTTTCTACTTATTTTGCTGCATGGGTTAGACTGAGGGCTCTTGAGCACAGGAAGACCATCTGAGCCACCAGTCTGCTCCTCTTCTGCTTAAAGACACAAAGATGTTAATCAGTGCAGGGCTGGAAACCCACTGTCCTCAGTTATGTGTTGCAGAGTAGCACCACTGGAGGGACTCACCTCTAGGACAAGACCTGCTGGGCCAGAGGACACTTTGAACTGGACAGAGAATGCAGCAGAGCAATGACACTGTACTTCTCAATCAGCTGCTCCAAAGGAATGGGAAATGCCACCTTCATTTTCTCCAGCTTACAACTCCAGGCCCCAGGCTTCTATAAAACCATGTCTAGGAAAATGGGGAAAACACCCTGTTTTACCACAAACAGTATTTTTGCATTTTAAGTTCTGGGAGAGGAAAAATGCAGCTTCAGGGTTTTTTGCAGTGTACGTTTTCTTTCCAGCAAGCCCACCAAGTTGAGCAGTCACCCACCCACGCAGTGGTGACACCCACATCCCCTTTAACTCACCGGTCCTCTCCATTGCAGCTGAAGTCTGGCCACGCCAGTTTCTCTGTCCAGGCCATCGTTCCCCTGATCACTGCCAAATCCCAGAGCAAACTGGAGATGGTGCGGGCAATATGGTTCTGGCTCTGCCACAACATCGGTAAGTCTGGTACCACTGTTTTGCAGAGATGTGAGAAGCCCTTTCTTCATACGCTACCTCCTGGATTTAGGTTCTTTGTGCCCTGCAGGACAGAGACTCCACAGTACTCCTGTTGAGTCATGAACTCAAATGTCCTCCTCTCGAATTCAGTAAAGTAACTGGAGTAGGAACTGGTTCCACCACAGGACCCTCCATTCTGCAAACGACACCTGATTCACTGGCACTCAGGTGCCAGACCCCCAGAGGCACCGGTAAGGCCCACCTGCCTCTGGTGCACTCAGCTTCAGTGCATTGGAGGTTGTTTCCCCAATAATGCAAATTCAGTGAGGCTGAGCTACGCCTGGCAGCAGTCATCTGGGGACACAGGAATCTCAGCACAATGCAGCCGCTTCGTGCTTCTTTACCCTACTACATCCATGTGTGCGAGACAATGTGACTGTCACTGTACCTCACTTGAATGGTGCAATGGCTGTTTACATGCACTGGGAACCCAGCGCCCCCAAGGCTTTGGCAGTTCTTTCCTCATATGGGGAATTGTCAAAATCTTGAATAACGATGGATAGAAGAGCTGTCATGGCTTCCAGGGTGGGTAGGCAGAGAAATAGAGTTGGGCAGGAGAAGGAATGGGATAGTTTTGGAAATAATAAACCCTTACGTTGGCCTGAAATCACATGGTATTCTCCCTTTCCTAGAATATGATGTGGACGGCTTCTTGGGGCTGTCTCAGAAGATCCACATGCCAGAGCAGGTCCTGCAAACGGGAAGAGCTGTGTGTTCTGGTTATGCCCATTTATGCCGGGAAATGTGCAGGTAAAATTCAGTTTGGGCTTTCTTCTCGTATTCCCTCAAAGATATGAGGTGGGAATACACATCTGGCATGGGGCTTGCCGTACAACCAGCATAATTTACCCACCATGACCCTGGCTCCTTCCTCCTCTACTCAGATGGAGGAGAATATATGGCTTTGGCAGATTAACCAGACCAGAGATAGGAGGGATGAGGGTTGGCAGTAGCTGTGGGGAAAGCAGGGGGCCAGATAAAAGCTGAATTTGGCCAACAGCTTACATGAGTGGGGCCCTGGCTTTAAGAAGGAGGTTGTACTTTTACCATGCAGGTTGGGTTGCTTTCCAAGAAAGCAAACACAAAGTAGTGTTTGGTCTGCAGTTGTTTTCCCTGATGACTCTTCCTGGACAGGGAGGCGGGTTTGAGTTGCGTGGAGGTCCCTGGGTTTGGCCGAAGCCTGGGATCCCGTGGAGGACGGTGGTGCCAGCAGCAGAAGAGCAGCCACATGTGGAATGCGGTGGAGCTGGAAGGACAGTGGTGGCTCCTGGATGCTTGTTGGGGTGCAGGGACTGTGGATGCAGAGAGCAGGTTTTTTGTACCCAGGTGAGACACCCCTTCTCCTGTTGTCGCTGGAGACATGGTCCCTAACACAAATGGAAAGGGTCAATTTGACTTCAGAGATACCCCAGAATGGCCATCTCAGCCCTTTCAATGGACCACTTACAGTCTTGTTTCACCAGACCTTGACCCTCTTTTTTCACGTATACCCACAGAGGCTACTTGCAGAAGGTCCAGAGAGCTATTCTCCTCATCCACAGCTATGGTGGGTGCTCAGGGACCTCATGCAAACATGGACACTCTGCATGAAAACATCTATGTTAAGGGCTTTATTGCTTGAACTTGGGTAGTAACTTTTCAGATGACAACTTCACACTCCAAAATTGTTTTTAATCTGCAGCGAGTATCACTTATGAAGTAACAAATCCTCTTTTACACAGCAACTTGGCTTTTATGTGGTTCCATATGTAATTACTTGAGATTTCTCAGCCCATGCTAAGCAAATAATGACTCTCATGAAAGTTATTTGTACAATTTAATAATTTCCATTAACTGTATTATGGGATTGCATTCTTAATTTTTTTTTCTCTAATAATGCATAATGAAATAATTGTGGAATTTCTAATAGATAATTATCTTGCTGAGAACGGTTTAAAACGCCAGTGAGCGTGTGTTGTTTTTAGCTGAGCATGGGGAAAAGAGGAAAAGGAAAATAAAGCATCACTTACAGCAACAGGCAGAGATAACAGCTTCTTGTGGGTCCAAACACAGTGTCCTCAAAACCTTCAGGTCAACAGATGCAACAGGGCTTCACAGAATGACCTCAACACAAGGCTGAGCACACATCTGGAAGGTGTCTCACTCGGCACACACCTAAGCAATGATGATATTTGGAAAGTCAGGTTAGGAACATTCAGATTGGAACCAAGATGCGTTTTGTTTCTTAAATCATATGTAAATTCTTGGAAGATCAGACATCATATTGAAATATACCCACAAGTTACAGGCCTTAGCAGAGGAATCATTCAGAAAAATTGTCTCCTCTGCAACTTGTTGGATCATCTTATCTGGTTGCTGGAAGAAGTCTGTTACAGGGCTGGGAACTGCAGTTTCAACTCTGGGCATCTTTATGGGAAAAATGAAAAGAAAATAAGGACAGCAAAAAACAAAATGCCAAATGAGAGCTAGATTGTCCCTTACTGAAGTTGGTGAGGCTCAGATGGTGTGCAGGAAGCTCCCTTCCCTTACAAGCTGTGCATCATAACCACTCAGGATGCTAAGGGTTTTCTTGCTCCTTCCATGGTATCTTCTCCTTTCACCTTTCAGGCATGATGATTTTTTCTTCCTTACTGACCCCGAGCACTTCATTGAGACACACTGGCCAGAGGACCCCCAGTGGCAGCTTCTGCAGCCCCCTGTCTTGCAGGAAGACTTTGAGCAGAGAGTTTTTAAAACTTCAGAGTTTTTCAGACTCCAGCTCTCCCTCCTTTCTCCAAACACTTCTCTCCTCAAAACAGGTAAATGCAAAGAGAGAGATAAATTCTAGTAATACAGAAGCTTGCTTGGTTTTAAAGAAATGAGGTTGGGTTGAGGAATACATTTCTCCTTCAAAAATGGCCCATCTGTCTATTTTCCTGCACGTTTAACATCTAGTAGAGCAGAGGCACATATTTAAGCAATTTCTGAAATCATGGCCATTGTGTGATACTGTGATTAGTAAACTGGGAATTAGGATTCATAAATTATACTTAAATGAGCCAGATCACTTAAGGCCTTTTGTGCCTGGCTTTTCCCATCGAACAGTAGCAAAATAACTTCAACATACCTGAGACACAATCCTCATTGTGTTCATAAGCTGAGGAGGAAAACTCCCAGATAAAACATGGCCTGAGACGTTCATGTACTATTTTTGGAAAACGAGGGGAGGTGGGCAGAGTTGGTTTTCCTTGATTGTATTTTTATGAGGAATTTTCAGGTTGGATACAGCATGACCTTCTTTTAACCTGAACACCATTTGCACATCCATTCCCCTGGATGGTCCCAAGAGTATATGGATTTTTCCTGCAATTTGTTTTATCAAGACAGCAAGCTAGGAGACAAAGTAGTCTCAGATTGAGGGCAGCTGTCAGGCTTACAGAAAATGAATGTACAACAGACAAGGCACACTGTAAAGCTTTTAACCAAGAAGTTATTACTTACCCAGAGAACAAACTCCTCCAGTATTTCTAGGATGCTGGGGCTTTGCTGAGATGGGTTATCATGCACCTTTTGAGCAGCAAGTGGTCTGTGCAAATCAAATTAAATTGGGAGCAGCTGAAGAGATGATGATGCCCTTTATGCAAAGCTCTCATGGTGCTTCTCCACCGCAGAACCTCAGAGCTTCCTGGGGAGGGGACCTTGTCTACCTCTACTCAAGGTCTCACAGTACCTACATTGCAAATGCAGGAACAGAGACTTGGAGAAACCCCTTTCAAGTCTAGGTCACCAGGGAAGCTCCAAGGCATAAAACCAAACAACACAACGTCTGCTGTCTCAGAGAAAAAACAGGAGATCAATAGTCCAACCAGTCCCTTCATCTGGGTGCCAAAGCGGTAAATTGCAAAACATAGACTCTCACCAAATATCATTTGTGGTGGGACAAAAGCCCAAAGGGAAGAATGAGGAAAAATAAGTATTTCATTATTTTCTCCGCTCCCTCCCTCAGTTTTTGATAGCCAAAAGACATAGGGATGCCACTATGGACCTGGGGGGAGATGTCAGGGAAGGAAACCTGCCTGGCATATCACAGCTACATCACTCTTTTGCACCCCCTTGGTTGGAGGACCTCCTGTCCCTCAACCACAAAACTCTCTGGGTGACCTAGTCTACAGGCACAGTTTTCTTTTTTCTTCCAAAACTGAGATGAAAGATTTTTCCATTAGAATAGGTAAAAAAAACCCAAACAACAAAAAACCCCATTTTTTTTCCCTCCCTTGTGAATTTCTCATCTTGTGGAGGGAAAGAACTGGATTCCTGGACCTAACCTGAAAAGTTTAACCACTGAAATTAGCCTCAACAGCCAGCCCCATATCAGAGGTGTGTTTAAAACACTAAATTGTAAACCCAGATTGTGAACCAGCCGGATGTCTGCTTTTGTTGATTCAAAATTAGGGTTATACTGATCTAAGTTGATGGAAGTCATCACCTTAAAGGGTACAATTAAGCATGTAAGGCAATCTCAGTGCAAAAACCACTCAAGATCTTTGGTGCAAAATCAGCCTATTTTCCCTCTTTGGCTACTGTGGGTCAGTTCCTGCTCTATTGCATTTGAGCAGCTCCCATCTGCTTAAAAACGCTTAAAGGTTTTCAACCAAGATTCCTCACACAATCACTATCTAATGGGAGCTGATGGTGGGACGCCACACCTTGCAAAGGGACCTGATTTTCAGGAAATACTTGACTCACATCCTCTGAAAACCCAGCCCTTTTAATTGCTAACGTGTCCCAGGCTGTTAGGGCTGGTAATGGCATCAATGAAGGGCATTCAGTCCTATGGAATCAAGACTTTATAAAAATTGATTTATATTTTTTTTTAGAAAGGCAGTCATTGGTGGCATGCAGTAGATACAATAGCTAGGGTGGGAGAGGGGAAGGGAAGCCTTTTAAACAAGGCTTCGAGAAATTAGAAACATGCCTGTAGTTTAATGGTGGGGTTTTTTTTCCCCAAACAATTAATGCGACATACGTTGACCCCCTGCAGCACTGAGCGTGCTGACATGGGAACACATCCCCAGCTTCACCTGGCCTCCCTGGAAACCAGGAATCTCTAGCGCATGGCTTGAATTAACTCAATAAAACAAACAAATGTTTGTTTTAAACCTAGCCATTAATTATCTCCTTGGGTCTCCTTCCCAAAGCGAAATGCATTGCTGGCTTCCCTATCTCCATCATCGCTGGCTCCGCTGCATACAATGTTCTGTTCTTTTCTTTCTTCCTAAAGATCCTAATATGATGCAGCCGGCCAGGCCAGCAGCTTCGGAAACTAGCGTAGAGAGAATTTAATAACAAGCAAACCTGCAGTTAATAAAGTCTGTCATCAGTAATGTCTCCACTGAACACTTGCCAGGAGAGAATTGTTTGCACTTACTGTGTGAGCCAAGTCACAGTTTTAACAGGCAAGGCACAAATAAAACCCAGCCTTCTCATTCTTTTCGCATCTCTGTTTCAACCTACCAACAAAAACTGTGGGGCAAACAATGAAAAAATCCAGATTCAAACAGGAAAAAAAAAATACAAACTTGTCCCCCCATTATTCATTAGATTATGAAACACATTTCATAATCTAATAATTAGCAAGGGACAATTTTTTCAGCGTGAATCTGGAATCTTTTGTCATTTTGTGTTAGCATCCAAAACAAATGAACATTGTGCACAGCGCGGGTGCTGATACCAGCCGTGGGCTCCCACCGTGCCATTGCTCGGTACTCCATTCTCTCCAGCAAAATCGTGGTGAGGGTGGGAGGGTGCAGAGCAGCCGCATTCTGGACGCGAGACAAGCCATCCTTGGGCACTTAGGGACCCTAGGTAATGAAAAAAAGGCTTAATTTGCACAGACCTTGAGGATGGTGGGTTTAAGCACACCTCAGTACATCTGTATGCCAATACCAGGCTCTGTGAAGCACTCTGGGATCCTTCAAGGGCAAAAGGACTCAAAGTCTTGTTCTCTGTGGCCATTTTTCTCATGTTTTCATCTGTACCTGGAGAAAAAAAAGATATAAAATACTGTTAAACCAGGGTTTTTTAGTCAGGCTACCCCAGTACCTGTGGCTTCACATGGGATGATGTAGTTCACCACGTGCTGAAAGCAGCCTGCTGTCTGCTGGTTAGACAATCCCATCTTCTTCAGGGCCAAGACTTCAGGGTTTGCGAAACTGTGCCCTGTCTCCATCGCAAAATCAACCAACCACCCCTTCTGCCCGGGAGCAGATGGAAATCCCTTGGGAGGGCTTGCTGCACCGAGAAGTGCTCTCTGTTACTGCGGGATGGCTTTACAAGCAGCAAGACATGGCGCATGGAGGGTGGGGGTGAAACCAAGGCCACTGCCACTCTTCTCCTCCATGGTGACCTCCCCCTGGAGATGCTTCATTTCTGAGTGTGAAGGTGGGCTCAGATTGGCTTTAAAGCTGCCTGCTGCGCTCCACCTGGGCGAGCAGATTGGTTTATTGCTGGGGAGGCACTGGGCGGTGTGTGGTGGCCCTGAGCAGAAGATTGCTTATGTCCGCCTGAGGAAAAAAAGTCACTGGGAAAGAGCCTCAACGTTTACCCACCAATCACAACACCACCACCAGGTACCCATACCAAAGCGCCTCTTCTTTGGACCTCCTGCTCTCCCCTCCTCCTTGGTTAGCACACAATCCAAGCCAGAAACCTGTGGATTTTTGTGATTTGGTAAGATCAAAAGTTAGAAAAAATATTTTAATAATAATAATGGGGAAAATTAAATTCATTCCTAAAATGCGTCAGTGATGTGGGATCTCCTACCAGCAAGGCTGGGTTATTTTGATCCTCTCAGCTACTTTGTTGGTTTCACACCACAGTACAAGACCTGCAGCTTAGAGGAATGACTCCGGCTCCAGAGGCCATGCGAGGACTACTCCATATGGGACAGCTTTAATTTAGTTATTAGGTGTCTCAGGGCCCAAAGAATAGCTATTTGTACCTGTCCCCTTCATCTCCAGATCTAGTGGTATTATCATTTCTCTTTCAGCAAGAGGTGAGGAAGGGTCTTATTAAGGTCCTTCAGCAGGTAGAGACAAAAAGAGAAAGAGAAACAGTTCCCTGTCTCTCATGCAGACAATTTGGGTCAACACTGCAAAACTGAGTGTGTTACACAGCTGATCAAAGCATTGTAAAAGGTGTTTTTTTCACCCTTCTACAGCCCATGGGGAGGTGTCAGTGATGCTGGGGAGCACCCACCCAACAGAGTTCACTTACCAGCTCTCCAAGCTCCAGGGCACCATAACTGGAGAGGATGTAAGCGCAGTTCATGGGATGATGACAGTGTCCGAGAACAACATGACCATCAAGGTGACTCCCCCAACTGAGGGCTTGTTTGACCTCATGATCTTCGCGCGCCACGCTGACTCTCAGGACCCATACAACTGGGTATGCTCCTATCATATCCAATGTTTGGAGCCACGCAATGGAGAGAAACTGCCTGAAAACCCATTTCATTTCTGGGGCCTTCACCAAAAGATGAGAGATTTTGGCATCAAGGAGAGCAGCCACAAAGGGGAGTTGCTTGTTGCTCCACAGGGAACTTTGCTCTTGACTCTCCAGACATCCCGACCCTTGCTTGCTATGTATGAGCTGGCTAATAAAGATTTAGATGCTGCTCTGAGCAAGAAATGCTTGGCTGCTCAAGCTGAGGAGGAGAAATTGAGTTGCCACGTGCTCTGCCCTTTTGAGGGTTACTACCGGCTCTCCGTGTTTGTGAAAGATTTAGGAGGCAGTACCTTCAGGAACACGGCCAATTTCCTCATTCGTTGTTTGAGGCCCGTGAACCAGAACGAACTCTTCCCCTCGGGGCTGAGCATGCACTGCGGGAGCGGGATCAGCTCCAATAGCCATGGTCTCTCCAACCCCAGCCACTCTTCCCCCATCATCACCACCAAACTAGGGAAGTGCAACATCACCTTCCACGCGCCCGCTGACATCGAGGTGACCGCCAGCTTGAGTAAGGACAGAGTCATCAGCACCAAGTATCCCCTGGAGAGGTATGTCCTGGTTACCCACCTGAGGACTAAAGTCAGCGTGTGTGTTGCGCTCCCTGAGTCAGGCGTCTACAAAGTGGGCCTTTTTGGTAGAAGCAAAGACCACAAGGACTTTGCCCATATTTGTGACTATATCATATGCTGCTTCTCCAGTCCCAGCTGGCCTCCCTTCCCCAGGGTGTACAGCCTGTGGAGCAGAGGGTGCGTGTTGCTAGAGCCACGCACAGGGGTGCTCCAAGAGCAGAGCTGGGTCCGCTTCAGGATCAAGGTGCCGAAAGCCTACCAAGCTGTCATCCTTGGGCAAGAGAAGACTGTGCTGCAGCAGACACCGAACGTGGTCTGGGAAGGGGATGTGTTTACTGGGGCTGCAGGGACGCAGATCAAACTGGCAGCCAAGTTCAGCCAGCACTGCTCCTCTCTGGAGGTCATCCTGGCGTTTGAGGTGGAGGGTGGTTCACCTGCCTCCCTGGGGTGTTCGGGGTAAATCACAGAGAAGGGCTGGACGTGCTGGGAAGGATTAAAAAAGCCAGGGGAGGAAGCAAACACTCTCAAAACTGGAGGATGTTGAGGAGACACGGACAAACTCCCAGAACTTTATGGCATGTCGGGGGGAGTCTGGGTGTTACCCGCAGAGCTTTTCTTCCCGCAGGATATCCAGATACTTGCTGGGGCCTCCTATCCCACTCAGAGATGTTGCCGCCGTTTAAATCAGCACCAACATATGGAAGGCTCCTAATATTTTGCTTCTGTCAGAGGAAACCATTGTTCGGCTTCTCTACAGGAAGGATGTCTCACTGCTTATTACCAGCTTGAATAATTGTTTGGAATGTTTTATTTGACATTTATTCAAGAACTTGGAAACCCACATAGTTTCTTTCTCTTGAGAGGATAACAACAACAACAACAAAAAAAAAACCAACAAAAAACCCCAAAAACCAAAAGCCCAAACTGGAGCCAATAGCTTCAGATGGTAGCAAGATTTTTAAAATGTAAATATATAGTAAACCAGCTAAGACCTCCTTGCGGAGAGGCTCTGTGCTTTGGCAGAGGAATGGGGAAAGGAGGAGATGCTGTATTTTATCATCTGTGTCTTTAAAATATCTTCCAGGTTTTTCTTATCAAGGATGACATGTAGATATATATTTCAGAGCACTGAGGGCTTAGAACAAAGAGAAGGAGCAGGCAAGGAAGCAGCTCTGGAGCCAAATCATCTAATCACTGAACAGAAAGTACAGGCAACTCTGCTGTTAAACTCTGACGCATGCTGCACAGCACCACAAACATCAAAAAAATACCAAAAGCAAACTCAACTTTCATACTTAGGTGGAAGACCATGACTAAAAGATACACAGTGAAAATACTTCTCCATGCCTGCACTGAACTCATGCTTGAAACAGGGATTCCAG
Source organism: Calidris pugnax (assembly GCF_001431845.1). Lineage (NCBI taxonomy): Eukaryota > Metazoa > Chordata > Aves > Charadriiformes > Scolopacidae > Calidris > Calidris pugnax. The sequence goes on from NW_015090793.1 coordinate 13,020,924, forward strand.
TGACAATAGTAAAGAACAAGAACCATGGGTTATTTTCAGATGCTGCACAACAAGGTGGTGGGGGAAGACAGTCTGCTTTCTTCAGGTTTGTCAATTTAAGTTTCACTTGTAACAGAAGTTCAAGTAGGTCTGAACCTTTTCTGGGCCTGAAAATCAGATAATGCAGCTAATGTATCGGGATACACATTTCACACCAAACTTGCTGGAACCATACTGACATGTTAGAAGATTCCCTGAAGATCAAAGTACAAGGACTACTTTGAATTAAAGGAAGCAATTGCAGTGGTAGACGTAGGCTAAACTCTTGCGTGTGGTGCTAGAGAACAATTTAAGAAGTACAGCTCCCTGGATCTTCTCTTCTAATCCATGTTCTGGCCTCCCTATACTGGGCCATCCTCTTGGATGGATATGGGAAAGAGAAGCATAATTTGACTCAGTTCCCTTGTGTGTCTTTCAGAATGATGATAGACACAAAAAAAAGTCTGCTCCCTGTGAGCCTGAGCAGACAACCCACAGCCCAGCCCCAAAAGTCAGAGCCTGGAAAGCTGCTGGCAGTCAGTGTTGTCTTCTGAACAACCCCCACCAGCTGAGTAACTTTGAACACACCTTCCATGACCAACAGTCTTCTGACCATCCCCTGAGCAATGGGGATGTTGCTGTGCAACTCTCCACACCTCCTCAATGCTTCCCAACCTGCGCATTGTCCACGGACAGCACTGATGGTGAAATTATATCTGCAGACCCAGCAGGCTCCCAAAGACTGTGTTTTTGCTTGTGTTTTGTGGAAACACTTTGGCTGGGTGAACAAAAATGAGTGACAAGTGAAATGACTCTCAGTTCCCACTGCCATCTTCTTCTCCATGTCCTTTTCTTTTCCAGTCAGTTTTGCTGTTAACGTTCCTCAGCTGTGCCTCTCTGACACTCTTGAGCCACTTTACGTATCTGTGTGTACACACATGTTGTTAGCTGAAATTGTCCCATCTTTGCCCAAATTTAAGCAGGCAGGTCATGATCACATGCCTCTAGGGAAAACCCAACTTCCAGCTCAGTGATTAATTCCTCTTTATCCATCATAATGTGGTCCAGACTAGAATTACCTTGAATTGGGGTCCAAACAATTTATGTCAGATTATAATTACCTGGAGGTGCTGAGAACTTTAATGATGCTCCCACAAGGGATTTTTTACTTCAAGTATCTGAAGTCAATCTACTCATATTTCCTCTCTGTGCATGCTCGGGTATAGCATGTAACCTATTTTAAATGTCTTTCTTATTTAGATTTACATACCTCAAAGCTTGTGCCCAGAGCTCTAGGAGCCTTTGCAATAAACATGAGCACCAACTCTCCAAAAATAACAGCCTTGGGGCAAACGCCACTTATGAAAAAACAACAATAAGCAAAAGAGCAAACCTTTATGCCTCTCCTCCTCTCGCCCCAGCAGGATTAAATTAGGTAAAGACAGATTACAACACATACCTGCAGCTATAGAACACACCTAGTTCTGAGCAAACTTAGTTCAAAAAGTCATTAGGAGACCTCCAGGCATGCACCAAGCTGTGGATGGCCAAAAACAGAACAGGAGTGTGGTGGGTTCACCCTGACTGGACACCAAGTGGCCACCAAAGCTGCTCTATCACTCCCTCTCCTCAGCTCAGCAGGGGAGAGAAAATACAAGGAAAAGCTGGTGGGTCAAAATAAGGACAGGGAGAGATCACTCATCAATTACATCACAGGGAAAATGGACTCAACTTGGAGAAATTAGTTTATTACTAATCAAAATCAGAGTAGGATAACGAGAAATCAAACCAAATCTTTCCCCCTACCTCCTCCGACTTCCCAGGCTCACCTTCACTCCCCATTTCTCTACCTCCTTCCCCCAAGCAGTGCAGGAGGATGGTGAATGGGAGTTGTGATCAGTTCACCACATGTTGTCTCTGCTGTTCCTTCCTCCTTTGTGGGAGGACTCCTCACACATTTCTCCTGCTCCAGGGTGGGGTCCCTCAGGTGGGAGATAGTCCACCAAATGCTGTGCCCAGAATCTTTGGCTTTACACATTTCCCTGTGCTGTGCCTGTGTTTTTCTTGTCATTAGTGTGAATTATGTTAATAATTGTTTACGCTGAATGTATCCAGTGATTCTGTACTGTTGAGGTGCCCATGAAAATTGTGTTTTCTTCGGCTTCTTCTTGTGATTCTTCCCTTCAGTGCTATTAAAACCTGAGATGTCCATCTTTTCCAAGCTGTATTTGGACTTTATGGAGTGTGTTGGGTGGGCAGTGAGGGTGCTGGAATTTGCAGAAAGAAACCGAGATGTTAGTTGTCAGACTGCAGCAAATGAACAGCAGGACATGAGTTAAAGTTTTCCTGTTCACGTGCTCCAGTTGGGATGAATTGTATGCTGGGAGTACAGCCCTGTCCGTATGTGTCCATGGGTTTTATACACCAGGAGACCATGCCAAAACTGCAGTACTACAAGTTAGCATACCAATACAGCAACACTTCTTCTACCCTTGGAGCAGGTCATGGCTGTCCATACGGCTACACGTGCCCTGCATGTTTGTGCATGTCATGAACCAGCCTGGTCCAGCTCCTGTGCTGGAGCTCCTTGTGTCCTGTGCTGCTGCTACAGCTTAGGGATCGAGGGATTAGGGATCGAGGGTAGAATCCAGCTGTGGGGATGTCTACACTGGTGTAGCACTTGCTGAAAGACCGGACCAGACCAGATTAAATAGCTGGACATGATCAAATAAGCCCCACACAATATGAGAATAGCACAAGAACTGCTGTAAGAAAATGCCCAAATGCCCTCAAAAATACAGAAAGATGGGGAAAAAAATCTATTTCAAGTAAAAAAAAAAATCAAGTAGATTTCAAACTTTTCCTCTTTGGCCTGACAACTGGGATTTCATGGCAAAGATGCAAGAAAAAAATGGGTATAGACAAGAATGTATGAAAGAACTGCATTTCTCAAAGCAGCGCTAAGCTCTTTCATACAGTCACAGGAGATGTGTGAGAACAGTCTTGTTCAGCAGGTCCCTGGAGATCTGGCTGGGAAGATGAGTGGGAGGGAGGAAGGCTTAAAAATATTTTTTCAGAGAAAGCTTGGCTGCGGCTTGTGTCTCCGCAGGCTGGCGTAGAAGGGGGACTGGAGATAAACAGACTTCTGCTGGAGGTACTCTTCCTCCTCTCCAGACTGGCAACATAATATTGATAACCCAGAAAAGATGAATCCAGAAAATCCCTGAGGAGGAGTACTAAGATATAGCACAAGTGACTCCAGTTGTGGAAGTCTCACTTTCCACAGAAAAAGGAAGTAAATGATGAGCAAGCATTTCTGCACACAGCAGGAGAGGGATCTTCCAGAGGCGAAGGCCGGTGGGAAAGCTGCAAAGGGCATTTCTATAACAACAGAACCAAGAGATTAGCTCCTGGGTAGGCTAAGCACTGGGCAAACATATCTCCCAAATCCCACATTATTAAGGATTTAAGCTACAAACCCATTTTACAAAGCTATCCGACCATGGACACCTCGTTAGCATTTTCGTGACTGCAGCCAGAGATGTTTCATCTCTAGGAGCTGCAAAAACAAGTCGCCACAGGACATAAGTTGGGCAAGAACAAAAGAGAGAAGGAACAACCTCCCATTGTATCAAAGAGCCGACCTCCTTAGGAGAGACTCGCCAAGAGCACTGGAGTGATGAGAAAACCGTGACATCACATTTACAACATTTTTTTCTTGCTTTACCAAAGTCTTCACTGCCCTGGCTCTGCTGTTTTCCGTCCGTGGGTACACTGCGTACTCAGTACACACATAAGAAAAGAACTTCTGCTATCAACCGTTCTGTTTACCACGAATAAAAGCGTGGTAACCAAGGTTACTTGGGGTTTGCGCCTGTGATTTTTGTTCCCAGAGAAAGCAATATTCCCCCTCCCTCTTTTGGTGGTGCACTGACAGCACATCCTCGGATGAAACAGGGCTCCATTGTACTAAACCCTGAGCACAAGAAGATGGGGCCCCTGCAACAGACCTTGCAGCCAAGAAATAAGCAGGTACCCTGGGGTCAGATATTCCAGGGGTTGGCAGCCTTCACGTGGTGGCTGTGGAGGCCAACTGCCTCCTGGACAGTTACCTCCAGGACAAGCTAAACTGTCCCAGTTCCCCCAGACCTTGCTGCAAATGTCCAGGAATGGTGTCACAGCCCTGGGAAAGTCCTCTCAATTCTCCCCAGAAGCTGCATTTGCAGAAGGACACCTGGGCTGTTACTGTCATATGGCTAATTAGCTTTGCATCTTGGGGGGGGTTTTGATGCAATCTTGCCTCTTGGATCAGACCAAGGGTTCACCAAGGCCAGGTAGGAGCCAGAACCAGTGGTAGGAGAAATGCTGCAGCTGTACAGCGATGGTTGCCTCACCTTACCTTTCTCGTTTCCAGCAATCTGCAGTCCTCCCCCTGCAGACACCAAGTTTGCCTCTCTGTTACACTGCTTACTGGCTCTTAATGGAACATTTCTTCTACAGATCAGGCTTTCTGGACCTAGTTACACTTCTGGCTTTGCCCCCAAGAAACTGTAGCAAGGAGTTCCTGAGTGGAACTGCAGATTGCACAAAGGAGATCCCAAGGAGGATCCAGGTAGCTAAACCCAGCCTCGCTGAGAAATACTGAAATACTGCATTGCTTCTTCAGGTCAACTGCAGGGAGGTCTTCGGGTCTCGAGGCAGTTCTGTCTGCAAGGAACTGTAAGAACTGACTTACTCATTGCACATACTGATGGATTAAGGGCAATGCTGACTATCTGAATGTTGAGTTCTCAATACTCAGCACAACAGTGGGCTCAGTGAGTAACAGAACTCGGCTCTGAGCAGCCACGTACAATCTAACCAGTAAGGACTAAGCACTCATGAACCTTGTAGGAAGAACCTTATTGGCAACAAGGGAGCCAAGGGTAAACAAACTTCCACATTAGGCTTATTAGCCCTGATGGACCCTTCCTAACCATAAGTTCCAACAACAACCGAGTATATCCCTGGTTTCCCATTTCCAAGACATGAAAAAGGATATAAGGGAACATCCAGCTTCTGCTCACAGACCTTTTGTTGATCTATATTTTATATACACAGAAAACCAAATTTTTTTAATCATTTTGGTTAGATTTTTCTTCTCCAGAAATACTCCTTTCCTTGGAGAACTTGGTCCCCTGCGATCAAGGTGGCATCACAAGATGGGGCAGCCAGGCTTGGGATCCATTTTCAGGTCATGTTATTGTTACAGTCCCCCCTCCTGTGTAAGTTCCGTTTTTATTTCAGTATCTCTTTGCTAGAAATGTGCTTAATCTGTTCTTCTTTTTTTTCTCCTAGGCCTTCCCCAAAGACAGTCTGAATTGAACATTTCAGGTATCTCAAAATGGGAACAAAACATAGCTCAGATCCCAAAAATAGCTGCCCATCAAAGAGGCAACACAGAAGCCAGGAAACAGCTATGCACTTTGTTTTCTTTCTCCTATGTTCTTTTTAACTTCACTTGGGAGGAGAACAGAGTAACCTCTGCTCCTGGCCTTGCAATACTCTGCTAATTTGAGGGAAGGGCTCCATGCAGGGATCCGCAGCCCTACATGACTTCAGACACAAGCTAGGGTCTCTCAAGTGCTTCTGACCTAGATCTGACTGAATCAAGGCTATCCTCCTCCTTACATCATCTGTAGGGTCAACTAGAAAGCAGAAAAGCAGAATTTTGGTGCTGAGTCTTCTTTAGCCAACCTTTTCTTTCCAAGCCAGAGGGGAGGTTTGCAGCACACTACCACATCGCTCAACAACTTTTCCCCATTTTTTTTCTTTCTTTCTTGCTTTTCTCCCAGGGGAGGCAGCTCTACAACAGCATTCAGACTGAGAGCTTAGTATTTCTAGCACAGCAGAAGTTATCAAAGTCATCTCTGTGTGGTACGGGTGTCTGAAAACACCCATGAAAGAAGGATGAGTCCTCATGAGCACCACAGATGGGAGAAGCAGAGCGGGAAGGATGAACCCAGAAGGTGGCAAAGCCATGCGAGCTAAGGGTAGCCTTCAGCAACCCTGGCATGATACAGTGGCAAAAGGCTGGTGATGAAGCAGAAGCACAAACAACTCAGCACCAGGGTTGTACTTCGAATCTGCAACCATCATTTCCCCCCAAAACCCAGCACCTTTTCTTTCTGAACAGGGTTCATCTGCTCCCTTTACTTCCATTGGAAATGAAAGAGGAAATCTGGCTGCATATGATACGATATTAATTGAAAGACTCTGACATACAGAGACAAAGGAAAAAAAAATGGAGAAAAAAAGCAAATTCAATTAAGTCACGAAAATTAATGTGTGGTGTGATGACCTTTAAGATCATCTAGTCCAACCATTAACCTAACTCTGATAAAAAAACCATCACTAAACGATGTCACTAAGCACTATGTCAACCCATCATTTAAATACATTCAGGGTTGGTGCCTCAACCACTTCCCTGGGCAGCCCATTCCAATGCTTAATAACCCTTTCAGTGAAAATTTTTTTCCTAATATCCAATCTGAACCTCCCCTGGCACAACTTCCTCTTGTCCTGTCACCTGTGACTTGGGAGAAGAATCTTGTACAGGTATCACTTAGCCCTTCAAGGGCTTTCTGCAGCACATTAAGGAATGCCTTCCTCAGGTAAAACTGAGAGCATTCTTCATGTTTACTGAGCTTCCCTTTTGCCTTCTATCACAGCAGCTTCCAGCAACAACCATACCTCTTGGCAGGGGACTCTGGAGACAATGGTTAGGAAAGAGAACATAGGTAGGGACAGCATTGCATGGACAACTGCACAACCAGAGCAGAAAAACAGGGAATTAAACAATTACAAAACCTCTCAAATATCCAGATCACAAAGAAAACGATGATTTGTTCCTCACCATCCTGTAAGTAGGATACAAGTGTAGATTACTGGCCTGGAAAGCAATGGGAAAGCTGCTGAGAGAAGACCATGCACCCCAAAACAAGTGTCTTCATGGCTCAGCCTTTGAAGGCTCTCTGCAACAGTGTACAAATTGTGCTTGAAATGTCAGATGGGCAGGAGTACTGAAGGCAGAAAAAAGGATGAGAACACCTCTGTGGTAAGCAAGAGACACTCAGTCATGGCAGACTTGCTGCAGACAATCAGAAATGTTCACTTACAACAAAAAGATTGATCCAAGGCAGAGGGAAAATGCCTTCCTGGCCCACTCCGGCAACTGTCTTTCCCCACGACAGGCTTTGCCAAAGGAATCCTCCAGGCTGCTTTTTGCACACATTAAGCTTTGATTGAAAACGATCGTTATTTTCCTACCCTCACCGGTTGCCAAGAAAGCGGCAGAAGGGTGAACTCAGCGCTGTCTGCGAGCCAGCTGAATCAGAAGCTCTCCGAGAAGTGAACTCCTCCATGCGTCCCAGAGGGACCAGCAAATTCAGGACAGAGTTTAATGCATCCTCAATGACGTTGACATGTCCCTCCTCTGTTACTGTGTCCCACAGAATCAGGTAGCGGGCTGCCATCTAGGACTGTAAGGAAGAAAACTTGGGGTTTGAGTCTAGTTGAAGCAGGAAGAAAGAAACCCTGTGGTTCTAGCCACGTGAAAAGATGTTCACTCTGCTTCCCTGTGCCTTAATCCCTTCCTAGATATCAACACCCTGGGCTTGCAACACATCTGGTTTCCCTTCCTCCTACCAGAGATGAGATGCACTGCTAACCAGCAGAAAGCTGGAGCCAGCCACCCTCGCATCCCTGCCTCAGGCTGGACCAGCAGCTGAGAGGTGTTGGAGGAAGCGAAGATGCTTCCCTGAAAGCAGGATGGCTGCTGCATCCTCTTTCTGTTGTACTCAGAAGTCCAGGAACTGCAAGCAATTTCTCTGTTTTCCTCCTAATATTTAAAGCAGAAACCTTCTGTTCTGCCCAAGGCAACTTCTAATAGCATCTGTAGTCACCAGTGCACATGAAGATGCATGTTAGGTAGGTGTATGTCATCATGGTGATCAGTTCAGCATGGAATACACTGAACAGGAATAGGTCAGCTGTGACAGCACAAAGCGTGTAAGAGGCACTGTAATTTGTAGTTCTGTCTTTGTGTTCTTCTTCGTGCCAACAAAGGGAGAAGGGATGTGTCTGCTGGTACAGGATGAACTTCAGCCCTTATCTCAAGAGGTTCCATAGGGAAATACAACAAAATTCTCTATTGTTGCACAGGAAACACATCTTTCAACAGTCTTCAGCATCAAATCTGCCTCTGGGACCTTCCCTGTCTGCTGGTGACATGCCTTCTGACCTTGAGCAAAGCGCTTCCTCCCCATTTCCCCACAATGTGGCAAAGCCTGCAAATAGCTTCAGAGCATCAGGAGGGCAGTGGTCCCCAACCCAGCACCAAGCCAGGGTGGCGCATGAAGCCTCCACATCCTACGCTGGGTTTTAGGAAAGAGGAGAATGATGTAGAGGGTGGGCACATGGGGCTAGGACCTGCTTTCCTGCCTGTGCTCCTACAGCCCAAACTCCAGCAGCAGGACACTGTGCGTCCTGTGTGTTTACAACCCTCTGACTGCAGAGACAACCTGGACAAAATGACCCAACTTCAGATTTGATGCACACAAGCCACCTTAGGTATTCTGCATCTCTCTCCAGAAGGTCCTGCAGCCCATCCTTACCTTACGTCTTCTCTGGCCTCCCCTCTTTGCCAGTTCCTCAGTTATTCTTTCTCCGGGGCTTCCCAAAGCAAGCAGAGGCACAAGGAAAAACCATGGACAAAAACAGCTCTTAGGCTGACAAGATAAAGAGTTAAAGCAGGCAAAGCAAAAACTTTGGAAGAAAAACCGTTATGTAATAAATCAGATATTAGAAGGCAGGAAGGTGTGCTATATAGAGGAATCAAAGTCCGGAACAGGATGTATACAAAGCAAATATTGAACTAACTTTGATAACACAGAAAAATAGAAGATTTTTGGTGGGGTTAACTGAAGGCTCAATTTTAACTATTATAAATTTCCTGTTTTACTCGTGTCGGGCGGTTTTACAGTGATCTATACAATACATTGTGTGCCTAATGATTTCCTAGCCATGAATGGGTCACTCAGATTTTACTTTCCATGCTTTTTTTTTTTTTTTGTCTGTCCTGGAGCAATAAAGCTATTGAAATCCTCCATGCCTTGCCCATTGGGTGTTTTCTTTCCTACCAAGACATCAAACTACCCTGAAGGTTTATTTTAAGCAAATTCAATAGGAGGGATCACACAAGCACCTTGTTGGAAGTGTACAATGGGAGCCGAACCCAGGTCTATTCAATTAACAAGTGCTCCATTTTCATGCTATTCCTGTTGTGAATTCATTTCTTTAATTAGGCTAGCAATTTATGAACCTAACAAGGCACCATTTGTCTGCAAACACGTAGGCAAACAAATTCCAGATCAATTCACATTGGAAGACAGAGGAGCTCATGAAGAGCTAAGCAGAACTAGAAACCTCTGTAGATACTACTAGACTTATCAAAAAGGAAGAGATAAAACTGAGAGCAAAGAACAGGCTTAAAAGAACGCTGACTCAAGGGACGTGTTCAGATTTATCTGAGAAAACCTAACTAATTTCTCTTAGGAAATGAAACTCACCAAGCAAGCATCCCCATTATCTATTCCCTTGCAAAACATTTCAAGCTTTACATGAGGTGAGGGTTTTGCATTTCAGCTACTCCTATTAGTAAGGGAGCACAATGTACCCACCATTCGAGACCTTCCTCCCAGCATCTAATCTGCGTTCTCCCTTGACCACTGCATGGCCCCTCTGATGTCAGGCAAAACAAGGCTCACTTCCAGTGTCTGCGGATGAGACAGGAGCTCCATCCACCCTAGTCACTCTTGCTTACACATTTTTGGAGTATTTATTTTCCAATCACAAGTGACCTGAAAAGCACAGGCTATCCCAGTGATCTGTAAGTGTCTAGGTCATCCCTAACCACACTGGAAATTCTGGCACCATTCACCTCCCATAACCTATTTGCATTTTTCAGTTTGCACTGGCCTCACATTCAGGTTTTCTTGCTTGGTTCCTTGAGTAATATAAGCTCAAATCCCTCTTCTCAACATCTTCATTTGATTTTCAGTGGTACCCCTCGGACCTCCACTTCATTCTCCACATTTTCTTGATCCTCTTCTGTCTATAAAAGTCCTCTGCACTTTACTTTCTCAGTAAGTTTACCGTACAAAACTTCTTGTGATTAAGATAATTTTCTTAAAATTATTCACTGCACGTGTTCCGCATGAGCTCCACCATGTAACCTTCCCTCAGCCCAATTCTCCTTGCAACATTGACCACCCTCATCAGACCTTCAGGTAATTCCTGACTGACCTTGTGACTCTTCCACCAATGCCCTTTGTCCCCATATTAACAGCTTTCCATCTTGTAAACAGATATATTGTGCAAGTTCAGGCAGATGAGATCTTCCATATTTCCTTTGCCTGGAAAAGGAGCTATTGAAGGAGAAACTCAAGTTCATAGGGAGCAGTCTGAGTGATAAGAGGGACAAACCAGCTAACCTCATGAGGTTCTTCCTAAATGAAATTTTGCAGCTCCTAGTACACCCATCTGTGCATCACTTCATCCATGTCTGTGGGCGGTAAGAAGTTACTATGGACCAGGGAAAAAAACAAAAAACCAAACAAAACTAAACTAAATTGTAAGATTTTTTTTCTTTAAGGCAGAGAAGATCTTGAGAGTGTCAGCTTGATCTTGTCTGATCAGCCTAAACAGAGATATTACCTGTTATGTTCTCCATGCCAGCACTGAAATGTGGGTGTAAGACACATTATGTAAATAAACGTCCCTCAGCTGTCAAAATTTGGAAGCAGACAAAGCCCAGGACCCTGGGGCTCAGCTTCTAGCATCCACACTATGGGTTAAGCAACCCAAGCTCCACCTTCACTCTGCCTGCAGATCCCACCAGATGAGATGACCCATCTGCAAGGGACAAATGTAAGGACAGAAGTTGAAGTAGGGAGATGCGGAGTTATGCCTGGAGATCCTCCTTTGATGGGAAGAGGAGGAAAGAAACCCTCAAGTTTAAGGGGACTGGAAGAAGGATTTGGGGAGGAATGGGAGCCTTTTGAAGCCATACCTTTTGAAGCTAAATGGCAGCATGAGAAAAGTAAATATACATTAGCTGGAAAGTTTGATTCTGCTGCAGAGTAAGTGGAGTATGAGGGAGGGGAGAAGAATTAGACACTTAAAACTTAAGTGGAAAAGGATGCACCCGCACAGCCCGTTACAGGAGCTGTATCAGAGAAGAGACCTTCTTCGACCTTTCCATTTGGGTCCAAAAAAGGAGACTGTAAGAACGACAAGTTTCTAAGAGCGTTCACAATATTTTAAACGTTACACTCTCCCTCTGAAGTTTCGGCTGCTAAAAATAAATTGACATTTCAACAGCCTCAGCCTAAAGAAGAAAGCTGCAGATTGGGGCCTAACACGAGGGCAGAGAGTGGAGGCTGCAGCGAGTGAGACACAGCACTGAGCCAGCACCATCAATGTACCCTCCGGGTGGCCACGAAGGTTAAAACCTGGAGCAGGTAAAACCATCACAGCTCCTGTGCCCTCCTGCTCAAAGCTTTTACTGCTCTTTATTTTTTACTGCTCACGCACAAATGCAAAGGTATTTCCTCTGATCCTGTAACACAACAACAGACTAGATGATTTCCAAGCTGGATTATCAGGAATTTCCCCCAAACGTTGTTTTCTTGCACAATTTCTTTATGGAGCTTCATAGTTTGGGAGACATGTGAAACCCCCCTGGAATTCCTCCTCATGGAGCTACGTCAGTAAACGTTCACAAAACTGAGGCCCCCAGGAGAAGAATCAAACTCGTCTCTGTGGAGTAAGCACTGCTGGTCCATCGGGCCAGATTCAAAGCTTATCAATTATGACCACCCATTTTGGAAAGATTTAAGCTAAATATTCTTGGAATGGAGAAAAATTATTTTCCTTTATTTTTGCCATGGAAAAATAATCCAATAGAATGGAGCATCCCAGAATTACTACATGGGGGTGAAAAGCTGCAAGTAGAAAGGCACATCAGGAGTCATAGGAAACAGAGGGATCAGTAGCTGGTAGAGCATGTAAAGAAGCCCTCTATTTAAAGCAGTGCTGGCTCTAAAAGCTTCCCACAACAAATTTTATGGTCCATAACAAGTGTTCACAACTAATACAACTGTGGAGACGGAAACTGCTATCTGCAAAGCAAAAAATGAAAATAATCAACTCACCCTGCATTTCTAGGTGATATTTTCTCCTTTTAAACCTTCTCCAGACACCTCTGTTGCAATAATACGCCTCTGTTCAGCCCAGGGCTGACGTCTGCAGCGTGTACTTGGATGAAGGCAGCAAAGTGACAGATTCGAGTTCTCAACTTCGTTAAGTGCCCAGCATGGCCAGCTGCACCTCGAGGCTGCAACTGAATGCATGCCTTGTATCACATGGGGACACAAGAAAGCTGGAATTCATGTTTTTTCTGGAGGAGAGCGTCCTGAATTCAGCCCAAAATGATTACTTCATACCATGTCATGTTCATGGAAAGGACCATAATTAAGCCAGTGGTTTCCACCACCAAATGTTCCAGCAAGTCTCATAAGGAACTTCTCTTCTTGAAAAAAATCCCATAATAATTTACAGAAATTAATCACAAACACTTAGAATAGTGTTCTTCTCATTACGCTGAAGCTAAAAGGGCTGATATGAACAGCACTCTAGAGATGCTCTCCTCCCAGCCACAGCTCCAAAGAACTCCATGTACCGAGGTGACAGTCTAATTTCTGTAGCCTTCCTATAAAAGCATTTCTTTGCAAAGAACATCTCCTAAAATCCTAGTAAGATAACGACTTTTACATTTTAATAATCAACCACAAAATGATCTCAGGTTAAACCATGAAAATCCAAAGTGAACAGAAGACACAGAAACCAGGGCAAAGGCAGTGAACAGAGCTACACACCAGAGAAAAGAGCAGAATTCTCACTCAAAAGATTATTCTGCAGACTTAAAGTAATAAAGTTGCTTTTTTTGCATTGACCTTCACGAACTTAGCAACATTTGAAGAGCATCTTAAGAAAGACTGCATGGAAAGACATGAGTAAAGCCATGGGCCCAAACTCTAGATTTCCCTGCTCAAGCACCTGAGGGATGGTGGAACCCTCCTGGTCACGTGACCAGCGCTAAGATCTAGCCCAGAGCCTTGTGTTGACACCAAGTGCCCACACGACAGCAGGAACAGGATCCGGATGCTCTTGGCAAAGCTGACACAGGAACTATTTTGTGGGGTCTGTAGTCTAACAGCAAAGCAATGACTGGCTGCTTCTCTCAGACAATCCCTACCTAACGCTACTGAGGTTGCTTAGTGCTGCGTTGATGGTGAGGAACACAACATCAAAGGAAAGGGCACATGCTCGGCAGTTCACAAGCAGCAGATGCAACCCAAGAGCATTTACAGGTGGAGGACACTTTCCAAAACTAGCTGCAAAGCAAGGGAAACTCCTGGATTTGTCAGAAGTCCATGCACCAGAGGATGCTATTTCTTGTGTGGATACCCAGAGCATGCCAGCCAGGCTGCGTGTAACATGCTGGCTTTACATAAACAGTTCGTAAAAATCAATGGAGCGCAAAACCTTCCTATAAAAAAAACCAAAACAAAAATGCACAAGCATTGTCAAACTGAGAGAAATCATTTGCAGATCCAGTTTAATCAGCAAACTGATCTGACTCGCTCACAGCCTCCCACCCAGTGACCAAGGCAGAGAAAGGAGGGTGAGGTGGGGTTGCCCTCTCAAAGGCAGCCTGCTTTTAGGTCAGCAGAAGCTGATCTTGAAACTGCATCCTCATTTATAGGAATACAGGGAGCAGGATTTAGCTCCTGCATTTGCGTATATGCAACTATCAACTTATGCTTACATACAGCTGCTGAAGGACAGAGAGCAGGCAGGAACCTCATTAATATCCTTCATCCTACAACTAGTTCCAAGTTTTACCCAATTAGAAGCCCAAGGAAGAAGGTCTAAATGTAAAACAGCAGCTTAAAAAAAACAAACAAACAAACAAAAAACCAACGTAAATCTTTACATTTTAGTTTGAATATAAACTAGTCACCTTTCTGCCAGTTTAGAAAACTAACAGATTTTAAAAGAAAACTGCCCAAAACTTAAAGACTTAAGTTTAGGAAATAGTGAGTTTATTAAACAAGTCAGAGACAGACAGCAGATGGATACTGTTTATTGGTTCTTTCCATCACATCTGAGTTACAGGTGTAAAAGTCACACAAACTGCAGGTATAAACATGTAAAACAATACAAAAATAAATGGAAAGGTAATTTTATATTTACTGAATCAAGTTGTGTAATAAATACAACAGGCAAAAAGCTTCAATCACACAGTTCAGTTTAACTGAAGTTACAGTAGTGTTTGTAAATACAAGTTTTTAACTTAAAGTTGCAAATATTAAAGCATTGAGAACTAGTATAAAAGTGAATTTTGGCACATTGTAAAGTGAGAAGTGTTACATTAGGATCTGACTGTTGTGTAAAAATGAAGCAATTTCTCACTAGCTTTCTGAGGTACATTTTTAAACAATCTAAAATTAGATCAACAACGTGGTTCTAACAACTCACAGTTTACAATTCACTATACTAGTTACATTTTTTCCCTTTTAAGAATACCAAAGTATTCCAGAGCTTAAATCTGTGCAAATTCAGAAAAGTTTCAATTAAAAAATAATAACAATAAAAAACTTATTAGGGAACTTTTATATGCAACTTAAATCGTCCCTGCAATCACTTCTGTTAATTGCAAAGTGTAAAACTGGACTAATACCAAATTGCACAGCTTAATATAAAATACTCAGCGATTGCAGCGCAGTTCAAGTTGCAAACGTTCCTCTCTTAAGTTTATCACATTTTTCTCCCTATAACTTCAGTAACTTCTGATCACACTCATTCTCGGTGAGGAAAAAAAAAAAAAACACCACCACAAGCCGCTAACATGAAGGTCAGCAAAGCATGTAAACCCCTTGAGGACTCTCAGCACTTCTTCACAATATCAGAAATGCCTGGACACAAAGTTACTGTTACCAATTTTCAAAATACAGTAAAAGATAAAGGAACAGTGTAATGGCACTTTTTCTGTATCCAAACATTTGTGGTTTAGAAATGGTGCTTTTTTTTTTTTAGTTTTACAGTAGCTAAAAAAAATTCCAAAACTAGATCCTTAGAAGTATCTCAATCCTCACCTCAACTCCAAAAGTGAGGAAACCAGATTACCCTACAGATGGGGTCTGATACAGTATAAACATCTCTGACCAGAGTACAAAAGTTATGCTCTTCTCCTAAAAAAAGTACTGCTGATTGTTAGAAGTAACTCCAAAATAATCAGCAACTGCTATTAAACTGTCAGCAGCATCAGGCATTTACACATTTTAGTCCTCAAAGAGTTTTCTTTTAAACAGTTTAACCATTTGTGCTAATATTCTTCACTAGGTTAATTTTAAGTCCTTTCACCAAAACTGTTTTTCCTTTAAAAGAAAAGAGGGTGCAAGCAATACAACCCATGACATCCATTTATTCTATGCTTCGTGAATGAATGGTGTCATTTGCAAGGCACTACTACATTTAAAGGATACCATTGTCACAGTTTCACTATTTCGGTATTTTTTTCTGTTTCAAAGTCACAGTTAAAAAATAAAAAAAAAATTGAGGTAATCAAATGATTTCAATACCAAAATATATTAATTGAAATAGTACCAGTATGGTGAAAGGTCTTTATAATACACAGCTATTACCATATAGCATGCAATACAGTATATAAGTATACTAGGCCTTTGTTCTGAGCTCTTCTGCTTCAGTTTTTAAGGAACAGCTCAATTTGCACAGTAGCATGCCAATTTTGAATACTTATTTCCTTTTTGTTCACAGGGCATCTCACATGTAATTACAACTCGCTACGACAAGCCCAGATGAATTGGCCCCATCAACATTTATTTTTGAGAGCTGCACAAATTGGAGTTCTTAAAAAAAGTTCAGCAGAGCAAAATAAGCTACAGTATCTTCATCTATCGTTCAATTGCACTTAAACCTACTCTGTTATTAACTCACAGGTTGAGACGAAGCATCAACGAGGTGCCTGCCATCCCAGCCACCGGTATTTCTTCTGACATTACGTAGTCATACCAACTATTCTAGAAATATGGCTTTGCAGATTAGATAACTTGTACTGAAAAGGAGCACACCGGGTTTACACTAAGTTTATTGGCAAAGAACTATAATTTTTAAAGAATTTTCTAATGCCCCTTCATATTGCAGTGTTAACACCAGAATTTTGTACTCTAATAATCCTGGTCTGATAAATAGTTTCATGCAACCAACTGTACTTAGTTTGTAAACACCTGCTAGCCCCCCAAATCCACTGCTAGCTACGTTTACTCTACCAGGCACTACAGTATATTAAGACTAAAGTATAGCCATGCATAGATAAACTCACGAGCCTTATCATGATGCTCTATACCTGTAACACGGGTTACCCCAGAAAGCCTAGAAACACAACTAATCGCTGGCTTTTATTGTACTTTAACAGGATACAAGTAGTTTATAAAGTCTCGTGGTGTGCAAAAAAAAATTATATGTCTTAAATTCAGACAGCTTTTTAAAATCTAGTAGGAAAGCTAGTAACGAAACCTTATCAACATCTATATCCTAATCTGCAGCACCTGGAATTCCACCTCTGCCCTGTATAATCACCACAGCACAGGCACCGAGCCAGCTAGTAGCAATGTGTACTGAAAGTCTACCTAAAAGGCGTTTCAGTTTTTGACAGGCTTTTTGTAATTTCAGCCATTTCAGATTCCAAAGGTAAAAAATATATTTCTTAAGTAAGGCATAAAACTGTATCTAGCCTTAGGTTTGATGGCAGGAGTTAAATCTCTTTTTCCTGCAGAGACCGTGTTGGACGTGCTAAGTACTTTAAGTGTACTGTAAGAAATTACTCATTCAATTTCTTACTGCATTACATACATCTGACCAAAAAGAAAAGTTGCAGTTGTATTAGAAGATCAAGCTGTTCCTAAGGCAAAGGAATATGAAAATAAAAAAATCCTCCTGGACTGTTTTCACTTGACTAAATTCTGAACACACAGCATGCTACAATAATCTGCTTATTCAAATAAGCTTCAATAATTACCTTTAAGTAGATGCTAGGGTACCTTATAATCCTTGAGTCAGTGATCTATGAAGTCTCACTTAAAATTGTGCTAAATTAAGTTAGAGGACAAGTTCCCAGAACTCCTATTACAATATCATTTAGTAACTATATAGGTTTTGTTGCAAGTACTTAAAACCTGGTGTATTAGTATAGTGAAATGTTACGGCACGCAAAGTCTTCTGAAAGCTTCACAAACAAGTTCTTTCATATTTCAAGTATATTTTCTGATAGTTTTTTTACCTTTGGAAATAAGTCATTTTCACGAAAAGGAATTCTTTAGCTAAAGAATCTTCCTCTTCTCTTGCTTTACTTAGTTTTTAGTACTGAACTAAGAATCCTTCAGAGATAATCTTCTTAATAGCAAGTTGCAGATTAACTCCATCCGTGTCATATTTTCTAGAATACCAATAAAAACACTGGGAAGAAAGCAAGGTATCTCCACTTTTCTAAAGAAAAGGATGAAAGAGTCAGAATTTTCACTGCAGATTCAAACTGTGCAGAGGTTATGAGACACGCTGTCCCCTCAGAAAAATGCAGATGCCTAAGTGTTCCCCCATTTCTCGCTTTGGGAACACCATAACAGCTGTGGGATTAGGTCCTCTTCAGAGTTCCTTAATTGTTCCCCCATTTCTCGCTTTGGGAACACCCCAACAGCTGTGGGATTAGGTCCTCTTCCGAGTTCCTTAATTGTTCCCCCATTTCTCGCTTTGGGAACACCCCAACAGCTGTGGAATTGGGTACTCTTCAGAGTTCCTTAATTGTTCCCCCATTTCTCGCTTTGGGAACACCCCAACAGCTGTGGAATTGGGTCCTCTTCTGAGTTTTTCAGGTGTTCCCCCATTTCTCGCTTTGGGAACACCATAGCAGCTGTGGGATTAGGTACCCTTCTGAGTTTTTTAAATGTTCCCCCATTTCTCGCTTTAGGAACATCCCCCAATCCCACACACTGACCTATACCACTGCTCATCAATGCTCCTGTGCAACAAGTTTCAAGGGATACCCAGAGATTAAAGTGGTTTGGTTATCTGCACAACGGACCAATTCCATGATTACATTCTGACCTCTTAGGAAATACAGTTTTGCTTCTTTTCTTCTTCTTTTAAATAAGTTTCCACTACTAGCCAGAGATTCCAGGTGATGCTTTTTACAGTCTGGAATTAAGGTGAAGTGGAAGCGAACCTGACAGTACAAACAAGCTAAGCAGTTACCATATTAAAATGCCAACCTTACAGGAATGATCTCATAGTTTTAAAAGGAGTGCTGAAAACTGACATTTCACTTAATTTTCTAGTTAACCAGCAAGGACAACAGCATTTTTGGTTACTGACAGTAGGCGGTTCAGAAATACACAGAACGCACATGCTTATGTCTTCTGCTCAAAGAGATCATGATACTCCTGTTCTTCTAGTTCTCTGTTGTACTTCTCTATTTCCCTGTTGGCTTCTTCCAAGTAATCATTCATGAATTGGTCCATTACTGATTTTGAAAAACTAAGGAAAAACATTTGTGCAAATAGCATTCATTAGAAAAGAACGTATGGGTTTTTTGAAGGATGTGCCGGCTCAGGGACACTTACTAAAAGCAGAAATTCAATATATTACCTTCCGGGAGTCCCCCAGCCAGACCTAACCACAACTACTCTGTATTACTGGGGAATAAAGGAGTTGCACAATAGACATTTCCCAATCACGAGGAAGAATATAGGAACAGCAAAACTACAGCAGGTTTGCAGATGTTTACAGCTATTTTGGTTAAGTGGAAGTCTAAAAAACTCTGCCCAAAATTCAAATCATGCAGAAGTGGTTAACCAGTGCCTGTGGTTTTTACTGCCAAATGCCAAGATGGTGGTGGAATAGAGATCCTATGAATATTGAAGTCCAAGTTTGCTGGTGGGCTATTTTCTGCCAGTATGCCCATATGGCATAGAAAATAACTGGTTGTTCATATTTCGAAACAGAATCACAGAACCCATTTGGATTTCTGTAAAGTTTGTCAATGTTCAAGTGACAAGTAAACTGGGAATCTAAGACCAGATCTGGAATTTCAGTTACAAAACAAAACCAAAAGCTATAGGAAGTTATGAAAACAAGAAAGAAGAAGAGGAATACACTGGAACATCAGTATTACTCTGGCATTTCTTGCCAAAGGCAAAAATACGATCAGGTTTAAATCAAAGAATAAAAAGTATTTCTGGAAAGAAATCTAGAGGACCCTACTTCAGCTGTAGTTCATGTACTGTAAATTGACACCAAACAAGACCACAAGGACATTTAATTTACAAATGTGCATATGCCATAATTTCGATAAGGAAATCATAGTGCTTGCTAAGCTGAAGTAGTTTTAAAATAAGGTTTTACTTGCTTTAGTGAGTTTAAGAAGTGATTACCAAAAAATGCATCTCCACACCTAATTGTGAACACTCTGTTCATATTACTGCATTGCAATAGGGTTTTTTTTTATTTTTTATTCAATTGCAATAAGGTTTTTCTAATATCGAGTTATAAAACAAGAACAATCATTTAACATCAGCTTCACTGCAAAATATGTGGCAGAAAAAAAGGATACTGTAGTTAAACCTATCCTGACTATTTCTACTTGAGTGTGCACATGCATGTGCGTGCACACAAAATAACATTTATTTGGAAGTTTTATCAATCATGACCAGGCATTAAGCAATATTATAGCACTATTTGATTTGAAAAATATTTCTTTGAGAAGCTGTGGTATATAAATTATTCTCTGCATGAGCTCATGTATGATTTTAGGATTGTTTCATTGGTTCTATTCTGCTTCTTAGATCGTATCTCTGAAAAAGTGTTTTAACAGTAAGCTTTAAATGGCAAGTAACCACACACAAATTTAAGGAACAAAACTTTTCACTTCATATTACCACCTGCAAATCAAACTAGCTTTTCATCGTATCATCTGCTTCAACAGTCCTACATTTCAGATTTACATAGGCTGTTGCCTATCTAAAACCTTCGCAAAAAAACCCCACATTTTAAAGGATACATGGATGGTAATCCATTTTGTCACCAAAAAAATTCACAAATTGAGTCCCGTTGTAAAAATAACCAGCTGGAAGTGG
This sequence comes from Calidris pugnax, assembly GCF_001431845.1. Lineage (NCBI taxonomy): Eukaryota > Metazoa > Chordata > Aves > Charadriiformes > Scolopacidae > Calidris > Calidris pugnax. Next base: position 13,041,254 of record NW_015090793.1, read on the forward strand.
ATCCAAGTGGCGTTTCACCTACATTAAGAAAGAATATACCATACATTAAACATTTAAAACTCAAAACCGCTTAGAGACAGTGCTAACAGACTTAAATAGAGAAAAGAAAAATTCCTTCTGCTGAACTTCAGAGCCAGGGAGGAAGGTATGGCTCCTGGCTATAAAGGAGCACTCTGAAAAAACAGTATGACAAATGACATCCATATGGACTAGGGGAGTTACGTACAGTGACTGCCAAACTCTCAGGAGCCCAACGTTAGAGGTAGCACTTACAACCTCAAGGTACTAATCAGTCCTGCCAAACTCTCAGGAGCCCTACGTTAGAGGTAGCACTTACAACCTCAAGGTAGTTGATGAGGGCAGGATTAGGCATTTGAGATTCTAATTTGCATGTGACAAACCACTCAACACAGAAAAGGGAGAAGAGATGAGGAAGGACCATTACAGTAACCGCCAGCATACACAATACTCTACGCCTCCCCCTAACTTTTTAGGGCTAACTTGAAGCTCTGAGATAACACCAAGATTTCTCTCTCAAATCTCTCCTGGACAACCTCAGTTATGTTTTGTATACATAAAATGACAGTAAGTGCCACAACAATTTAGTGCTTAGCACATGTGTGCAAGTCTGGGAGGTGCTCTATCATACAAATGGATATTTAAGAAAATCAGCCAAAAGAAGGACTTGCTATTAATTGCTTCTACTTACATGAATGTTTTTTATTTCCTGAAGGGTCAGCATTCCTCTGGTTTTCAGGGCTTTCCTCTGAGGTTTCTGTATAAAGAATCAGACCCCAGTTAGATACCGGAGTGATAACATGATACTACAGTTTAGTCACATTAAGAAAAACAAACAACCCAAACCACTAAACAGAAAAGTTCGTTCTTGAAAATGTGGATAACTGTAATGAAATCTATGATTACATGCAAACATGCTCAAGCCCAGCCCAGAAATACTCCTTGTAGATGTATTATAAAAATTAATTTCCTGAAAGAATTATTGAATTATAAATCAATGCATTCACAACTATGTTCTGAAAACAAAAGTAAAAATTAAGTGATCTTACATAAGGCACTGTTAGAAATGACAAATGCTAAAAGCATTTTAAATAATACAATTTAAATACAACTCTACTGCAAAAACCAAAGAAAACTGGCACAGGAAAAGACCACCAATCCAGTTTGTTGGTTTTTTTGTTTTTTTTTTATGCAGCAACTCTCAGACCAATCTGAAACCCTAAACTAGTCATGACTAGTGAGACTGTCCAAAGACTGTTTGTAGTCTTGAACTGCTCATAGAGGAAGCACTTCACACTTGAGATAGCATTTAAGTTCCAAGCTTTCATAAAATTAAAATAGTATTCCACAGAGTGCTTTCTTACACATCAAAAGCATTTGTCTTCATATATTACCATGTGCTATCACCACAGAAAATGTATACTTCCCTGAAGTAACACAACCTGCTAGGAGAACAGAGGTGAGAACCTGAAGATCCTTTGGGACAACTCCAACAATGATCTGCAGGAAACTTTTTTCCCTTCCTACACAACTTTTTAGAGATACCATGCAAACCCTGAGCCATAAAGAAGTAACCGCATTTTTAACTAACAGATGTTCCAAAATGGGCATCACGAAAGGGCACAGTTGGAGCTATAGGCTCAGGTTCCAACTAGAGTGCTAAAATATGCAATTTGTATGGTTGAATGGCTTCTGTACATTTCTCAATCAAGTCTCAAAATTCATTTCCTAAGACCTTAAAAGTAAGACCTGCCGGTACTACTTCGCTGTGTAGCAGCAAACTATCTTATCCTGGTCAGGTCATGCCAGTCACTGTGAAGCTAGCAAGAAACCACAACTGCAAAATGTGCCTTAAAGGCTTCTTGTGATGTACATATTTCCTGTTCCCTACTCCAATTCTATCGCATTGGTACATTAGCCATACAGAAATACATGAAGACTTACATAGCTGCACACTTGACAAATTAAGTGAGACAAAATGAAAAAAACTACACCCTCCATTTCAGTGGACTACTTCCAAGGAGCTTTAATTTAGTGAATCAAAACAGTTTTCAGCTTTGCAGTGTTCAGGTACTTCAAGAAGATTTATTTCATATTACACTTCAGCTTTTGGCAATCACGTTTCAGCTAAATCATATTGTGTTTATTCTGGACGTACTCCATTTGCTCAAGCGTTCAAAAGCAGATCAATCCACAAATACACTGTAGCAGATATTAAAATAATACACAAATTACAATACACATTTGCAAACTGTTAGTCCTCTGTCTGAAGTACAGTTACACCCTGGAATGCTAATACCTGGCTAGAAGAGAAAACAGATTTTAAAAGAAAATTATTTCATCGAGATACTCAGGTTCCTCCTCTCACCATTAAGAAATGCCAAACAGATCACGCCGAGGAGAATTAAGCATGCCCACGAACCTGTTTTGCAGTTTCTCTGAGCCAGTCTTTTATATCTTCTTCCTTAAGAGAGCAGCCAATGAATACAAGGAAGCACTCCTGTTGACTGCTGCAATCTCTGTTATCGCTTCTTGAATCAGGAGGAGTTGGCCCCTCCTGAACAGGCACGAGGCTTAATGAATTAGATGATGTGTTGTGACAGACTTCAATCACTTTATCAGAATCTAACAAGAAGATGGAAGAAGAAAACATATTGATAATTCTTAATCTAATTTAACATTGACACACTGGTGTAGGCAGAATAGAGTACATTAAAAAAATTTCAAATACATATACATGCAATACAGTCACAAGACAAAGCATAAGTAGTAATTTGCCCTTACCTGAAAACTTAACTTTGCCCATGATGTGATAAATGTTTCCAGAAAAAGGACTTGGCTTGAGCAATGACTTAATTGCTGTTTGAAATAGAAAATAAACGTATTACTTCATTTCTTGTTCTTATCCTTGGTGTCTCTTCTGGTCAGACCTATGCTACAGGTCTCTAACCCACATCCTAGTGCTTCAGGGGAAAAAGCTGCAGTGTCCCCCAGAGCCCCACTACATAACATTTCTAACCGTTCTCATTTCTTTGCTATGGGGTAGGTGGGAAATAACATGTGTTTGGCATAATGAACGCTTACAGTGTATATGGAAAGTAAAATGGTGCTCCTTAACACTGCTTTGCTAAGGAAAGAAGGAAAGGCATGATTATATATCTACTCTAGTAGCTTAACAGAGAGCTGAGCTTCTTCTAACTACAAAGAATTATTTGGCATAAGAAGTAGAAGCTGACAGCCACTTTAAACTGTATTTTGACACTACTAAATAAAACACAAAATGAAAAGCAAATATATGTAGATAAGTGTCTTAGTCTCTAGAAACCAAGTGTTAAATTAGATTTTAATCTGAACAAAATCACAGATCAATTTTCCAGAACGTACATTAAAGGCAACAATTCACTGTCCTTTAAGGAAGGAAAGCTGAATTTTCAATTAAAAGTTTACTTCATCAGCAATTAAATAACTGTGTTACATCAGTGCCTTCCTTCCCCTCTATTTCTCAGTATTTCCAGCTTGGATTTAAGTCAAGTCAGTCAAAGTTCATTTGTACCTTTACATTTGGTCACAAAACGTGTCTTTTCTAGGGGACGATTAAACCATACACAGATCTGAACCATTGGAGGGAAGACAGACCCAGCTCCGTATTTACCTTCATACCTTAAGACAAAAACAAACACACAGCTTCAACTTACAGGAAACACACACACTTGTGCTTTTCATCTAACAGGCCTCTTAAAAGGAACATCTATAATTTCACCACAGGTAACCCTTGCTCATAGGAAGAAAAATACTAAGCTTCCTTCTCCAAGACATGCATGAAAATGTGATATTAACAGCATTAGGCTGTTAAAAATGCTCAGGGCTTCTTTTGATGCTTTTCCTGCTGCATTCTTTTTTTTTTCCTTACATATTATCCTTGCATACTATCACCACATAGTTTAACAGTTGTCCAAAAGTTTTAAATACTTTTTCCCGCTTTCTCGCTCTTCCTTTGCCTCCACGCAATCCACAAGCAGCTCTGACACCCCGAGCTTTGTGACAGTTTACTTTAGGAGCTCTACTTGTGTCCAATTTAGAGCAAGAATTATGAATAGAAAGATATACACATATACAGGACTGGCAAGGTATGGTAAATAAATTGTACTTCCAACACCATAATGTAACTAGAAAACAGTCAGCCAGAAGTTACGATGGCTGACAGGTTTACATTTTCTGCCAAATAGATGCAGCACAGATAACTGCAACAAGATGTGTAGAGCACCCCGAACCATGAAAAATGTCCCTTAGTATTAAATGGAAAGCTTGGTACCATGTATTACTGTGCCCTTAGCCTCTGCCAAGACTGTCAATAAGGTTGATGGGTTTTATGAATAATTGTTCTGCTAATAGCTAGACTGACATAGCAAGTTCATTCCAGTAAGGCTGAATAGCTGTCAGAATGAAATTACTCTAGTCGTTATTGACCTCACCCATCCCAATCCTTCCCAGCTTATTCCCGGAGGGGTTTTTTTCCATTCTTCTGAAAAGTAACAGTAATCTTTCCCATTGATTTAAACGGTGTCCAGAAAGGATCCTTTTCCCCTTAAAAGGACACCAATCGTGTATCTGCTAAGAATACTCATCAGCTCTCTTTTAAAAATGATTTACAAAGCTATTGCATGTTCCAAATGAGTAGCCTTGAAAAAAATATAAATTAAGTTAGTGAGACTTTTTAATCTTCAAGTTAATTAGAAAAATAGTTTTAATACTTCTCAGTCTAGATACTTGCCAGCCAGGATACATTAAATATCGAGCTCTCATCATCTGAGGATTTGAGAAACTGCTTTCTGACAGAATTAATTCAATATCCTCGTTCCTATAAAGAGATAAAGATGAAGATTTTTAATTTCATAAGTTCAATAAAATGGCCACTATCTGTATGCTACTTACATAAACCAGAATGTGTTAGTCACAGTAAAATTCAGAGTATTTCTCCCTTAGTATGGCAATAACAGTAACATAAATCATACTCTGCAAACAAAAGCATACATTTCCTAATCTCTGTATGACCATAAATGTAAAGAGAAGATACCTTTTGCATGAGAAGCAATTAAGGAAAATCTGCATCTCCTTTGTAGAAGTTATCAGAGTAAAACAAGAGAAGTCAAGTTTCTAAGTCTGTGTGTCCCACCTGCCAAAAGTGAGAAATACTGGGTATTGATTAACATTACCTGGTTACAACTCCATTTTCTGCCAAGATGAATGAAACTGCAGGATTTGCTGCTCGGATAAGGTTCTGCAGTTGCATAAGGAGTGGATGCTTCTGCTCTGTAGCATGACTTGTGAAAACCACGTTACTCACTAGTCCTGTGTAAGGAAATCAGCATAGTTTACAGAAGTCAGGTATGCAACAGCAACTAAAAAAAAAAAAATTAAGTAATATAACAACCATTCTTCTCTTAATTTCCTTCCATCTCAATATATCAACATTACTAAGAAAAAAAAAAAAAGAACAAAACCCAAAAGCCTTTCATCTCTTGCCTGCACAGCAAGCACCCAGAAGCCCATCTAAACACACACGAACACTGTAGAATAACCACACACAGAATTATTTAACTATTTATTTCACAACTGCATCTGGAGGGCAGGCAGTACGGAAGCCCGTTCTGTCACAACCTGTAGACATGCAGGAATGATACCTCCTCAAGGAGATGAACCTTTTTAGTCATGGGAATAACTTGAGAGGAAAAGAGGCAGGATGTTGTAATCTATGGGTTCTTATGATTCAGTGAAAACAGTCTTACACCAAAAAAAAGAAATAAATTAAAATCATGAGTCTACTAATCACTAAAGATCATTTGACTAATGAGGGAGGCCTGCTTGCCAAAACACAGTTATACAGGGTCAAGGCATTTTTCTTTCCATTGGACAGGCCGTGTAACAGAAGTAATTTAGACTTAGTTAATCAAAACAAGAATTAATTAAAAGACTAAATTCATACATGAATCCATTTTAGGAGGATTAGTTTTTAATAAAAAATACTAACTTTTAAAGCCTTTTGGAAAATTAGATGTGTAGAAAGATAGGCTAAATAGCTAGAACTCAGTATTTTGGACTCTGACAGTTGCCACTTACAAAAATAAGAGAAGGGTTTCTTTCTTTCTTTAAAAACCGAGATTAAAAATAAACACCTAAAAATACTATTCAGGTAGCAAGTCTGAACTCACAAGACATCAAGAAAGAAAACAGAAAAAACAATGGGATAACTACTTGTCCCAAGTGCTAATTCCAAAAAGACTCATCTGTGTCACCAGAAAAGCAATTCCTTTTTCAGACTTAGCAGCATCCCTTCACGTTACACCTACAGCAACTAACTTCACTGAAGAGGTGGTTACTTTCCTTAAGCAAAAACTGTACAAGATTTAGAGATGACAACAGTCTTCATGTTATATCTGCTGTCTTGCCAGGTATAAGACAAATTTCATGTTAAATGAGAACCAACTGCTGCTACTGCAGATGCCTCTGAAGACAATCAGAAACAACACACCAACAATCACAGCCCTCAAGCCTTGGGCACTGGAAGGGATCTCATTAAGTTAAAAATGCGTGATGACATATTGCACTTAGATTGATTTCAGTGTTACAGGATTTCTGCTTTTAAATTCTATCAAGGCGGCATTACATCAGAGTGAATTTCAGCCCAGCTCCTCAAAGAGACTGACTTCCTAGGCTGTCAGTATTGTCCAGAACATGTAGGGAAAGCTATTTCTTTGCTCAAGATGTGCAGCTCATTTCAGACACTTCCCTGTAACTACGGGTACCCTGTAAGATAAAACAGTAAACTCTCGGATACCCATGAACAATTGAACCAGAATGAATTTCCCCTGACCCAAACTCATCCCTATTTAAAGCAGAATATGTAATGAAGCTTACACCATGATCTGCTGCCTACTGTTATTCCTGATTTTTATGGAAGTCTTTAAAGTACATTAATCCTTGCAGAGGCTTCTTTACACAGTCATTTTTATACAAAATGTTTCTGGACTACTTATATTATACCATATGCTCCTAATCACTGTTATTTGCATCACTGACCCTTTCAAGCTAGAATTTTAATAATAGCCCAAGCAAATTTCCATCATTAGTATTTCTCTTTTTTTAATCCCCCACAAGAAGTTTCCACTCCAATTTCAGAAACATTTAAGTTTTCTCCAATATGCAGTTGCTCTTGAGAGAGACAGGGAGCGGGGGGGAGAATGGCAAGCACACTTAGAAATTTAAGTCACACGCATGCTTGTAATTATTATGCAGATCATGCAATTAAGATGAAAAGTATGAATAAGCTAATCAACAACCACCACATTGTGGGTGTGCTACATGCAGTTATTTTTTTTTTTTTCTTAATGTCCCCAAACTTGATATTGATTTAAAAGTCAAGTTTAATTAAAAACATAGTTATACTTTCTGTGAAGCTGTCACAGAACAATAAAAAGGCTGTATAACATAAATGCTACAAAGCATATATTGCATTTAGAAGCACTATGCCTCAGACAGAACAGGTAAGTGTCAAAGACTAAGGTAGCAAAGCTTAAAGTTAGGAAGAAAGATTCAAAGAATAAATTATCTAGCAAATCAGAAACCTGGGCATCTTATCTCACACTCCTCACCCATACTCTTCCTCCATCACTCCTTACTTCATTTGCACTTGTCTAAGGGGAACAGCTTTTGGGCAGCAGCTGTCATTTTTGCTTGTAAACTCCCACACAACCTTGGAAGTAACAGAAGACTGCTCAGAGCCTGGAGAACCTGCAAGCTCTGGCTCTTCTTGGCACAAATCTTGTAGGTGCCAGTATCCCACAAAAACTGGCCCTGGGTTAGCAGGCAATAGTCCATGATACTGCACTGACCAACAGTAGTATAATCCAGAAGAAAAATAGCTAAGAACTGGAAGACCCTTACAGAGCTTTAGTAACAAATAATTTTGAGCTTTTCTATTTAAATTATCACTGGCATCTCTGTTTCTACTGCACTTTGAAGACCACCCAGTTTTGCTTAATTCTTTATACTTTCATCTAAAGGAAAAAAAAAAAAAAAAATCTTTGCAGCCTGGGGAATTGCATGTTCAATAGAAGCAGCAAAAACAGAGGAGGAACAGATTAAAAATATGTAAGCTTTATAAAAATAATGAATCCTTCTTGTTCCCAAATGTACAATGGACATACTTAACAATGGTGATGTCTTAATCTGTAAAACAACTTCAAACACAACACAAGAGATGCCAATGTGCCCTTAGACTAGTAAGGTGTCATCTTACAGCTGCTGTGCAAGAAATAAAGAGACATATTTGGAAGGAGTGAGACAAAAAAGAAATTGCAGCACACAGATAGTGGCAAGATTGTTTTAAACTAGTTCAAATAAGCATGCAAAGGAGAGACAAAACAAAACTGCTAATGTGGGTCACTCTGCTCAAGATTTTATCAGTTCTCCCTGATCTTCCTCTGTTTCTGTTAGTCTTGTGGCTTTCTAAATAGGAAGTGTCATGTCATGTTGTTAAATGACATCATGTTGATAATATGCATAGGTAACCTTTCAGAAAGTCACACAATAGAAGGGAACTGGAAAGCAGCAGCAAAAGGCTAACCCTACTCACCCCCAAAATTTGCAAGACAGTTTTGTGGACAATGTAACCACTCAGAAGCCTAGTTAACTCCTACTTGTCTGTACCCATACTTGTCTTGTATCTGCATTGAAATTTTCTCGTTTCAGGTTTGTACAACGCTCATGACACTCTTTTGCCCCATTGATGCAAGGTACTGCTCTTAATGTTATGAATCTGCTATACAACTGTTAAAAACAACTGTAAAGGTACTATAGTCGAGTTTGCTTCTGATCTTGAAACTTAAAAGAATTTATTTGATGATAGGTCAGAAACAATGATATCCCACTTAACGCCAACCCCTGCTCAAAGTTCCAAGCCTGACAAGGAGGACAATGTAGTGAATGAGTAATTTCAGGGTCAGGATATAAAATTAAAAATACAGGTAAGAAACAGTTCTTCTGCAAGTGAGCTTTTTTGTCTGCTGCAGTGTTAAATGAACACTACAAGGATCCTCCACACTGCATTAAGAAGAGATTATGGGGAATAAGATAACCAGCTCATTTTTCCCTTTTTATAATAGCAGAAATTAAAGGACAGCGTCCATTTCCTCATGCCTTATCAAAAGAGAATGGAACTCAAAGACAATCTATTTTGCTCCTAAATTAACAACCTGGCATGAGTTACAATAGTTCATGCAAGCAGTTCAACTCATGGTCTTAGCAAAGCCATCCTCCAGATCAGGACAACCAGAATGCATCATGCTCCAGATTCTTACATCTTCTCCAGGTACCTATGATGTTTAATAGTGTAAACAGAGATTATTATTCACCAGAAATGGTTCTTACGTCCAAGAGTTTATCATGATCCTTTGCCTACATGCATTTACAGTGGATTTATTTGGCCTTATAGCTCAACTACTTGTTCTGTATGTCTCAAAGTCAAGAAAAGTGACACGTACCTTGTGAACACTGGTCCAAGAACTTAGGAAAAAGAAGCCTAAAAAAACCAAAAATTTGCATTTCAAGAATGGATATTATTATTAAGTAAAGCATTTACATTCTTTCAGACACTGACAGCTAGAGTCTTACTACTCAAACCATTTTCATGTTTTATTTCCTCAATCCATACAACTGGAATATTCCCACCAGTTACGTCTTTCGGGAGTTCTTCCCCAAAAGTTAGTTTTGTAGATGGTTTTAATTCTTTAATGGAATTTAGAGCTAATTCCCACCACACAATCTATTCACTATTCTAGGAAGTCAGAAAGGCTTCGACATTACTTTAATTCCTATTTAAACAATAGGAATTTTAAGCTTGCCCTAAAGAATTGTGCCTTCCAACATGGTGGGAATTCTTAATGGAAAGATTTTATGTACATAATGCTTTCTGTACATATCGTAACAATTTCTGGTACTCTGTCAGACAAGCAATAATTATTTTTATGAGCTTTAGCATGCACACAAAAGCTCCAGAAATTGTATTTTATCCACCCCCCTTCAACTACCTCTCCCCTGTCTTGACTTGATATTCAAAATGGGAAGAGCTTCACCTGAGGCTCATGAAAGAGCTAGACCTCTACAGTAATGAACTCTCAGACAGTAAAGGGTTTTGATTTTCTTAACTGCAAAAGTTTCAAGTCAGACATTAAAATCACTTTTCTCAATTCTCACATTGAAATCACCTAAGCTTCCCAACTGAAATATCTGTCATTGGCAGTATGTAGCTACTTGGTAAATTCTTATCTGAAAAAACTTCCAAAGTGAGACACAAACAGTCTACAGCACAGTCTAAGCCTCTTCTTTCAATTGCTACTGCACGTCAAGAGACAAACAATGTTAGTCAAAGGATTGCAGGCTACTGCTGCTATAAATACTACTTAGTTCTATGATCAGTAACACATCAGTAAGTTTAAAAAATAACCCTACAAATGGAACTTGTCTTTCCTATAATTATGGAAAGAACAAGTTTAAACAGCACTCCAGCACCAATTCACCAATATTTTATGTAGTCTTTATAATTTATTTACAATCTTTGTCACGGAGACAAAAAGAAGCAGCAAGGTAACATCTATTTATTGACTACAGCAAAAACACACAAAGCGTATAGGTTAGTGTTTTAAAAACAGCTAGGAAGTTTAAGGAATGTGCTTTCAAAAAATGACTGGGAAATTCACCTCTAAGCTGTGATGCAGAGCTTTATAACAAATAGAAGCGATGCTAGAAACTCTGAAAATTTTAACTGCTTTAGCTTACGTTTATCAAATCAGCTGCAGGGCATAATTGCAGAATTTAAGTATTACAGTTTGACAGATAAGTCTGTGAAATTAGTCCCATGTTTGCTGAAGTGTGGAGCACACACATATACTATGGAACACCAACCAAACCACACTATTGAAAAATGTCAGTGGCTTGGCTTTTGTACCGTTTCCTCCCCACCCTGCCTCTGCAGTATCCCAGGATATCAGATTTTAATACTTGCAATGCTTTTGCTTCCGTGCTTTGTCATTCTCTTTCACTAAATTTCAAACTGCTTCCCATAAGTTCCATATTTTAATTCTGTAAAGTCTTCATTTAATATCCAAGAGTAGTGACACAATCAATAACCCACATTGAGACGCATGTCTCAATTTTCATACTCACACAAAAATTATAAAAAGAATGATTTAAAAAAGCATAAGAAAGGACAGTTGACTGTTCAGATTTTACAGAGTCCTTAGCCAGAGTAACTTTTATTAACATATATAATTGTATATCTTGTGGAAATCAAGTGTCTTCCTTATAAACTAAACAGCACTTCAAAGTTCATTCAAGACAAATTAACTAGCAGTTTTAAGTTTATGAAATTTAAGACAGTTCATTGGCAACTAACCATCACATACCTCTAATTATTACAAAAGTGATCTCATAAACTAGCAAAAATTTTTTAAAGTATACCTATGTTCCATGTAGCAACTAAGTGGCTCTACACAAGTATTAACAGCTCCAATGATGAAAGACGACTTCACATCTGGGTCAGGATGAGTTTGCAGAGCCTGTACAACGTCAATAACATCTGTATATCTGCAAGAAAACAAAATGAAATATGGTTTCAGAATGACACGTTTTAACATCTAGTAAGAAATCAATGGCTTGCAAGAAGGTTGTATTTCTAAAAAAAGCCAACCTAACTTGGCAAATCCACACACATTAAGGTGACTGCAAGTAAACACTAGGAATAAATTATTGATAACTACAGAGAAAAGCAGTATAAACTTTCCACTGAACAACTGAAAAGTCTAGCTTTCAGGAAGCACAAAAAGTATCATGTCATACAAGCATGTTATGCCTACTGACAATCATATTAAACACCAAGTATAGTTCAAATGAAAAAAAAAGGAAATTTTAAAAAGCAACGCCTCTCACTTATCAGCATTCCAGTTTAAGTGTGTTTCTATAATTAACGCATCCATTTCTAATCAGCACTCCAGCCACTGCTTCATTATACTTCTGTATGATAGCAAAGTTTAGGTGAACCTGAGTTTTTATTCCAGTTACAATCTACTCTCAAAACTGTACTGTCATTTAATCAAGTTAAAGGGTTATTTAGGGAATTCCAGCTACTTTAAAGCTATCTATACCAACACTTAAGTACCCAGAACGAATGGAATACCTGACCTAGACATTCCTGAAGCCAGTGCTGCTACCAGAATATCATTTATTTTGCACATCACTGGACATTATACTACCCCTACTAACTTAAAGAAAAAAAATCTGACTCTGAAGTGGAAAAAAACATGCTGTTTAGCACTATCACAATGGATCATAATGAAGAAAATGCTAAGCTTCATATACATGCCCTTAGTGAAAAATACGAACACTTGCTTGCCTGGGAACCTAAACCATTCCAGCCAGGTTAGGATAGCACTTCCCTCAAGCTAGTTTATGTTACCAGCTAATGACTCAGAAACAGAGTGGGCAAACACACAGCAGACAATACTATTTCACAAATGCTAGACTTCAGACAGAAACATCAAACAGATGGCTTTACCTTTATTCCACAAGAAAACTGGCATTTATCGAAAACATGTTATTCAGTCTTACTTCAGTATTGCCTGCTGTATCAAGCGAATAGCATATTTTTTTCAAGTGAGTTGTGTATTTTTGACTGACTGCTTTCTGCTAGTAGTTTTAGAGGTCATCATCGTAGAATCATAAAATAGTTTGGGTTGGGAGGGACCTTTAAAGGTCCAACCCCACTGCCATGGGCAGGGACATCTTCAACTAGATAGGTTGCTCAGAGCCCTGTCCAACCTGACCTTGAATATTTCCAGGAATGGGGCATCTACCACCTCTCTGGGCAACCTGGTCCCGTGGTTCACCACCCTCATGGTAAAATTTTTCTTCCTTCTACCTAGTCTCAATCTATCCTCTTTTAGTTTAAAAACCATTACCCCTTGTCCTATCACCATAAGCCCTGAAAAAAGTGTTTGTGCTCATCTTTCTTATAAGCCCTCTTTAAGCACTGGAAGGCTGCAAAAGATCTCCCTAGAGCCTTCTTTTCTCCAGGCTGAACAAACCCCAACTCTCTCAGCCTGTCCTTGTAAGAGAGGTGTTCCATCCCTCTGATTATTTTGGAGCAGGTCCAGAGGAGGGCCACAAAGAGGTCCATGTCTTTTCTGTGCTGAGAGCCCCAGAGCTGGATACAGTACTCCAGGTGGGGTCTCACCAGCACAGAGTAGAGGGGAGGAATCATCTCCCTTGACCTGCTGGCCATGCTTCCCTTTCATTTTGTTATCAGCAAAATACAAGTCTGTTGGGAAAATATACAGTAATTCATTAGTGTACTAAGAGGGACTACAACACACAACACTCCCTCTTAATATTAACATAATGCTGTAGCAGATAATATTCAGTAATATCCACCTGCAGCTCTGGAGTGCAATTTATAACAATCTCAAGCTATATCTGCTCTGTTGATCTCATCGAAATCTATGCTTTTAAAGACAGACAACCAGTTCCCCAGCAGTCTTTAAGGACAGATAACCAGCATGATGAAGTCTCATCAGCCTTTGAAGGGCAAATACCTCTATCTAGGACCTTCAAGGGAGGGGGGGAACGGAAAAACAAAACCAACACAAAAACCAACACCAAACCACACACAGCTGCACCAATAAAGTGCCATTTAAGAACAGGCAAAGATGCAGCTGGAAAGGACAAGAAAACTTCTTTTGAAAAGCCAAAAAAATCACAATCCATCCCCAGATATGGAAGAACCACCAAATGCAGTCTGTTCTTCCATACAATTGAAGGAAGACTACAGATACCTTTTTTCCAATGCAGTAAAAGCAATAAAATTAACAGGTTGCAGAAAAGCTGAATCTAGTACGTAGATAAAACAGAACTCACAGAATACCACACTTTAGCACAGAAATCTGACTGCTTCAGCATGATGAGAAAGTTTAAAAATGCCTTGGAAATAGGAACAATATGCAAAAGTTCAGTTTCAAACATTTACCCTTGCAAGACCACTAAGAGACGTTTATTCTTTTTAGCATAAGTGGACTGACGGACGCTGTGATTTTGCTGAGCCTCCAGGACACTGGAGAGGTAACGCTGGAAGTGGGTTGCACTGAAACATTCAGGACTATCCATAGTCTGCCGATAAACTATCCACCTAAACAACAGAAAATGGGGAAAGAAGTTAATATTCTATGACATAATATTGCTGTTTTCTCTTCATTTTCAACCAACAGTCAAAAATAAATTTGATGAGCCCTAAGATTCCGCATTTCTCATACCACATGGGAAAGAGGAATTTACTTGGCTATCATTTCCAGCACAAGCACATTCTTTATATTATTGCCAAAAGGTTTTGTGGGTTTTTGTTGTTGTTTTTTAATAAAACAATGTTCAACAGCTTCTTCAAAGCAGTACATCATCTGAGTAATTCTGATCTTTGTTAGTGATACAATAAATAAAAATTGTATGAATCCGATTCAAAGGCTCTAGGCATGAAAATATTTCACTGTAAAAATAAAAAATAATGATGACATTTGGAGGAAAACATGATGAAATGCAAGGCGATTACAGAACATTCAAAAAGCACCTTACATGTTTGTCCTAAAAACAGGACCAGAAAACCGTTCTGAATCAACTTGCTAGTATCAAGATACTGAGTTAACAGTAATACAAAGAAACAGTCCAGAACATTACTAAGACTAAGTGCTAAGGTGTCTAAGATTTAAAAGGCTAAGAATTTTTTTTTTTTTATTTTCTAGAAGCTATACCAACAGAATGGCAAATTCCTACAGTACATTTATCTTATTGCCATAGTAATAGATGTCCTGGATAATGTCTTGCTACTGTAGAATGGAAACCAGGTCAGATTAAAAACAACGCTGTAGCAAGGAGTGTTACCACAGTCTTTTTTCTGAGAAGAATGCATTTTAGACTTGCTACACAAGTCAATAAATGGAAGCTCTTCACCCGTTTTCTTCAAGTTGTGACAACTTCCATACCTGTTTAAGGCAGGATTCATTTGGCCCTTCTAAGATTATTCTCAACTGTTTGTAGCATCAGTGATAGCTCCAGACACACATCATAGACCTACAGTGATACCTGTGGTATTCTTAATATGGAATACCAACAAAGAAACTTTCTGTGCTACCTTTCTTGTCTAAATGTCTAAAATCTAAGGGCAAATCTACCTGGCGCAACACAGTTAAGTGAGACACCTGAAGTAACAGAATGAAAGCAATATCTACCCACCAGTGTGCTAGAACTAGTTAAAGGTGCCTCATAATGTTTACTGAATTAATTCTGATAGCACATCTGTTTACAAAATAGAAACTGGGATATGAAAAAAATCAAAATCATATTAAGTGAAACATTGATAGTTTCATTTCTTTCATGTTGAGTAGTTCTTTGTTGATTAATATGACCATTGCTTTGAACTGTAAAACCAGAAGTATACAAACCTTCCATACTCCTTGTTAAAAGTTACAAGAAAACCGCACAGATCGCTGCAATGACATCCTGGAAGACCAGTTATAATGGTGATAACCACCTAAAACACAGGAAATAGATTAAAAAGGGGGGCAACTTGAAGACTGGAAATGAGCAAGGATTGCACACACATTAAGATCTTATCAAGATAGAAGCCTAAGTGACAAAATTAAGTGACACTAATCACAGAAACAGCAATATAGTGTAGAACTGTAATTGTGCTTATGCAATTACTCAGATATGCATCATTTTAGAAAGACACGTTTTCTCTTGGTTTTCATACATTAAATTCTGTGCAAATACAGCAAACCGTATTTTCAAATCTTTTACATTAAAATATAGCCTGAAGTGTAAGTATTAATGCAAATGTCAGAAAAAACACTGCCAAGACACACCAAATAGCTTACGTTTCCTATAATGAAAAGGGTACATTCAAATACACAGAACAGTATTTGAGCAAAATGGTTCAAAAAATGATGGTGTATGTCAAATAGTCTTTCAAACAGAAAGAGCAACTCCAGGTTTTTTATATTGTACCGAGCATGCCACATATAAAATTTATTCCAGCAAAGATGCATTTTGAGTAGGACTGGCAAGAGGCTGCACAGTAACAGCTCTAATATACCAGCAGCTTTTCTCATAAAGCATCTCTGTTTCCATTATGTGTATTTCTTGTGGTATTTAGAGAGGGACCATAGCAAATAAACACTGATAAGAAGTCAGAGAATATCCCCAAAGTATACAGATATAGCTCTACACAATGAACTCAAGTGGGCTAGAGAAGAAAATGAGCCCTAGAGGACAGATGACTAAAACAACAACTCTCTGCGTTGCGATGAACTTAAGAAATGATGTCACTGGTGATAAGCCATCACACTGCATACCATCCTGCTACTAACAGAAAAATGACCTCTTCTAGTTTCCACATGGTATTTGAAGATATAGAATAGTCTGCAGACTATTTGTATCCTATCCTCAAAATCACTTTTGGATACTCACAGAAAATGAGTATTCATGACAACAGATATAGAGAGAACTACCTCAGAAAAATCAGTTATTACGTTTGCATGTTTTATAGAATTTGGTATGAACATTATAGGAAGATTTTTATTTTTTTAAACACACACAAAGACAGTTTAACTAACCTCAAAACCAGATTTTAAAACATTAATAAAGGTTTATTAATTAATACTTAATTTAAGCGTCAGTGTGGTCTATGAACTAGATTCCAGGAAATAAGGCTGACACCTTATTGCAATATTCAAAGAGAAAGACTATATTCCTGCTGCTTTGACTTTCTTGCTTACAGCAGATTTCAAATGCTGGGAAGTTACAAAGAAATGTTTTCTCTGAAGATGCTATTTAAAGCATTCAAATTTGACAATTGCTATTGCCCCTATAGAGAACTAAGTGTTCTACAGATAATATCAGCAAATGTTAAATACCATGTGCTACCTCTATGCTATTTAAAGGACTTTTATGTTCCAGAGAACAATTCAGTTAAATTATTCAGCAATTCATAAAAAACAAGCTACTGTTTTAGGGGTAACTCTCTCTGGACACTAGAGAAAACTGTTCACTTGAAGATCTATTTCTCATTTTCTGCCTCTGTTTTATCAGGCTGAAGAGCCATTAGTACTTCCAAAGGACTCTTTAAGTGAAAAAAAATATTAAGTAATATAACCAGGGAAACAGGACAGAGCAATTTATTCTAAGAAACAGACTTGAAGTGAGTTCAGTGTGAACTGGTGGTGTTGGAGGAGGTGGCAGAGCGCATGGTTAAACATACATCAGTACTTTACTGCATTGCCTGCAACAGAACTAATTTGCTAAATACTCTCTACTAGGGATAGGAAGTATTGTTGGGTTGCTTCCTTACCTTGTCATTTTCTGCTTTGCTATCAGGAATGATTTCTGACTGTTGCAATAAAACAGGAAGATGTGCTCGCATTATTGGCTCATGACTGATGCTGCTGACAGTAAAATGTTGCACAAACCTTTCAAAAAGAAAATTTATATTTTCTTACAATCAAGACTAAAAGACTTCATTCACATAAACAGTTGGGAAATTACCAAGGCTCTTAAAAGGTCACAGAGAGGCTTCCTACAGAGGAAAGAATTCATCCCAGAATAAAAATATCTAGTGTGAAGACAGAGTTATTAAATAAGCAATTTTTAGGCAAGTATTACATATATCAAAATATTTTTGTAATATTATTACATACAATACTGATCCCTTGAAACAAAAATAATTTCTCACCTCTCTAACTCTGGAAGGGCAGCAGATATTTTCAGCTCCCTGCATCTTTCCCCAGAAGAAAAAGACATGGCATCAAATAGCTTCTGAGCACAGGAATGCCTAAACCAAGCAAAATAACTAATTGGTTAGTTCAAGGAGAAATCTAGAAATATATCTTCTTTAAACCAGAGGGCTACATATTAAGTAGCAAGAAAAAAAAAAAAAAATAGAGTGAGTGTTGCACTGAGTGCAACGATTCATTTCTGAATCAACGTCAAAATCTTCAATGAGTGACAGCATTTTTCTGATTGTAGCACACAGTTAATGTCTAATTGCACTGGAGTAAATGGCATAAACTTACAGTCTCTTTTGTTCCACAGACAGAAAGTCTTCCTGGACAACCCTTAAAGATAATCCTGAGTTTGCCTGGTTTTGCCACGAAGAGAAAACCTGGAACAAACCAGACCCATGCATAATAGTCATGATTTTGCAAAATTTGTTTTACATTTGTTTTGGAATTGGTTTTTTTCAGCTAAAAAAATAGATGCATTTTAACTAGCCAGTAAATCTTCCAGAGTACTGGTTCTCTCAAAATACGGAAGAAGTCTCCACAAATCAGGTTTTATAAGCTCCTCTTTGGCTAGAGTGGAACTGCTTTAAGTGTCTTTACTGAAATGGTCTACTTTTCCACCCCCCATCTTCATAGCTAGGGGAGAAAAAAAAAAAAAAAAAAAAAAAAAAAAAAAAAAAAAAAAAAAAAACAAAAAAAAAAATTCCCCCCACAAAAAAAGCTAGGGGAGAAAAAAAAAAAAAATAAAATAAAATAAAATAAAAAAAATCCATCGAAAAAGATTTACCCACCAAAGTAAGAGTACCATTTGTGTGTATCTTTTAGTCATAGCATCCTCCACTTATAAAAAGGTTAGGTATTTATAGTCCAATTGCTGTACAACAGGAACTGAATTAATGTGTTTCCTTTAAGTAATACTGTAATTTTCATGAAGTAAGATTGCAGCTATCATTTCTAGATAATTAAGAAAAACTCTGTTCTTTTGCAAAAGAAAAGGGAGCCCTTCATTTCTCTAGGGAACAGTGTTTTGGCTTACATCCTATTGCTCTAGCCAAGTCACATTAATATGAATGGCATTCTGAACCTAGAAATCAGATTCAGATGAATCACACAGTCATTTAAATGTTCGGTATTTCCCTTCTTTTAGTAAGTAAAGGCAACGGCCATTGTCATTTTTCACAATAATTTTTCCCAACCACTCACACAGTGGAACAGCGGGAAGAATCGAAACACTTCATCAGATAAAAGGAGGAAAAGTTTTATGGTAATATTAATACTATCAGTGGGGACTGTACTCACTGAGCTAGGTGGTCTTTTCCAGTCCAGTGTTATGATCGCATACTAAAACCCTTGTGAAGTCCTAAAATCTCCAGGCTCATTTCCTCAAAAGTGCTATTGTTATAAAGTTTTGTTTATTAAAAGCCTCTGCATTACAATGCAAGAAGTCAGTCTACTTGGAGAATAATACAATGCCATATGGGATACTTAAAGACTTTAACAAACTTCCCTAAGGATCACGATCCAAATGTGTCTAACCACAAAAAAACACAATAGAACCTCTGCCACTACATACAATTGCTATAGCCAATTATACACCAGTGCTACATTTAAAATGCAACTACTAGAAAACAAGCTTTTAGAGCACTCCCTGGCTTCAGAAGACAAAAATGAAAGCACATGGTAAGCATTAAACTTAACGAGCAACACAATCGCTAGAAATGCATACATAAATCAAAGTTTCTCACACATCTAAGTTCCTAAGATCAAGAGCTATAATGCTTCTAGGAAGGACTGGGAAGGTCTACACGGCAGAGCAGTCCACTCCATGACAATCTTGAGTCTGCAAGCCACATGCCATAGGTCACACAGAGAATCAGAGCTTCTGTTTGGAAGAGAGCCTCTGGAGGTCTCCAGACACACCTCCTGCTCCAAGCGGGACTACTGCTGGCAGTACGGATCAACTCAGCCATGACTTTGTCCAGCCAAGTTTTCAAAGTCTTCAAAGGTGGAGATTCGTTGTCTGAATAATCTGTTTCAGTCACTGCACCAACCTCCTGCTAACACTCAGTCTGAATCTTCAAAGCTGCAATCTATGGCTACTGCCCCATGTTAAAAAGTTTAGTTTTTAGTATTAGCTGCCCCTCTGCTTTCCTAAACTGTGCTTCTTCAATGAAACACAGGAAGAAGTTTTGCTGGTTAAGACTGATGCAAGAAAGACCTTGAACTTTAACCTTTCCTGCATTTACTTATCAGGTAGTAAGCTTTAGTAGCTCAACTAATAAGAGAAATAAACGTTGTCTCATTTACAAATTTAATTAGTTAATATGGACATCAACAAATTAACCCTTGCCTCTCATCTGAAATAAAGAATAATTGTGTGGTTTCCCTCCCTCATCCAAACCAATGTTGGTTTTTTTTTACTTTACCTGTGCATAAAAAGCTTTATAAATCTTTGTTTTGGGGAAAATTGCAATCATCAAAAAGTTGTCTCGGGTACGGAATTCAATTGGTAGATGAGCAAGCAAGGAACTTTTGATATCTATAAAGACAGCAGCAACAATACTGTTGGAATCCTAGAAAACAAAGAAACAGGACAAATTAAAATTAACAGTTATTGAAGGTGAAAAAAAGGCTTAATACATTAAATAGCAGTGATTAGAAGAGAACTACTACAGTCATAGCTAGGCACGCATAAAGATCTAAACATTCATTAGCTTCCATAGCCCAGGTATGGAGGAGAAGAATCAACTGTAGTCACTTACATTACTCCTCAGTTTCTATTTTGCAGGTATTAGAGATAACATAAGCTTTAAAGAAAGCATCTGAGATTGTTCTAAGCACCTAAGGTTTGTCTTGTCTTGAAAAGAAATGCTTGCATTTTAATATCCATTCTTTTCCCTCCACTAGAAACTAGACCTTTAGCCATTTCCTCTGCTAATGCTTCAGAACAAAGCCACCTTCATCTATACCCACACATCCCCTCTGACACAAATACGCTGGAAGAATGAATTAAATGTCAGCTAAAAAGATCAGAAGGATGGCATGGTGCTATTGCAAACATTTTTTTTATACCATGGCTTTTGAGTTTCTGACCTGAAAGGAATCGCACTCCAAAGAGATACAACTATCAGGCCTGCAATTTAAAGTGTAGGTCACTTGCATGTTGAACGTGTCCTGTTTCTCTTGGATTCTTTGATGAGCATGAGTTCTACAAAATCCTTTGCTTCTTCACCTGAATTATGTCTTCACCAACACAAAGCTAGAGCCCCCAAGATTGGTGTCTCTCAGAAGCAATGAGCTCAGGTTGTCAATTTTTCTTCTAATAGAGCAAGACTGACCCTTGGTTTTCCTTATTTCAACACAGGCATTTATATACAACTCTGCAGGATGCTGAAGTGGTTTATGCTCAGACTTTGACTTGTGACTCTTTTCACACAAAGTATTAGAGAGAGTAAAATACAGCAGCATGAAATACCCCTGAAAAATGGGGATTCCATTACTTAGAGTTCAAATCAGAAATTGAGTACCATCCATCTCCCTTTTAATGGGAGAAGTGGACAAAAAAAACTCTACTTACTAATTTTCAAAAAGAAAAAACTCAAGTTGAGGAACACTTACATAAGAATCAGTATCAATTCAAAGAAATTTGCAAACAGAATCTCTATTCTGTGCTGAGGGATTAATTATAAAAGTAATCCTCCCAAAGTCATTGAGGTTACTGAAGAACATACCAAAATGTTCTCCCAAGACAGAACAATTTCTCTTAAGAGAAAATAGCTTTTGGAACATGGTCCACAGATTCTGGGTTCTAAAGGATAGCTTACAGATTTCATAAGAAGTGGACTAAAAAGCTAACTCATACATGCTGCAATCTGCATGTCAAGTGTCCAACAGAATGTGCTCCTCCTCCTGGAAAGTATTTAGGGTTTCACAAATTGAAAAAAGCTGAAAAGAAGTAGCCATAACCCCCATGGACATTAGGTTAAAAGAATCCAGTTCAAAGTTTTACAAGATCTTAATATTGTTGTGAAATCTAAGTCTTACTTACTAATATTTGGTCACTTGATTAATGTCCAAAATGAATGGTTTCAGATACTTACAAGCTGAAATACTTGGTCTTAAACAGTATCTTAAAACCGAGCACATCGCAGCATGTTAAGCTCTATACAGTAAGTATATCTTGATACAGTTTATTGAGATACTGAACAACTATAGAAGGAAAGAGGATACACTGGGTGGCAGCACAGCCTGTTGGGTTTTCTTTTACTCCCAGGATGGCTGGTACTAAGCTACAAGTAGTGCTGCGTTACAAGATGGGATGTTTATGTTTGACTCCGCTAAGACTGGGATGATTTCTGCTTTAGACCTTCAAGGTACGGTTTTGTGAGGAATCTACCCTGTCCTCCATGCACTCGATGTCTATGAGCCTCAAGGACTTAGGTGGCAGCTAGGTCCCCAACTTCTCATAATAGAGACGTCTGCAACACGCGTTGAAAATGTTTGCACTTCTGCCTCCAAGTTAAAAAGAGAAGCACCTAGCAGGTAAGGTGACAGAGCTGCTAGGAAACTGTACTTTGCATCACTTAAAGTCTTTATATCTTTTATTTTAATCCTAGCATTAAATTATCCTTTCTTTTCCACTAATATTGTTGTTGCAATAACTTTTGGAAAAAGCATACTAACAATTACCCTTCTACTCCTGTCACTTCTTAACATTTTAAGCTCTCCACCCTGGTATTATGCCAAGTCAGCCGAACAATAAAATGCTCTCTGTCAAGGTTTAGCTTTACACAAAAATCTGGCATCAGTTCAAGAACGATAGCCAGGTCCCATAAATAGCTAGTTTTATGAAAGTGAGTGTCTTGAATCAAACAATAGAAGGAAGGCCAGTGTTAAAATAGCTTCTTAAACTACCAAGGGGCACTCAATATGATATACAAGAAAAGGCAGCTAAGGTAAGATTCCCTTCACGGTTGTGTTTTCATCTCAATTGAATCACACACTTTTATTGTATTTTACTGGCTTCCTCCATTATATGATGAAATCATAGCAACACAATGCTTTCTGGAGGTCACTACACAGATATGTAATACTGTACCTGAAGAAAATAGAAACTAAAGGAAACAGAGATTTAATATTTTTTCAGTGCTTAGGAAACAATAGCCAACCAATATAATCTCTTTTCCATTCTGAAAAAGTGATAGTTAACCCAGCGTATCTGCCTTGGAAAAAGAAAAAAAGCTGAGTTGCCATCATTAACCTAAGCCTCAATCCCCACTAAGCCAGAAGACCAAACCATTAGTGGGGCAAGCTGGCCAAGTGAAATAATATAAATTGATCACAGGAATGGCAGAAGTCTACACCTAACATTGAGTCTTCTACTGTAATTACTCAGAATACGTGTAATTACATGCAACATGCTTTTCCTTCTCACTTCTCAGCTTGGAAAACATGAACCAGTCATTCCCTTCACCCTGTCAGTTACACAATGCTCTAAGACAGTAGACAGACACTGCTCGTGACCTCTCCAGAGATAGCTAGTACACCGCCACGAACATTTGGCTAAAGGTTAAATATATTTTAAATAGAAGGTAGCATTTCATCCTCCAACACACCATAGAACTTCACAATGCCTTGGGCTTTTCTCTATCCACTACTTAAGACTGCTAGATATTTTACAAATGCTATGGTCTGCAGTTTTTCTTTTAATAAAAAGCAAATTTCCATTACTCCACTATTAAGGCCACATTGATAACTCAGTCTAATACAAAATTCTCTCCTCCTTACAGTTTAGCTAATCAGAAATTGGTTAAGCCAACCAATACCAAAAGCGTAGAGATCTGAACCAGTTAGTTGCTACAGTTTTACACACACGCTTATAAAACTGCAACTGAATTTGAAACTTTGTACTGGTACCCTACAGAAGTATTGCTAAAAATTGATAAAAAGTTAGTGACAATAGGAGCAAACACAAAACTCACCCCATCATAGAGAGAAATGGAATTCATATGGTTCTTAGAAATGGAGATGCTGCCGTGATGGGGATCAGAAAAGAGGATGCCATCTGAAAAGAAGTACAATTTGCCTAGAATTTGAAAGAGGAAAAAAAAATTATTAGGTATATATCAATTTTTCATCACCCTGTGATGAACACTCCTTCCGAGGAAGAAATCTCTGTTCTTGTAGAATTTTGTTATATTTAACATGCAGTACATTTGAGTAAAAATTTGGGTTAGTATCTAGACAGCATTCAGAGCACTACCATTCAATTTCTACTGATCTCACTATCAAGGACAGGAATCACGACTATGATTGCATTTGACTTAATCTTGTTCCCTGGAGCCCATTTAACATATATATTCTGTGGCTTTTTTTTTTTTTTGGAAGTTAAAAAAAGATTCCATCATGTTAAATTGCAAACTTCCAGAAATGTAAAACTGACAAAACACGAACTCAAGAAAAACTTACATACAAAACCACTGAAAATTTAAACATTGTGACACGTTGGTCAGAAAAGCCCTTTACTTACAGATTTGCATTTTATTTTGCATATAAAGACAACTGGTACTGGACTAGCAACTTCCCTGGAACCTAACATTCTAGTGGCAATCGAGAGTGACACAGCATTCATTTTACCTCCATTTTTCTTGTGAATTTACAGATACTTTGGTTCTTAACAAACCTACATGACCAGGAAGAGCAGCTGGAAAATGAGAAAGAGCAAGGCTAGATGGATAAATGGATAAAAAACACAATCCCACCAAAGCACTAGAAACTGACATCAGCAAAAAGCTAATTTCCAACACTCCTAAGAAAGCCATGAACAAATGACTAAGCAGGGGCTGCCAGCTGGACCTCTGCTACCAGTGCTAGACCATGCATTGAAAGTTGGATCGCATTCCATACAGAAAAGCATGTGAGTCAGCAAAAGGGAAAGGTTAAATATTTTCTGTAAAGAAAAAAAGACACAAAGAAAAAAATGGCATTACTCAGTTACCTTTTAAAAGAAGCCAAGCAGCAAAAGTAACTAAAACATATAGCTAAACATGACTGCACATCTAGCTTAATCAAACAACACTCCAAAAAAACAATAAACAAAGAAGTTTTCCTCTTGAAATGACAACTTAGAATAAGATCTTAAAAATTGTTCAGTATTAAGACTTCATTCTAATAAAAAAGAGCTTGATACAAAAATCAAATCACCATACTTAGATATGCGATTTCAACAGTTACCTAAAAAACATATAGGCTCTACTAACTATGAACCTAACTGCTTTAGACTGAAACTTCTAGTTAACATAAAAATTGCATTGGAGAGAGAGCTACCATTAAATTGAGAAACACTACAACCACAAAGTCATGGTCCAAATTCAGATCAAGTAGAATGGAGACAAAGCTGTATGCAATTACATAGATGTGGAGGTTTGATAGTTTACATATACAGTATGTTCATTACTGATGCTTCCAGTGCTCACAAAATCCAAGCCACAGCACAGGTTTGTGCCTTCTACTGAGTGGTTTAGGAAGAAAAATGCAAAATACAACTACATTTCTGTCAAATCTCACAGAATATCAACTTCACAGAGAATGTGTCAATGGAGAAAGAAAGGAAACCAGAAATGTTGAATCTTTTGTAACAGAAAAGCAAGCCGAGAAGAGTATTAATTAATTCAAACTAAACCAGTTTCCTTTAACATGGAAACCTGTGAATTGTATCAAGAACACCTTGATATATTAGTTGTATATTTCCCACAAGTGATTAAGCACAAAAGAGTTTAATTGGCAAGATTGACTGACACAGTTAAGTTCATCCTTCAAAAATCCGTAACACAGCAGAGGTATTAGCATACAAGGGAAAAGTTTTAACAGCCTGAACTTTCTTTGATGCATTTTAGTCATGAATGTGTACCTTATTACAGTAAGACAAGTGACACAGAGAGAAGATGAGTGCCTGACAGCACCTTTGGCACCTAATCTTACCAGACTACATAGCTGCAACCTCAGTAGAGCCCAAATTAGAGCAGAGCACACTGCCTCGTAGCATACGTGAAAGGGAACAAGATTAAGTTCGTTTTCATCTGACACCTCAGAAAATATCTCACTCGTTGAAGTGTTACATAATAGTCCTTATACCACCTACTTATAACTCTCCATCCCAAGAGTTATCACAACATTTAACTTCACAAATCTCCCCAAAAAAGGGAAAAAGTAAATTGCTCCACTGGGACACACACAGACAGTTTTCACAAAGCGAGAAAAAAAATATTTCGCCATTCTCTAGTTATTTACTGAGTGAACATGTACCCAACAGCACATATTATAGCTAAATATATTATTCTGCATTAACCTTCTTTCTCTACAATCTGTTCAATTCTGTGAATTCTGGTATGTGAAGGTTGCTGTTTAATTGCTTTGTACATCACTATTTATCCTCAACACTACATTGCATAACTACAAAAACAATAAAGCTAAAGATTTTCCTCTAAAAATTGTCAGCTAATACCTAAGCACTTAGACGTTAGATATTCGTTATCTTCTGCTATACATCAGTACTGTGACAACAGTAGCTTCCCTGTACAATGGAATACAAAAATATTATGCTTTAAAATTTATCTACTGGTTCAAGGCAAAGCAAGGCACATTAATGCAAGGCTGTGAATTGAGGGCAACCCCTCCTAACAGTCCTCCCAAATTGTCTAGAGTTGTAATACTGGGATATTCATGTTACTTAAATTCTTGAGGAAAATTCACCAAAAGAGGAGGAATTATCTAAAACTGTTGCTAGTAAACTTGTGTCAGGAAGCAGGAAACTTGTCAGGAAGTGTCAGGAAACTTGACTGGATATGAAAAGGGCGAAGATCAAGCATCGTTCTGTAATACATGGAGCATCTGTGCTAACAAGCACTGAAGTCCTTGAGTGAAAATGACAATGGAAAAAAAAAAACAAAACTGGAACAGCACGTTAGCTCCAGGAGGAGACTTTGGTAGGAGAAAAGAACACAAGGCTGTGAATAAATTTAGAAGCAAAACCATTCCAGTTCCACCCTACTTCACAGGCAGCGTATGACATTGCCCAAAAGGTTCATATTTGCCTTCACTTCTTGAGCTGTGAGCTCATGGCATCCTGTCACTACTCTAATGCCCAATTTTTCCAACCAAATGTTCATATAAAGAAGAGGCAGAGAACATATGGCACATCACCTATTAAGGATAGAAGCTAACAGTTTGTGTCTGCTTTTGAACGTTAACTGTGGGAAAAAAAGCCACCTCCCATGTTGGCAAAGCCTTATTGTCAATCACGTAAGAGTCCAATGTGACTCAAAAGCAAGCCTATAGCTCTACCAGAAATCCTTCTTCTAGCACTAGGACTTTTAAACAGAGGTTGGGGACAAAAAATAAGACATGGAGTTTAACAAGAGAAACTTGTAAAGGCGAATGGAAAGAAAGCTTAAGATGGTATAGGTAGGCTCACCAGATACGTGACTCCCAGAAACCGTGCATTTTTCTTATGGTTATAAAGATAAAAAAAACAAGACCAGAAAAAGTGGACCAACTCTTTATGTTGTTAAAAAAAGAATACATCTCACCTTCTACAGGCGTGGCATGAGGACTGCTAGAATAAATATATGCTCCATCGCCTCCTGTGAGTAAAGTGCCCAGAAAAGATTTGTCTTCCTGAACAGGAAAAACAAACAGTAGTATCACAGACTGGACCAAGGATTGTAATCCAGGCAAGAATTTTTTCTTATGCTTTTGCTTCAAGAGAAAAGATTTTTTTAAACAGCATCTGTCAGATTTAATTTTTTTTTTAAGCGTTTTAAACTGCATTGATACAGAAGAACTAGTGAAAGACAACATGTCAAGAGTGTAATTTTTAAAAGCACTTCCCCCCCATTCTGGTTTTGCCAGCAGCTATTAAGTTACAAGTCATTGTCACAACCACAAGGCATAGCTTTTTGGTTTTAGATTGTCAATCTACTGAACTAAAAGTATATTACAGGAAAATAAATCTATTTATAAGGAAGATTTCTGGTGACCACAAATTAAACCACAAATGCAAAACTCATGTGGTTTAAGATGTTCCCAGATCCCAAATTCTTGTCTTTTTCATCGTGCTTGAAGTGTTTTCCTTTAGACATTTAGCATGCTAATTAAGTTAAAAGAAAGTTGCATGTAGAGTGGCATTGAGTTTTGGGGTTTTTTTGAAACACATGAGCTCCATGGGTACTACTTAGTAGGACTTCCATGAAATCATAGCTTTATTAGAACTTCTTTTGCTCTTGGGTCTTGTCATTCTTTGAAATAAAGAAAACCTCAAGCTTTTACACACAATGTATTTTTTTGTAGGCCAAATTTTGAAAGAGACAGTGTAGAACAGGCAAGTCTTTCATAGAAGAAGAGTAACAAACATAATAAAAAACAGTTTTGCTACCAGCTAAGATTTTTAGAATACTGGTTCTTGGAAGTGTAACTTCTATAGTTTAACAAAAATTTTAACTTTACCTTCAATATATGCTGTGCCTTTTCAGACAGTTTCACATCGCTGTCTTCAACCTGTAGCCAGAAACAGTTTCCATTTATATTGTTAGTAGATAAAGCAAGTCTAATGTTAAAGAAAAAGCGTTAAAGAAGATTCAAGGCAAAGAAGAACCTTAGGTACCACAGATAGATAAAGTCCTGAGACCAAAGTGCTTCAAAGACAGCTTTGTGCTCTTCAATACAGTGCTACCGTGGGACTGAAACAGTTCCTTGAAACACATTCAAGGGGATACTCCCCATTAAATTGTTTTATAGACTAAAACAATATTGTACAGACACAAAGTAGTGAATTCCATTCAGTCTCATTTTTCATTACTGTTAAAGTGTTTAAATATGGATTGCTAAAGGGCATAAATGTTGTCCAACTTCATAACATTCATTGGAATTACACCTCTAACAGTGTAGTACATTAGAGGTCTGGAAGCAGATCTTTCTTTCTGTCGGGGCAAACATTTAAGTGATCTAAAGTGCCCCACAATAAACAGGATTTTCAAAAGTCACACTGTGTACTTGAAAAACACCCAGCTAAAAATTTACACAGCTAAAAATATGGAAATGGTGAAAATTAAACCATTTAAAACTTGTGCTATGAATGGAACCACCAGCCTGTTTCCACTTCATGTCCAAATTCAATAATCAGAATAGCATTAATATATTAAAATTCTGTTCCAGGGTCCAAGTTCCATACTTTTTCCTCATACAGCATTACTTTAGTAACAAATTTTCATTTATGAATCTGTATGTATAGAAAAAAATTCAAATAAGTTTGTGTACTAACCAGCCAAGAAGCATATCTTGGGATAGCTGCAGTCAGTATTATGTGGCTGGTTTCTGAATTAATGCTGCCATCTGCAGGGAAGTAAATGGAAAGCAAAGTAGTATAATAGCATCCATATACTTCAGACTGTTCAATAAGTTACTTTAACGACTTGATATTTCTTTAGGAAACATGGAAGTCTCCTCAGTATTTTAAGAACTTATAAGTGTTTAAGTGAAGCTTTCACAGCTCCCAGAGTTCTTATGCTGTAGCATACACAGAGCTGCTACACAACACCAAAGAAACCCTGCTTTTATTCTGCTCTTCGTATATGGCTTCTTCCTTTGCTCTCCTCCCCACCAAAAGTGTTCCAAATCCCATGGCTAGAAACCCACAGTCTGCTTGGATACAAGAGTTCATAAATATTGTTCAGACAACCTCAATAACTATCTAACTTTGTCACATGCAAACAATCTGGAAAATATGCACTTTAAAGTTACGGAATTCACTCAGTATCCTGTATTTTAAATGCAAGAGTGTTCCAAAAACAAACTGACTAAAAATCATATCTTTTTTTAGTTTTGTTTCATCTCTTCTAAGCAAAGAGCAACTGAAATTTAAAGATAATATAAAATGTGTTACAGAAGTGATGGAAGAGAGCGGTTTCAATTTTCTCATACAACAGAAAACATGCACTGAGATTGAAGAAAATTTACGAAGGGTACTATTACACTTGAATTTTTTACACCTCAACTCTGCCATATCACAAGCCAGACATAAAACCCAAACTCCTTTCAGAGAGATTAGAGAAATCTGATACTTAGGATATTCGTTACTAGCAAGATGAAATGTTTAGGTTGTTTAATTAACCCAAAGGCTTAAAACCATAATGGTAACAGTAATAACATTCATCCAAAGCCCTTTTGCTCTTCCATCACACCACAGCTAAACGAATGACAACACTGGTGTTAAAATATAAAATAGTTACCTTTTTCTTTTACTTGTATCTGTGAGGTTAGAAAGGACTCTGAAAAGACAACAGATCCCAAGCATCCTCTTCCTGTGAGCAAGTCTGGAATGTCAAATACCATCATAGACGCCTGCAGCAATCAAACAGTTGGACAGAAAGGAAGAGAAAGCAGAACTTGAAACATTTCAACTGAAGCCCCAAAATCTGTGTGTTAAACCTCCCAAAACACTGCTTCTATATTGTGGTGGAAAGACTGAGATCGTAACTCTACATTAATGTTTTATTCCAAATTCCACTGTTATATTTCAGATCCTGAAACCAAAGATTGAGTTTTAATATGAAGTCAGTCTCATCTCTCCCCTACATTTGTATTCACATAGATAAAAATCTCAGCATGCCCCATAAAAAAAAGCCACTCAACCTCTATTTTCTAATAACATGTATAATCAGAATACTGAGCAGCTTACTTACCGTTTTAATCAAACTCAGGCTATCCTCGTTATCTAATGGAGTAATTCTAGAACAAAAGTGATAATTAAATATTTAAAAGTTAGGTCATTTTGAGTGACTTCATAGCAGCCCAATAAAAGCTATTTAATTTTAAAACAAACTCTTATTTGTGTAGGCCATTTCAGTCAATTAGACAGCATGGGGATTAAAAAAGCACAAGCTTGTGATATCAAGTTAAAAGCACAGTTTTAAAAAGAAATTCTTAATGGGCTCATGCTACTTCTACTCATTAACAGTTAATAAGATTGGTCTGCCCAGTGGTTTCAAATTTTTTCAAATGTTTTTAAGATTCCACAGAATTGCAGACATGAAAACATTAAATTTCTCACACACAAAAACACTTAGTACATCTCATATGAAATAATCAAATTCAATGTTTCCTCAGAAGTTCCAAAACAAGAAAAATAAACTTATCAGTGTATTAAAAACTAATTAATAACATGAAGTGTAAGACAGTGATACAAACCTTCCATGATTATTCACAGCCTGAATCTGAAAAGTGATTTTGGAGCTGTAGAACAGAAATAGTAATGGTGAAAAGTGTGTTTTATACTTCCTCTACATGTAAAGAATAAGCAATAATAGACTTAAAGCAAAATAACAGCTGAAGCGATTTAAAAAAAAAAAAAACCAGAAAGAAAAATGGAATAATTATAATGATTTTAGAAGTCTGAATGTGTTATGAAGTCTTAGAATTTGGCAGTCATGCAAGCTCAGTTTAAAATCAACATTTGACGTATGTTTTCCCAGAGGAAGCTAATACATCAATCAGTAAGCATTTGAAAATACATACCGCAATGCAGTTTTAAGTTGTGTTAAATGAAGGGTATCCAACATAGACATGAGCATCTGCTCTGCTACATCCTTCGCCTGAAAAAAAGGAAATTGAGAATAAAATATCTCTTCCCAGACTTCCAAATCCCAGCAACTACAGGAGCACCCATAAGGTAAACAAGAGACCATACACTAAACAATAACACAGTGATGCACCAGGCTAAAATTTGTTTTCACATATCTGATTTTCCTTACTATAAGGTTAGGAAAATTCATGAACGATTAAAAAACAACTGTAGATGGATAAGATTAGATATACTCTGAAATTTCTCTTTTTTTAAACAGCATTCAGAGACACTGGTTGGAGGCCACAGTATTAACTTCATTAACGTTATGCAATTGACCGAAACATTTATTTTTGGTTTGCATGTAATCTTATATTGCAAGCAATCCAAATCAACAATTACAGTGTACAGAATTGGTGCTTCATTTACCTTGGATTCAGTGGAAGTTTTAGCATAGCACTCAATGCCAGCAAGCACAGCCTCTACAACAGCAGTATATATTTGCGACAACAGCGTACTGAAGAGAAATACAAACACAACATTTACTAGACAGATAGAGTTTTCTTCCTTCTCTGTTTAAAGGAGCAGTTTTTCCTCTCATATCAAAACTCCCTTATACGGAAGGAGCCCTTGCTCAAATAAGCACAGAAATAGTTCTATACTTAACCTTTCAGCTTAAAAAACCAAATTAGAGCAAGTAAATTGCTCATATTACAGAATATCTTGGGGTAAAAACCTCTTGGCACAAATGTATGCTATCCCTGCTCTCAGCAGTCAAGGGAAAAAAATAATAATGTTTTATTATTGACTTTTGCTGCAGTTGTGTTGAAGATCATACCCTAAATATTCCAACAAGAAAGGAATGATAGCCCCGTGTTCCACAAAAGCAAAACTGGAAAGCAGAGTGAAACAATTTAAGAGACTGACTTGTTCTGGAGTATGTCAAGCAAAAAAGATACCGAAACAAACCAGTCACCACAACCTTTTCAGCATATCTACATCACAGCTCAGTCTGATTCCCTTCTTAAAAGGGAACTGAAAAAACCGTATACAAACAAACAAAGGTTAGGTGAAGCCACAAGCAACTTAGAGCTACTGACATGTTTATAGCTCCAGAACTACTGAAAAAACCCACCTGTGCCCAACTAAGAAACATCAGTCTCTGTCTTCCAGTAAATTGGAACAAAAAGATAAGCAGACTGACAGAACAGTCTGACTTCCCCAAACTTTAATTCCTCTCATTACTCCTCTGCAACTGCAAACGTTGAGGGAGAACAGAGGGGGGAGGAAAGAGAAGGATACAGCATTTAAGCCATATGCAAAGCATTTCTGAAGGATGGAAAAAAGCATCTGAAGCTCCCAAACATGGCCCAACATGGAAGAACCTCAAAATGCACCAATGCTTATATTTGAACTTCATCCCCAGTAGCAGTAAGAGATTTTTAAATCAAACCTTCTTACAACTTTTGGAGGTTTCTGCTATGGAATTTCATGTACTTCACACACATGCATTTAACTTATGTTTTCAGTACACACTCCTTACAGCAAATGCATGTAATTCTTCCTAACTCTAACCATTCCTATTTTCACTCAAATTCACATATCTATTTGCAAGAGAACATCACACAGTGGGCGGAGCTTTACATTAATATCCTATAGTTACCTTATTCTTCTTCCCATTTTAAAATTTTAACACTAATAATGCATACAAGAAAATGGTATTTTTTTTTTTTTAAATAAAAATACGGAGATTACTCCAGGGAACTTTAAAGTTATACAGTCAGAATAAGCAGTCCAATGTGCACTCTAAGTTGTAGTTCAGCTTCCTAAATACAGCTGAATTTGGGCTCAATAGTGTTTATTTTTCCACTTTTTATTTCATTGCAAAACGTTGACAGATATAAGAACCAGTTACAGGACTCAACTGCAAACTAATCCCAAAATCATGAGGTCATTTTTTGACAGTTTTGCTTAGAATCCCTCTAGCCATCTGTTAGAACTGTATTTAGTGCAGTGTCTTTTAGAAGCAGGACAAGAGATATTCTACAGGTTTTAGCAGAACATATATGTAACTAAGATTACCTGTCAAAGTTACCCTTACTATGAAAAAAAATTCCGCTGCTCAGTCTAGTAATTTCACTTTTATGCCTGAGAACCATACCACAATTATCAGAAGTCAACAGTACTTAGCATGAAAGGTCACCACTACCAGCTCCCTCTGACACGTCTTTATTATCTCACTAAGCTGCCACGCAGGCTTGCAAACTGCTCTTCTGCAGAAGCAAGAACAAGCTCCTAAAATTATCCTAACTAGCAAGGAGGCAAAAATCTCTAAGGAAAGGTCTGGTTTATCAGGACTGAGAGCACTACCAAAGCAGACTATCTACCATGTTCTTAAAGCTTGACAGGTATCTACAACATGCAAAGAAGTGGACATTAACATGGATAAACAAAGTGTTATTTTGTGAAAGTCAAAATATGCTGAAGCCTTGTAGCTTACTGAAAAACAACAAAGTTAACTTTTATCTACCCTTTCACACAGTGGAATTGCTTTGCAAGTTTGAGTGCTCCCTATTGGCATTTTCAGTAACCATTATAAGTCTCACACATTGTTTAGATTAATGAAACTAATCTAAAAAAAATTACTTCTATCTATGGAACATGTTCCCATTCAGTTATAGATACTTTCCCCCTCAGTGAATATGAAGTATGTTTTGAAGTGATTTGAATAAGTGTTAAGATTTTAAAAAGTTTTAACAAAATATAAGCAAAATTTACGATTATTTCCTTTCATACTTTGCCATACAACAGAAGGGATGTCTCACTAACAATTCCTAGTTTACTCGCTCTCTCACATTCACGCTATTGTAAAAAGTGTAGCTCTGCAAATGTGACCAGCCACTGCTGACTAAAAGCGGTTTTGACCTACTACCACAAGGTAGAAAGGGTGAAGAGTTAAGGAATAAAAAAAAGTTGGCAGCTTACATTTGTTCGCCTTGCTTGTGCACCTCATTGTCATTTCCTGTATTAAAAACAAAAATGTTTGTTTTAAGCCCTTTCAGAAGAGTTTACACCGAGTATAACATCTCTGCTGCATATATTACACAACATTTATCCAGTATTTTATATAACTACGGTTTGTTTGTATAATTAAAAAAGAGCAAAGCACAGGTTAACTTATATCAGTACAGACAGTACATACTACGGACAAAAATAAGACCTGCATCCCACAAAAACAGCTGCATTGTGTCAGAACAGAGATCTCTCATGCTCTGTTCTGTCTCCCAAAGTGGTCATTCCTGGATACCCAGGAAAAAACACAACTAGAGCAAACACAAGCTATAATTCCTTCCATTCTGGAAGCCCCCAACCATCTTCTCTTCAGATACTTTGAGCTGGATATGGTTTCAAGATATATAGTAACCTTAAGGAGATTGACTTTATCCACAGACTCACGCTGCCATTTTAAATGGGTAAGAATTTTTTTTTTTTTTAATTTCACAAGGCTTGGTTTTAATTTGGAAAGACAACTATTATAACACTCTATTTGACCCAAACATGATGGATAAAATCAAACAATCTTCTCTATCCTTATAAAATCCTTAATTATTTTGTTGGTTTTTTTTTAAAAAAAGCAGGCTTATTTGAAGACTATTTTGAATTCCTAGATTTTTGGGGATTGTTTTTCTATCAATATGTATAGAATACCAACTTAAATGTTTATCTAGTACTTCTAAGAGGCCTGAACACTGAGGTGCTCTCAACCTTCACACTGCATTCTAATGCAAACACAAATACACTTCTTTGAATCGTTCTTTGAGATTATCTGACAGATTTTCACACGAGAATGTAGGATGTGCAATGGAACAATGTTCCATTATGACTCGATGCACCAGCTACAGAATTATACAGTATCTACCACTGCGTGACCTAATGCTCGTAAAAGGAATCAAAAACATCTTTTAACCACTATGATTTTAAATAATCAGAGAATAACAGCCTTTAATTACTGCTTGGTATTTTCAATATACTTACCCAGGAAAGGAATATGAGTGGCTCCAAAAAAATAGGTCCTTGAACAAGCCAGTGGTCCCTTTGGAGATACACACTGTACTACCTAGTTGTCAGTATTAATGAGATACAAAGACATGTTAGTAAAAAAAAAAAAGTGCAAAAATTAACAATAAGCTAAGTTCCCCTTAAGTTTTCTAACCACTGGTGTATACTACAAGAAGTGCACAATACAGACTTAACTGGATTTTAAAAAAGCAACTTACGTTTTCAAAGGTATATTTCACTTTTGACTTGACCTGAATGGTTGAAAGGCTTTGGGAAGATGAGCTCTGACTTCCATAAGCATTAAGCATGTGTTTTCAATCTCCTATGTCAACTGCTCTTTTCGTGAAGAGGAAAGTGTGTCAGGTTCCCATAACTATGCTTGCACTTGGTCTTATTTACTACTTTCATGATACCCTATTAAAACCGTACCACCTGTACCTGTAAATAAACCACCTTTTTAAGAACAATGTCAGAATCTGAGGACAACAGATGGAGCAAGTACTGCATCAGAAATAAAATACGTACCCGCATTATGAAAGATATCAAATGGTCTTAATGGTAATGTAAGAAGGGGAGAAAAAAACAAAATTGGAAGTGTTCTTACAGAAATAGAATTAGATAGAGCAGCAAATGGAGGATGAGATTTCACCAGAATGCTAATACGATCCTTTCTCAGGCTTCTGATCAATGTAATGTGTCCAAAACACCCACATACATCCACCCCTAAGGCTATGCACAAAATGTCAGCATGACAAGATCATAAAAACCATTCCCTCAATCACACGTTCACTCCATGATGACCTGTACTCAACCACATCCATCTCCTCAACAGCACAGACTTTGGACTCGCACAACTGACAGACACTCCCAGAGCCCATGGAAGTTGGCCATCAGGGAGAACTACACGATGCAATCTGCATGCTACCTCTCCTCCTTTGCTGTGAGTTACCTTCTTGATGCACCCAGACCAGCCAGCCAGAGGATCTGAGTTCCCTGGGGTCCCTTCCCCAGTTACGTCCCCTGCGTGGTGGTGCAACAAGCCATCGACCTCATCATATGTATTAAAACTAAGCTTTTACTTGAAAATGGAAACAAGTTAATCTTACAACTTGATCTTAACATTCTTTGAACACCAGAAAGACTTTCAGCTGCATGAACTGCTCAGCTGCTGAAGCATACACTGAAATTTGGATACACATAAGAATCCTTTGTCTATTCACAGTCATTATCAAAAAAAGTGTCTCTCCACCTCTTTGTAAGAAATGGCTAAAGCAATTCCAATTAAAATCAAATCATATGCTACCATCCAGAAGATTTCCACTTTATGGCTAGGACAAATATCCTCACGAGTAACACTTCCCTCTCCCCCACCCCACAAGTGTTAAAAAAGTTGTCTTTTTAAAGGGGAAAAATATTTTAACTCATTCAGCAATCCCTGATTAAACATCTAGTATAGTTTCACTAGGAAACAGAGAGATAAAGGAAATTTGTTCCTTTATCTGGTTGATTATTAAAGTAACATGTTTTTAAATGTTAAGAATTTGGTACTTAATTCCAGAGGGTAAGCATTTTAAGGGTACAAAAAATATACAATGAAAAAGAAAATATACATTGTTTCAAAATATCAGATAACTACTTAAAAGCCTTACCATATGCTTAGCAGTGCTTCCTCCAAGGCCGGTGTTTCGAACAAGATGTCCTTCTGATGGAAAATTAAAGTTACCAGAGTTCAAGTTTTCCTTGGTAGAGTGGCTACCAAACAGAACAAAGGGCTGCCGGCTCGGGCTGAGGAAAAGAGAAGAAAAGAGGGTACTGCCACCAAGATACTTGAAGAAAACTTACAAACAACAAATTAAATCAAAGCTTTCAAGTCCGATGGACCAACTGTTGAATTTCTCACTAAAGAAGGACAAAAAAAAAAAAATTTACTACAGCTGCAGAAAGCTTTCCACTGAAAAGATCAAGTTCCAAAAGAAAAAAATACCTACTTGAATTAACAAGACTAATTTATTTCATATACAAGAACATATTTCAAGGCCATTTCCGAAATGCTATTAGAAAGGGTTGTGCTTTTTTTTTTTCCTATTTTTAAATTAATTGGCTTGAAAGCTGACTAGTTTAAAATTTACGAAACCCTGAAATGACTATAGTGGAATTAAACAAAACTATTTTGGTTTTAATTCTGGCTTTGAGCCCAAGACTCAACTCTACAGGTCAAGGTTTTCCTTTTCTTTATTTAAATGCAAACAAAATAGGATACTGGAAACAATAAAGAACTTTGAACTCCACTATTTAATTCCAAATAAAGAAGAATCTGCAGAGACATGCAAGTATCTAAGCAACCTTTATTTAGCACGAAACAGCAAAACACTTGGTTTTGCAATATATGACAAACAACCTTCCCTCTCAGTTAAAATTCTTTGCTGAAATAAAATAAAGCTGACCTGTATTGCCCAGCTTATATTAGCTAAGATTTGGGGGTTTAACCGCTCTGCTTTAAGCATTTGTCTTTTGCATGTTGTGACTCACAAAGGTATACTGCCTTCTTCAACTTTCATATTTTAATTGTTTCTCAGTATCATATAAAGAGGACCAAAATTTTAAAACCTAGCTGTCCTGTGTAATAAGTTCATGAGGTTGTTTAGACATCTGCCCATGAATAAACTAATCATATTAGAATGCACAAGGTAGATGGTTTCAAATGTAATTACATTGTATATGTAATAATTACAGCAATAAATCCCATGAAAAGCCAGTTTATCCCACCTAGAAGTGCTTTTGCATGTGGTTTTTGCATTAAATATGCAAAGGTGAGATGTGATATACTGAGACGGTCCCAAAAGGAGTTATGAACATTATGGCATCAGAGATACGGAAATAACATCAAGGTACTAGTGACACGACAATTTCATAAGGAATAATGAGTAATACCTGTTATCTGTTATATGGCTTGAAATCATTCCATGACTGAAATAACTCCTGAAAGGCTGTGAAGAAGAAAAAAGATAAATCTGATTAACAACTAAATGCACAGAAAGTATGATATATCCTCACTATCATTAAGAACAAACCTGAATTATCCTTCTCAGAGAAAACTCCTGATCCTCAAGAACTATTTCCAATCTGCATAAACAAATCCAAACACCATTAAGTCTTGCATATGTTTAAAAAGCAAGAGCCACTACCCAAAAGCACTGCACTATTTTTACCCATGCTGTATGTTGCCCTCAGTTACGTTTGAGATTTGACATGTGCAACCTCAACTTGTCAGGAAGTGCACACACTAGAGCTTCCACCAAAATGAAAGTCAATTTATCTACAAAGAGGGATCTGTTGAGCAGAAGTAAATCAACTAAGCTTAATTATCAATGAAGAAACACTCAACCGAATTACACCAGGCAGTCCTAAACTATCATACCATGGATAGGTAAGGTGAGTGGTGAACTTAAAGAAAAAAATCCAATAGTTTTCCTCTTCTCAAACATGAAAGATGAGATGGGGTAGGCAGAAAGAAAAAAAAAGTAAAAAACAAACCCAAAACGGAATACTTATTACTTTGGCATAGATGACACTAGGATTTCAAAGGAATACTGAAGCAGGCATACCTCCCCCGCCTGAGATTCTGATAGTTCCAGAATGAAGGGAATTTCAGTGTCAAAATTAGCAAAAAAGTTGGTCCACTGCTGTTCAAAAATCATTAAATCCTAGAGGAAAAACATTCAGCATTACTTAATAAAGCTAGCATTATATCAGAGAAAGGAAGTCACAGATTATACTGAATGAACCCAAATTACTTTATAACAACATAGATTACATTTCACTATACAGTATAGAATACAGCCTGCCCAATAGAACAGTAAATACAAGAAAATAAACATCTTTTAAAAGATAAGGACTTTCTGCTGGACTTTATAGGGGTTTTTTTTTGGGTGTGTGGCTTTTTGTTTGTTTGGGGTTTCTGTTTTTTTAGGAGAGAGAAGGAGCAGAGGGGAAAGGACCAGAGTCCTGCACTATCTGCTTTTAACCCAAGGAATCACACATTTTTGAGAGTACTCGTAACTCATAACCCATGTTTCCCACAAGACTTCCAAAATTAACACTTAGATTTAATTTCCTACTTTTAAATCTATATGTGGTTCTGCAATAATTTGTATCTGACATTAAGTACGCTTATGGACAAAAAACAATTGAAAATTCTAGTCTCTTCAAAATAAGATAAATAAGTCTGTTTCAGGGTTGTCTTAGCAGGTACAAGAGAAGTCCCAGACATTTATCTCACTTCCACAGGAAGGGGGAAGTGAAGTATCAGAGAGCGACTACTTAGACTGACAGCCTTGTAAACTGTATGACATTATAATGTTCATTACAGCAGTTGATTAAACAATCAAATTGGTGTGAACTACCAAAATTTTATTAGTAAGAGATACTTACTGCTGAAATTGCTACATGTTAAAAGCCTAGTTTCCTGCCAAACTAGAAACTGATATGAAATTAAAAACAAAATAATATATACTAATACTCATACATTGCTTCCTTCTCTAGCACTGAGATCAGACCACTCCTTTAAAGCAAGGAAACACTTTACCCTGGTATATTTGTATTTCACAAAGCATCGGGGCAGCCACTGTGTGTCACTGTTACCCACTCTAAGTAATTACAAAGCAAACGTGTGCAAATGGAGAATTAACGCACACAAACATACTGACTTTGTGTATTTTGTAAGTAGTCCTATGACATGAAGAACAGTTACACTATTTAGAAAAAACTTTTAGGAGAATTTCAGGCAAATTAAGAAATTCAAGGAATCCAACGTAAGTTAATGTTTTGTAGATTTGAGGAAAGAGACTCTACGAACAACAGAATGCAGAGCCCTCAGGTTAAGTCCCTAAGCACTATTAAAAACAAACTAAATCAGAACAATTTTTCTGTGGGGCTACACTAACAGACTGGTAGTTGATTCAGAATATTTCACGTGCATTACCTCAAAGAGCAAGTCCTCCAAGGAAACAGGATCCATTTTGCTGTACGTCTTCCACAAATCAACACTGACATCCATTAACTGAAAAATATTTTAAACACACTTTTGTGAAAAACACCATGAAGAATGCCACAGATTTGGGTTCAAGCTGCACTGAAACAGACTTGCAGCACACTGCCCAGGCTATCAGTCCTCCTTAACTCTGAATTCAGAAATATTTTTACACTACTGGTTACAAAAGAATTGACCAGATGCAAGTGTTCTGGACACTTCAGAGACTAAACCTCACTTGAGGAGATGAAAGTATGTGCAAAATTTTGCTTTCATCTTTTAAACAAATCCTTACATAAAGTTTTTCAAAATTGAGTCAACAGCAAAGAATAGTATCATCTGGTGCAACCAGAAGGGAAAGATCTGTTTTCTGAAACAATACAGACAAGAAGCAGATTCCAAGGTTACTCATCCTACACACGAACCAATTATCCAATTTTTGCTGTAAGCATAATGTAAATTTAGGCAAAGCTAGTTTAACTTAACAATTAGCAATGCCTTCTCCCAAGTAGTAAGATGATATGAGAACACAACTCAAAACCATATTCTTAAGGGAAACATGTATCTGAATAATTTCTGCAATTACAGGGTTCCCTACCACCCACCTAAATGAAAATGAAGCCCTGACTGGGATTTGCTTAAACCACTTCTTTACAGTTATTACAGTTACTCATACTATTAGATGGCACTAATGATTTCCCAGACATCATTTCCATTCACCTATTGGTCCAGTAAATTCTCAGGATTACAGGATCTTGAGCAACTGTGATTTCTCTAGTAAGAGTAATATTAAAGCAACTGCCCTTAAAACACTGAAAAAATATTATAAAGTTACCATCATTAGATTATTTTCAAATCTAACAGCGTAGAATGCACAGCAGAGGAATAGTCAGTTTGAGAAGCTAAAAACGCACCAAGAACATCCTCTTTTAATGACATCAGAAGTATTCATTTATAGACCATTTACAGTGATCCCAAATGTACTTCCTCCCATAGACTGGTTTTCCCTCCCCATCTGTGACATATAGCAGCTGCCTAACAGACAAATATGCATAAACAGTTATGGAAAAAGTTAAGAATGCCACTTCCCACTTGAAATCCCCTTATGACTTTAAGGAGGAAGAAAGCAAGAACTCAAGCTGGAACTGGCTGAACTGCCAAAGCTAACGAGCATACTCTTAAAATCGAGCACTGAGAATTTGCATTGCTGCTTTTTCAGTCTGCAAGGGTGCAGCAAAGACAGTATCAACACCCACAACAAAATGGGAGAGGCTCCATCTTTACGAAGTCATTGCCACACTGTGTCTGCAAACTTTCTCAAAGCCTCTGCGGATTCATGAAATGAAACAGCAGGGGTAAAGACCCAAACAAATTCCTCAATTCACAGCCAAAATCTTCATGAATATCAGGAAGGCCTATTGACTCATAGGCAGACCTCCACAAGGATGCTAACCTATTTGCACTTTGTATATATGATTTTGACAGGTTCACACAACAAGATGATTACATTACCAGCGACAAAGAAAAAAAAAATGAATAAAAGTATCAGTAGAAAAAGCACAGTTCTCAGGGAAAGGCACACTTGAACTCAAATAATAGATTTTTGAGCAAGCATGTACAGTACTGTATGTGACGAGATTTTAACAATGGTACAACTTTTCCAGTTGTCAGAAGTCAGACAAAGAACATTCTAGCCGTAAAAATGGAGGAATGACAAGAAAAATAGGACATCTGCATTTCTGTGGCAGAGGTCCAAGAAAATTAAATAAAAGAAGCTTGAAACAAGTACATAAAATACAAAGCTGTACTCTGAAGATGCTGTTAGAGTATATTTAATAAATAGGCAAATCAAATGACATAAGTTGCTCAGAGTGGAACAGCAAATCATTATTACAACTAGGAACATAATCCAAAATCTTTTTGTCTTCAGCAGGCTGCAATGACGCAATATATAATGCTGATGAGAAAAGTAGATGCATCTCTGTGTCAAAACCAATGACACAAGCAATATAGTAACTTCTATTTTTCTCAGTTCATTTCAAGGCATTTGTCACTAACCAGCTTCTCTTCCACTGCTCTTGAAAAATTATACTCATCTAGACCACTTAAAAAAGCATTTTCTGTTACTGCTAGAGGAGGCTCTAGAAGATAGGGAAAAAAGTTCTAAATCCCAACAGGGAGGACGGGACACACACTAAACAGTCATGATTTATCCAGGATAGAGTGCTGTCACTAAACAGTCATGATTTATCCAGGATAGACTGCTGTATAGCTCATGACAGTCTCTCAGCAAGACTGTGGTGTCTCCATCCTAGCACATTCAAAACCCAGCTTCATACACTCCTGAAAAACTTCATCCAGCTTAAAAGCCTGCTTGAGCAGTGAGTCAGGATTAGATAATCTCAAAAGGTACTTTCCAACTGAAATAATTCCATGATTCAATTTCTGCTTCAGAATGGAAATGGAAGAAAATTAAAAATGTTAACTACTTACTTCGTATTTCATTGTAAAGAAGC
This sequence comes from Calidris pugnax, assembly GCF_001431845.1. Lineage (NCBI taxonomy): Eukaryota > Metazoa > Chordata > Aves > Charadriiformes > Scolopacidae > Calidris > Calidris pugnax. The sequence continues at coordinate 13,084,364 of NW_015090793.1, forward strand.
CATCACCCCCAATTCCTTCCAGTGCAAAAGCCTGCACTATTGGCCACTTTTCAACAATGAACATATCAAATATCTGTAGATGACCTGCAAAAGAAGTTTCACAGAAACATTCTCTCACAAATGCTGGCAGTTTAACTTTCTGTGAGATCCCAGGGTTTTCTCAGATTCTAACAAAGGATCTCAATTATCCTGTCTTTGCACAACTTAAAATCTGCAATTTAAAAGTGTTTTTTGTGAAGGTGGTAGCTTTTAGAAACGCCTTCCTCTGCACTCCAAATTTTGTCCATTTTTTCCTGCCATCAATCTAGCTAAAAGTATCACTTCTCCTTGTGAATTTCATTTCAAGACCATCAGCAAAACCATGCCCATTAAAATTCAAGATAATAAACAGGGAACTTTGTTTACTCCCATTTCTTCCAATATTTGGCCTTAAGTAAAATACTATCAACATCATCCCCATGAGAAATCATAATTTTAAGTTGGGCGGGGGGGCAAAGAAAACTATTCAGCCTGGTACTGATGAATAGTGAAGCTGTAATCTATCTGAAGTGTGATTATCATGCTTAAGCTACACATCTTCTTTAGATACTTCCTAACAAAGAACCGCCATCCTTCCCCCATACCCTGCCTCATTAATAATTTTTCAGGCAGTCAGAGCATCTCATCCTTTCATCAAGAGAAGCAGTGAAGAATTATGAATCAAAAAACAAACAAACAAAAAACTGAATTAGCTTGGTTTGAACTTAGGTGGTTCAAAAATAGAAAGCTATTTGCTTTTTTTTGTTTCCCTCCCACCTACTGTACAGATCAAACCCCCCATATGCTCGTGCTGCAGAGTGAAGTACATGCGCTGCGCTGCTTTGACATTATTCACTGTTGGGGATATTGCAAAGTACACTTCACTGAACAATGTAAGATTACACTGTTCAGGCTGCAAGGCTGGCTACAGATCATAACAGGAAGTCATGCAGTCCAGTTTTTTCAGTGCTAAAAAGGGAAACTTGCATAATGAAATGTTTATTCTTTCCTTACATAAAGAAGCATTTATCTGGAGCTCCCATCTGAACAGAGAACTTCTGTAGCAGTAGAACACACTTCTCTGAATGCAAATTATTTCTTTGCCTCATGCACCCTTCAGATGAAGGCTAAGGGCTTACATTTTTCAGAAAGAAGCCCAACTCAAGTAAAAAGGGGCTAAAAGGAAACTATTGACATATTAATCCGTATTTCTTACCAAAGGCAATCTTCATTCCTTTAACTGCTTGACCCGCATGCTGCAAAACACTTACACTATCAACAGAAACCAAGCTAACCTACCTTGGCAGCTGTACGGAATACCAATGCGACTGCAATCTCGAACCATATCTACAAAGCTGGAAATTTTGAATTCCTCTGCAGCTTCTTCATCTTCATACTGAAAGCAGTAATTTAAAATAAAATTTGATTAGGGATGCCTAATTTGATTGTTATTTTTGCACTAAAGAGAACATGTATTGTACTACTTTAATTCCATGGCAATTGGAACTTCACGTAATCCACTAAAGTATTACCTACAGGTTCCAGAAGTTAAAGAATCTCTTTAGCCTTTATGTTTTAGAAACCCCATCAAGGCAGGGATGTATTCAAGCCAATGGAAAATGTTCTTTAAAAAAAAAAATCAAACTTCAGAGAAAGGCTTTTAATAAGGTTATATACAAAGGCATAAATATATACTTCATTTTCAGCTTTCAGTGAAGTCTTTCAATATCATCTGCTAGATTCTGGACAATTTTTAAGCAATAAAAGATACTTTGAGAACACTAACTCATGTGCTACAAAAACTTGCTACTGAGAAAAAAAAAATTACCAGCTTAACAACACTAAACTGGGAAAGCAGACAGACAAGATATGCCTCAGGTCACAGAACAAGCAATGAGAACCGACTGCTGTCTGAGGGAAACATATGTGTAGGAAAAGAAAGAGGAAAGAAGAGCAGACACCGCCATGCGACACTATCTTGCTGTTCCACGCTAGTAGCAGGCGACAGTCGTCTGAAGCCTTCAGCAGACTGAAGGAGTGAAGAACAAGTATCATACTTATGGCTCAGGGAAGCATAAAAACTAGACTGAAGAAACAAATCACACAGAAATAATTTCTATAACAGAAAATAATCCTAAGAATGCTCTCTGATTTTTTTCTGAAAATGTACAGTTTAGCAGCAAGTCTGACACCAACAGGGTACCCACTGGTTCAAGAATCACTTGCTTTTTGGAGCAAGATCAGAAGGCAGTTGTGTTTTGTCTTTTTTTTTTTAAATGTACACTGCTCTGAACTTAATATTAGGCTAAATTACATGATTGTGAACTTTTTGTATATAGCTTTTGTAAGCTTCAGGGTACACCCAAAAAATTTATTTTAAGAACAAGTTCTTTTAAGACAAGCCCAAATTCAAGATGCAGCCCAAGTTCCTCCATGATGTGTTCTTTCTTCAATCCCAGGAAGCCAGATCAAAGTTTCAGTTCAAAGCCAAGCTCCAAACAACTGCCAGTTTCTCAAGACATGAAAAGCCATTAGAATAAGAACTTGGTTTTTGGCAGGGTGCTAAAGGCTTGCTCACTATCTGCTACTGCAGGTATAAATGCAGCCCATTCCTTAAATTGTACAGTCATGACACCCAGAAACATTATACAGGATGCATCAAATATCAGTAATTTCTCTTATTTAGCCATTTTGAAAATGGGCATTCTTTAATAATATGCTTTTTCTTCCAATAACCAGGATATTTAAATTCCTTAATGGTCTAGTTAAAGCCAACTTAAGTCTACTTAAATTGCTATGGTCTAGTTAAAGGCAATAAAAAGGAAGAAACAAAGGACAGGCTACAGGTTTTGCCAGGTTCATCAAGAGCTGCACAGAGTCAGCTACAGCATTGCTTGCCTTATTTCTAAAACTCTTGAGCTTTTTTGGTTTCATTTTTATAAAAGCAAGAAAAAGTTATTTCTATTGCTGGGGAAAAAAAAAAAAAGCTTAAAAGCCATTGCAGGCAATCCTCCTGTAAACAGGATGCACTTAAAGCCTGACACAGCACCGTTTTTTGATTTCTCTTTCAGAAGTAATCTAGGAAACTGGCAATTCTTATACATTAGGAAGTGCATTGCTCAGCTCATTCATAGGAAACAGCAATGAAGTAAACTTTGTATTTTCAGCTTCAGAAATCAAACTTTTCCATTCCTTTTCACAAATAGCAAGGCATACAGCTGACCTTTCTAGTTACACCATTATTTCAAGGCAATACTGTGTGATTAAGGTTACTGTTCATCATAAATCACATAAAAGGCCATAAGCAGATGGAGCTTAAAATTCAATAGCTGAGATTGCAGTTGTGCTAGCGACATTGCATTAAGAACTATTCATTTCTTGATTCCAAAATGTATACATTTTCACCATCGTCAGGTATGCCTCAAGATTTGTCCTTTTGGTAGGGATTTTGGCAACAGGAAAACTTTATTAAGACAGGCTTTAGGTTTTGCTACAGCATGCTTTAACTTGTAGCTCAACTGCTTACATATTAACAAGAAGTAATTATCCCCCTTTATGCAGCACTCACAGGACTGTATCTGGAACACTACATCCAGTTTTGGGACCCACAAGTAAGACAGACATTGACAAACTGGAGCAAGTTCAGCGGAGGGCCACCATAATGATCTGTGGGTTGGAGCACTTGCTCTATAAGGACAGACCCAGGCTTGTTCAGGCCGGATCCCATAACTGCCTTCCAACACCCACAAAAACATTATTGAGATGGTGAACCCAGGCTCTTCACAGTGGCCTGCAGTTGCAGGATGCATGACAAAGGGCATGATTTAAAACAAAAGCGGTCCAGATTAGATAAAAGGAAACACTTTTTCTCTATTAGCAGAGTCAGGTAATGGAGCAGATAGCCAAGAGAAGTTCTGCAGTCATCACCTTTGGACGCTTTCAACATCCAACTGCAAAAAAGCTCGAGTAACCTGATCTGATCTCATCGCTAACCCTGCCTTAAGCAGGAAGTTGGACAAGACAATCTCCAGAGGTCCCATTAACCTGATTTCTGAATTCTGTGATTTAAACTATCAACCAGCCACATAGAAACACAATCAATCTATCATAAGCCCCATCAATTTCAAGCTGGAAACTCAAGGAAACAAAAGGTTTCTCTCCCTGACCTCCCCATTCATTCTTCCACCAGTTTCACCCACTGACATTGCAGGCTCCTAACCCACTCCCTTCAGATTTCACTATAATTCTAATTTCAAAAAGGAACTACATGGAACTGACCAGGGGAGGAAGCTTCCCGTGATGGCATTTAGGAAGAAGGATTTCCAGCCTGAACTGGACTAAAAAGGTTCTTATTCTACATTTAGACAAACAGTATTTTCGTTTTTTACTCCTCTAACAATACTATGATAAACACAGGGGTTTTTAATAATACCTTGGCTTTTAAATACAAGATTAAACTTGCATCACTCACGTGGTCCAGTGAAAGTGAGACTAATAGCTCTTTAAGGGAAGAGTCGAAAATTAAAACAAAAAAAAAAAATCAAGAAACTTGCTTATGGATAAGTGGCTCACTACGTGGATCTTTTCTAATATTCTAAAACTATTGGCAAACAACACATTAAAACACTGCCTTGGTAACAAATAAAGCTATCATTGGAAATCTCAGTGTTGACTGTAGTGCTAGATTCAGATTCTGCATTTCTCACAACCCACAAGTTTTTCCTCATTAAAAGACTCATATCAAAACAATAATAATTAGCGGTAGAGGGGAGCAATTTGTCTTCATGCTCCAACAAATACAAAGTATTAAAAACATGTTCTTCATGCACACATCAGAAAAATGATTAATGCCCATATATACATGAAAATCACTCCCCTGCTGAGTATGAAAAAGAAAAAAAGACCTCTGGAAGGAATGTTAAAAAAAAGTTCCACTTTGAATATCAGTTCATTAGTAATTCTTATCTGCATTCGTTTTCCACTTACCTCATTTTCAGTTAGACAGTGAAAATGCAAGTTCTTCCAGTGTGCCACATAGGGCAAAAGATGATTATAATTCACAGGGTTACAGTACAGATGGACACTGTCAGCTTTTACTAATATGATTATATCTGCAAGAAGCAGAACAAATATTATTCCAGCATTGAGACTCCATACACAGATTAATTATATGGGCACAAAAAAAGCCCTCATAGAAACTGAACAGAAAACACTTTTCCTGTAAGGTACCTCATTAAAAGAAAATTGTTTAACTATTTGAATACACAATCACTCCTCACTTCTTTTTAAAAAAAAGAGAAAGAAACAGTTGGCAAGTCATATACAGTTCCAAGTACGACAGTACTTCTTACTGTTCCAAACAATTGTGGGTTTATTCTGAAGTCTTGCACAGAACTTGCATCAGCCAGTCCTTTGAAAAGCCAAGAGTGTCAGTGATGAGTCCTTACAGAGCCCTTGCAAAAATGTAAACTATAGTTGCTCTTGCCTGATATTACGTCAGAAGGTTGCTCCAACAGAAAACCAGCACTACAGCCCATGGGGTAGATATTCAAAGTTTCATGCAAATAAGGGAATCTATGCTCATGGTGATTGGCCACCATTCAAATATTAAGCAAGTGAGTTAATATATTAAAGCAAAAAGAGTTCAAGTATTTCAGAACTCCAGAGGTGTGATCACACAATAATTGATAACACATATAGATACATACCATGACTGAACTAGGACTTCCAAACCTAGACAAATACAGCCTGTTATGAAAACACTTGCGGGAATGTTTGGAGGTGGGGGGATGTGTTTAAAAGACAAGAGTTCTTCAGCAGCATTTTCAAGAATAGTTTTCATGTGTATATACACAAGTAGAGATTTACTGATGTGGGGGTTTTTTGAGATATGCTCCTTTTTCTGCTCGCTCTCCCGCCAGAAATATTGAAGAATAGATAAAAATGCTGAGTATCTTACTCACCATCAAGAACTTCTTCTGGGAACTCAGTTCTTTCAAAGTCATTGTTATTCTGGTTATACAAGCCAAAAAGCAGATAGTTTGCCAGTTCCCTGCAACCTTCATTGTATCGACTATCTATTCCTGCAAAAGCAAAACCACATGTGAAATGTTGTGTGTCCTAACACTGTACACCTGAAAAGTTTGTTCTTTTCCCTAATAATTTAAATTTAAATTTAAAACAGGTGTATTAACTCAGCTCCCTCACATAGTCAGTGGGCACTTACGCCTGTTAAACACACTAGGAAAGTGGGGTAGGGAAAAAGGAGTTTTTGCAAGTTCATTACCACATGCTGACATTCCACTCTTGACCTAAATCCACAGGCATTGCTTGAAAAAAAAATAAAAATAAGTCTAGGTTTCTGCAGTGCTCTGCATCAACAAAAGTTCCATTTTATCTAGTAATTCAAATTTAAACATCTGTCTGCATGCAGTATGCATTCTAATTAATATATTCTTGATTGAAGCTTCCTAACAAACTAATCCTGTGACCTAAATCTCCTGCTTTAAAATACATGATTAAACATTATCTTATCAGTATTATAGTGCAATCCCTGAGTCACCAGAAAGCCAGTGCGGACTTCTAACAAATCATCCAAAGATATTCTGACAAAACATATGGTATATGAACAGTTTCCAAGGAAAGCCTTTTCTGGTCCTTGGGAAAATAAAATAAAACCAACTGAAGATCTGGAGCATGAAGAGATATAAGATTAATACAAGAAAAAAAGGAAACAGGCCACAGATTTAGGAAGTGTTTTTATCTCACAGTCATAATTCCTAATTCTGCTGTAATAAATCAAGTTTTCTCCACAAGTAAAACTATGCACAAAACAACATCCTTGATATCCACACTTGACAGAGGTCACCGGTCTCAACCGCTACAAAATTTCTCATAAACACTAATGTTAAGTTTTCCTACCAAGCTGTATTAGATATATTTGGGTGGTCGCCAACAAATAAAGATTTCTTAGTACTGCCCAAAGGAGAGATCAGTACATTGTTAATGTAATAACAGAGCCTGGATGTCTGGGTTTCAGGACTTGCATTGGAAATCAAACTCCTCAAGAGTCACCTGAAGGTACAAGAAATTGGAACAACCCCTAGATTCTCCTAATTATGTCCTTTTTTTTAATGCTATGATTCAGCTTTGAAGCGCTAACCAGATGCAGTATTTGCATCCAGCTACTGAATCCCACATTTTAATGAACTCCCTTGGTTTGTGAAGCAATTGACCTTTAGAGAGTTCACCTATATTCAAGGTTACCAGATATTTGGGTTAAGCCTACAGAAGAGAAACATAATTTCAAATGGTGCTGAAGCTATGAACCTCTGTAACACTGCTTCCTACTCGCAGCTTCAGGGTTACCAGCAACAGTGACACGCTGTAGCATCGCACTCCTTGAACTGTGCTGGGAAAGGGGGAAGCTGCATCACACCCACCCCAGCATTCTCAGTCCTCAAAAATCTTCCCAGGTACTATCTTTGAATCCTTATTCCTCCACTATCTAGCTTCCAGCACTGACCTCCCATTCATATATGTACATCCTTGTAGCATGCTATTTTTAAAAAAAGTCAATTCTGTGTGTTAGGAGGCATCCCTTGACAAAGAAGCCTTAGCAGTCAATCTGTAACTCAGGTCATAGCATTGAGCAAGACCCAGCTAAAGAATGCTCAGACCCAGCCACTCATTTTCCCCATCTGCTGCAATGCTCTGCCTTTGCTATGCCAGTAATTTTCTGCATAACCAGACTGCCTTGGATCTGTGAACTCAAAAAATAGAGAGGGCACAGAATCGGGAGGAGAGGGAGAACACACTTTTTTTATTTTATTTACGTTTCCTGCCCCATGAAAGCAGCTGTATCAATGTAATCTGGAATTCAATGGGACTCAGCACTCTAATATCAGTGCCAAAGCTCCTGTCTCTAGGTGGGATTCTAGTTACAACCAAGTGTGGAGACTCCCTTCTTCCAGCCAGCAAACATCCCATTGTTCTAGGGAACTCCGCTTAAATGTAATGAGTCTCCTTGAAATCAGCTATAGCCTTAGACAGCTAGCACAGACACTGTCCTGAAGATAACGTTTTACTGATTACTTGCCTAACTGAAGCAACTTCTGAAGGCAATCAGATGAGCAATAATGTGGCATAAAGCTGGACTTAGGATAGTCCCTTCAAGTGGCAGCAAGCTGTTAGAGCAGTTGTTCTGCAAGGAGTATTAATTGTGTTTCACAAGCAAACATCACCTATCATATCAGATGTTAATCAAACAAGGCACTCAACTACAGGCCAAACAGCGTAGATGAAAGCAGCCATGGCATTTGTACTTTTTCCTATCTGGCTCATTGCTTGGGTCTCCAAAGCCTAAACAGCCAAAGTGTTGTGCTCAGGCTAACAGAGTAACACACAGCAAAGCAGAAAAAGGAACAGATGATGATAGGTCTGGAAGATCGGAACAAAAATGAGAAACTGTCTGCATAAAAAAAAAAGTTAAGAAGCCACCTTTGCTCTAAGGGTTGGAGATTTATCTGGGTGCATCAGCTCTTCAGGCTTGAAGCAGAGGTCTTGAAAGCTAAATACCTAAACCCTGCTTTTTCAGCTAACGACAGAAGAAGGGGAATAGAAGCCAAAAAGAAAATTGTTACCAAGGGGGGCAGCTCATAAACTTATCTCTTAAAATCGAGGACATGGGTGAATTCATTGCTTGCAGAATGCTGACAGGCAAGCAAGGAAGGCATTAGCCTACCATAAAACCATTAACTCTGCAGAACGTTTGGGTTTTGTGGTTTGGTTTTTTGTTGCTGGTTTGTGGGGTTTTTAAGTATCCAGTACAGAAAGGAGCTTTCATACTGAGGCTTTAATACTATGCTACAGAAACATATGGAGTTAAATGAACAGCTATAGCTAGCGGAAAATAAACAGGAAATGAAACAATGACAAAGATAAGATACCTCCAGCAAGCATATTAGGAGTCCTCAACAGAACAATGGGGAAGGCTGTTAATTAGGAAACCCCCACGCCTGTCTCCAGCTGAGCCGGGAGTTTAGTAACTCCTGGCCTGTTCCAAACTCATCACAAGGGTGTAGTTAGACAATGACTCAGTCTAATAGCCTGCTGCTGCCCAAGGAGCCATTCATGCTTCTTCTCCTGCAGTTAGGGCTCATCTGACCTCAGCGAGCTGATTCAGTTTGCGAAACCGGCAGAAAACTTGTCTGGCAAAATACAGTGGTTGGAAAAAAAAAATAAAGCGTCTGCTCAGTAAGATGAACAGGGTGCAAGACATCAACCAACCACCAGCACTGATGCAAAATGCACATGGGGAGGAAACAGAGGAAAGGTAAAAGGAGCACTCCAGGGCAGGCTGAGACACCCCTTTTGTGCTGCAAAACGCATTCAGCTCAGCCATCTCTCATATCTGCGATTTCACAGTTGCTAAGATGAAATAAACATAACGTAGAGGTAAAAGAAGCCCTGCTTTCTTTGTCCCAGCCATGCATTTTTGACACACCCTTGAGTATCAAAACAAAGAATAGCTGTTCCATAACACACTGAACAGCCACGTGAGCTCTAGGGACACCAGGGAGGTGGCAGGAACATGAGGCTGGAGAGAATGGACACCTTTAGACAACTGCCCAAAACCATCATGAAGCTGTGGAACTGCCACCTAAGAGAAGTAGCACAATGATGATTAAAATAGTTGCTACTGGGAAAGGGAATGGGATGAACAATCAGCCCAATGTACTAAAAACTGGTGAGGTTTCTCCCATGCCCTAAGAGCAAAAGCTCTGCTTAAGATGGACATAAAAATCCAAGGTAAAATAAACTTAAAGGTTTACTGACACAGCTTCTGAAGTATTCCTGTCCTCTTCAGGGAGGAGTAAATATCAAAGTCTGTAAAAATCTAGCTTAGCTATGCTGAACAACAAAACAGTTTGATCTCTTATCGGAACAGCTATAACCACAATCAGATTTATAGCTAAATAAAAATCCTCAGAAATCAGATCAAATTAACAGTGATTTTATAGCTATAACATACTGAAACTAAATAAAAATCCTCAGAAATCAGATCAAATTAACAGTGAGCCAAAAATCTCTGTTGAAAGGTAAGATGCAAGAAACACCATACTTAAAAACATAGAGTATAATTTAAGTAGTTTGATACATTGCTTTCTTAGCAACACACTCCAGCTAAGACATCACAGCTTTTTAAAGATGTCTGACATGCCAACCTCCAAATTCCTTCTTCCTACCAGTTGCGATGTTTTTTCTCCCCAAAAAAGAATGCAGGAATGCTACCATTTAACCACTTTGAAATAAGATGACAGGATTCTTTAAAAAAATAAAAAAAATCAGCTGTAACTACATTTAAATAATTATATCAATAATTGGTCAGTTCTCATCTCTCTTTGGAATCTTACAATGCTGTTTTTAATTTCAGTATAAATATTAACCTACTTGAAGTGAAGCTATGAAAGTTCATATCGTTTTTATCTCACAACCCAGTACGTAAAATTAAACTTAGGGTGAAGGAAATGCATTAATTATAGGGCATTAAAGACAGCCAAGTGAAATATAACATGCACTGACTGTAAAAAAAAAAAAAAAACAAACCACAAAATAGTCAGTAGTTATAAGAGTATATGCTTTCCAAACAAGTCAATGGGACTCAAAATGTAAGACTACACATTTTTTGTCATCTGAACCTTGTATCTGAAGACAGATTTAATGCATTTATAACAGAGTAACATGGCTGCTTAATTAGAAGTTATGCAAGAAATTTGGCAGGCTACATTGGACAGGTTGGATTAAAGACAACAACAGTTCCATTGTGGGGACTGAAAGAGATTAGTGCAAAGCACAGGTCTAATCACAAAGCACACTTCCTATATTTCCATAACAGAAATGCTTATTTATTAAAAGGTATGGTCTTATGCATGGACTTAAATACTCCACATTACACTGAGGATTACACAAAACAATTCCTTTTGCCTGTAGTGCTTTCCCTAAAGCCATACAATGTTTTGAGTGACTATTCTTTGCTTGGGACTTACTGTAGCTTCTGAGTTAACACTAGTCAAGAAATACCACCGTGTCAATGGTGAGACAGCACAACTTGATATGTTTTATGAAATCAGACTAGCTCAAGGGCAAAAAACAAATACTTATCCTGTATGATTAAGCTTCATTGGAAGGTTGACACAGTCATGTTACAGACTTCCTAGCTGTAAAGTTACTACTTAGTCAAAGATGACTTAAAACTCTTACCCTAGAGCATGTGCAACAGGAAGACTCACATTAGGCAGTTAGTATTGACTGAAAGAGAATTAGACTGTACACATTTTAAACTTTTTTGTGATTCAGTAAATGAGCTTGCTACATCATTTAAAAAAAAAAAAAACCAACAACTAAAAAAGGTAGGCTGTTGTACCATTTCTTCATGCAAGCCTGTTACTAAACATACCTTCTTTCAGGCTACATTAGATGTCTCCATCTTTAACTGTAATACCTTATTTAAACAATCATTCCTAAGTCGTACTCTCTAAGGAATTTCAATCATCATTTCTGACTTCCTCCTTTTAATACCTTGATGCTGATTATATAATCAGAAACAAGAGTCAACGTTACACACAGAAATCCTAAAGCTGTACAAAAAAACTGTTACTTTCCTAAAGCACACTTGCATACGTAGCTTTATATCTTATCATCCTTTTCTCCCAACCTCAGAGAAAAGAAAACCACAGGCTATTTATATGCCACCATTTATCTCATAACTGCTTCATGGATTTCTCATGTGACTCTTTAAATGCATTCTGAATTAATTCTCCTGAGGCAAGACCTCCCTCCCCCTAAACACAGGTTTTATTAATTCTGTCAGTTCCCTGATTATTCCCCCCCCTGCATCTCTTATAAGCCAAGCCTGTTTTCAACCACCCGCCTCCATAGCTCTGCATATCATGATCCCTAACCTTGGTGCTCCTCTGCTCTTCTCCACTCCCTTAACCTCAGCACCTTCTAATCCCTTCCACTTCCCCACGTTCATTGGGAAATCAGTTGCAACGCATGCGCCTTCAGCTTTTATGCCAAACACCAGCTGGAAAACAAACACTGCTGAGACAGCTGAATGTTTACCCCAAATAGAAATAGATTAAATTCTCTTCATATTTCCTTCAGTTTGGACATTAACAAAGATTCTCTTTTCCCTCTAGCCACTGAATGTTCATAACACTTGCAAGAATGTTGATATTATTGCTATTGTAATCAGTTTGCCTGAAATTAGTAAACAGGCTTAGGAATTATTTACAGAGAAAATTGTGTAACAAACAAATAGCTGTCCATTCACTGAGAAACAACACTGGGGCTTGGGGCAGGAAAGAGAAAATCTTCATCTTTCTGCAACTCATGGTATCTTTATCAGTACAATGAGAACAAAGGGAGGTGGATGAAGTAAAAACTAACCTAAAATGCAAAGGATTCCATCGGGTTGAGATTTGCTGCTCTGTGTCAGGATACTCTGAATGTTCCGAAGGCGGCTGCAGCTGCAAAACAATGAGAATTCATCTTTAAAGTCAGTGCTTTAAATTGTTCAAATTGCATAGACTAAAGAGTTGACCTAGCAAGTTTTTTTTACTATAAAATTAAGTGGACACACTTCAGCTTGGCTATCTTTTGTTTGAAATATATTTAGATCTCAAACTCCAGATTATTTATTTTTGCCTACTAAAAGATGAAATACATAGCCCTGTGAGAGAAGACTAGAAGCCCTACCCATCCATTCTAACCAAGTGCCCTATTAATCTCTAATAACCTCTAGCAAAAAATTGTGTTCAAGTTTCCTCTTGCCAAGCCAGCAACCCTTCTTTCTCTACCAGAGAAACAGAGAGCAAAGCAACATGAGGCAGGTGATGACCAGGCAGAAAGCTGACAATGGAAGGGACTGCAGCAGCTCCTACTCCACAAGAGGAGTTTGCAAAAGATGAGTTTCAGCACCTCCAGCACCATGAAAGTACTTCCATCCTGTTTAACTACACAATACAGACACAGCCCAGACCTCCTACAAATCAAAGTATAGGGGAGAAGGGGGAAAGGCATAGAGAACTCTGTCTTTACTCGCAAACCTGCAGGTTCTCATCCATGTCTTCAGTTAATAAAGCATCAGTGTCATGCTATCTGTGGTGCCCCAGTGATAAGCTTTTGCTTATCAGTATCATGAATACTCAAACCGGTGACCCTGTCATTATTACAAGCACATACATAAGCAGAAATGCAGAACCGAGAGAACTTTCAGACAGAAAAGACAAAGCAATTTTAGTGAGCGCTGTGAGATAGGTGCCCCTGACCAGATCTTCTCTTATAATTAAGGCTTGAGGTATTTCAGTTCTTCCTTGCATCTGGCATTGCTTTGTGGAGTTTTACCTAGTCCATAATGGAAAAATATATAGCCAATACTCTAATTTAGCATTATAAAAGCTGAATTCCAAAAGATTCCAGAAAAGTTCTCGTTAAGAACAATTTTTTTTCTGCAAGACAAATAAACAAATTGAACTTACACTACTGGGTTCCCAGTCAGAAAGTAAACCACAGCTCAAATCAACTCTAAATGAATAATATTTAAAGCCAACGATAAAAGTAGGAGCTTCTTCCCCTCCATACCCAAAGAAATATCTAGACCATTTCCATAAAGTGCATGTCACTTTTCTCATTGCTTCTGTATTAAAACTATGCATTTTTTTCTAAAATGAACAGTAAGGGAAAAATATAAACCTAAAGTAAAATCTTTGATAATCTACATTAAAAAGAAACAAAACACTATCAAGTCTTGCCAAGATCTTCACAATCAAAATTAACTGTTTATTATATAAATTTTAATTTAGTCCAACATGTATCTTTAAGCCAGACAAAAAAATCAGCTACAATAGCCACACAGAAAGCAACATAATCTGTGATTCATGGCATTTTGTGAGCTTGTTTTCATACAGACAGAGGGCAAGAAATTTCATTGCTGATATTACTGAATACATTTTCTTGTTCACAGTCTTGTTTATATAACTATGAGCTGTTCAGCTCTAGGAAACAAATGTCTCTTACAGCAACACTGTAACAGAGCTAAATTTATGATTTGTTCAAATAAACAAGAATTCTTATATTCAGAGTTACATAAACCAAGAAAAAAGCAAATAGATCTTTCCAGTGATACTACAAATATCATGCTATACTTTGTCTGAAAGACAGAACAAACACAAAAGATGTACATTATAGCTAATGTAAGTGCAATTCAAATATTCACAACAGGAGACAGACTACATTTGAAAATATTTTCATAGGAAATACAAATCAGTGCAAAACACTCCAGTTTCATTTTTTTCCCAATTTTAGGCTGCCTATTTGACATCTGAATCCCTGAATTATTTTTTTCCCCAAAACTTTCCAATTCATATTATACACTGTATGGATGAGTAGATATCTTGATCCATTGTGAGATACAGAAATTGAAGCGAATGATGAAAGCAAAAAGACACTTAATTGGTTACTATAAGATGTTGTTGTTCATGTAGGTGATGCTATGAAGTCCATGAAAGAAACACTGAACTTTATGCTGCACATTTTAGCAACTTCTAATTTTTAGTTCTTTAAAACTTAACTTCAAATTTAATCTCACAGCTACCCAATCTTAAAGTTTCGTATCTTGTTCAGGAAGATTTTCATCCCACCATTAAACAGGACCCCAGACTAGCTAGGCGAGTGAAGATCCACTATGGCAAGCTATACAGGGATTGCATTTTTATACTTCCCATGTCACAAGATCAAGAGTAGGAAAAAATGCTGGACTATTCACTATGGGTACAAACAAATTTGACTAACTTCATTTGTTAATATGCAAACAAGGCTACAATTATTTAAGGGACTAGCTGCAGGCAAGCAGAATTGCTAAAGTCTCAATAAACACAAGAAAATGGAAGCAACTTTATGTACAGGCAAACCCTGCATGAAAACAAAAATGCTTTGCAACTTCTCTGCAAAGGACTGTTTAAAAGAAACCCTTCCTTCCCAAGGCTTTTTGAAGGACAGATTGAGGACCGTGAGAAAGAACGCCCAAGGACTTCTGCAGTGGCAATAAGCAGCTTCCAAACTGACTTTTAATAAAACATTTACCATATCAGAGGATACATCTTCTTGCTTCTGCTCAGAGTGAGAAAAGAAACTGTCATCAGAAAAAAAATATTATGAATACTTCCAAACCAAAGGTTCAAGAGGTAGATTGTCATTAAACTCCTCTCAGAAACAAGATGCAAAAATCCCTCTACTACTCACATTCAGCTTTTACTCTCAAGGCAAATTTAAGTAGTTTCCCAGCCAAAGACGGGTTTGTCTGGATTGTAAAATATTTTTAAAACCTCTTATGCATTATAAATACAGCATAAACATATACCTTGATTTTGCTATTAATTTTTCCCCTATACTGATCATTTTCAAAAGAAGAAAAGAGGGTTATAACTACATTTGACAAAGTACAAGTATGGAAAGTCCTAAGCAACTCCTGGGGGAAGATACACCCATTTATTATAAAATATTACTATATGATACAAGGTAAGCTATTCCTAAGATCTTCAAATTTTACCTTCACACTAACAACTTTGACAAAAGGGAGACCTGATCAAATACACTTACCACGTGAAAAGAAGAATTGGAGTAATGAGCCTGTGCACTGGGACCAGAGCAGAGCAAAGGAAAATACACAATGTTTTTGTATTCTTGAACTCCATGAAAGCATTTTTTGATCTGTTCAAGTAAATTGGAAGGGGCAGGGGGCAGGTAGGAGACAAACTGGAGGAGGAAAGTACTTGCATGTTTGTTCTGGGTTGGGCATTTTTTTCCCCCTCAAGTCTTGATTTAAGGTTAGGAATTTTACTCTCTTAGAATTAGTTTCAGTATTTTTAATAGATATAACTTTAGTGCACTCCTTAAAATATATAAAATCCTCAGTTTAAGCTGCTAAGAAATTTCTGCCAAGCAAAGCTGAATGTCAGAGACATATTTCCTTCAGGAGACAGTCCTGACATAATTGCAAAAAGCACAGGGCAAACTGTATGTTCATTATTTCATAATGAGATGTATGACCATAAAGATGTTCATTTCAATCTTAATATTAAACAGCCTTCAACAGAATATTTTTTCTTGCCTTAAAGAAGTGGTTTTTATGAAAGAAATCTTTGAAAAATCTTCACAGAAATATTTCCAACTACATTTCAAGCATGTATAAATCATTACATTCAAAGGCTGACATTAAAAACAGAAGACTTCTGTGTCTGAAGAACGACATTCTTCAGAAATACTGAAGAGGATAATTAGAATTCTTACTACATGCTTTTAAACAATACAGGCTAAACTCTGTATAAAGTCAGAGAAAAAAAATGGCATTTTCTTCCATTTCACATTAAACAATCATCTGACAAAAACAAAGAAACCATCCTGGGAACAAAATTCCATTACTTTTCCCACCTCCAAAACAAGCGCCCTTGCAAGGGTACTGACTTTTTAATCCTTTTCATTTTACCACAGTAACACAATTTCAAACAGAAACAACGAAGAACGACCTCCACACAATGGTGCAACCCTCTGGGCTTCAGGATGCTTTACTGGAAGACGTGGCTCTGGATCTATCCACATACATAACTACAACTAAATTTTACAGTAGCTTGAACTCGACAAACCAGCATTGGGTGTGTTCAAAAACACAGCTACATGAAGCCTTTCTAAGGAAATCCCAAATTTCTTCAGTGGACTTCAATGAGACTTGGACAAGACATGAGCTTCAAGTTACTTAACCTAGGTGTATTCCAACCACATCCAATGAGGTAACTACAACCAAGCTCCTTTAGAAGTAGTAAGGACTTGAAGTGGTGAAGTGAGAATTTTTCCAACATGCAATTTTGAACAGAAGATACAATTTCCACATTGGCTTAAGCCAGTCTAAGAGCCCACTGTGCTGCAAGGGGCTGTCTGGCCCTTCTCACTGCCTTTGGATCTGCACTAACAATCTCGAAGCCATGTGTCAAGTCAGATCAGCTTACAGATCCAAACAAACTCTAGCCCAGGAATTAAAAAAAAAAAAAAAAAAAAAAAGCCAGCTAAGGTGAAGTGGTAACCTCTGAAGAAGTCAGCAGTGAGCCCTTTGCACTTGGAGAGACAATTAGTGACAGTTGCCACCACACCCAAAAAAAAAAAAAAAAAAAAAAAAAAAAAGCTTTCAAACATCATCAAGCTGATGTGACTGCTGATGAAAGCAGGTCAGAAGGCAAAGCCACATTTTGGGGTGGCATCTGGCAATAAAGTGTGTTTGGGCCAATTAAGAAACTATACGTCGAGGTACTTGACATTATGCTAATCTTGGACTAGATCAAAAAAAAAAAAGGAAGATAATTGACAATCATTAACTTCGAAGAATTAGTGCTCATCTGTTCATATGTCTTCATACTAATTATGCAAAGTACCTTGCTTTACAACAGTCTAGCCTGTCACAACTTAGTAACAGACACGGTGCTGGAAGCCATGTATGTTGGAAAATAAAGAGAATACTAACAACTGTGCCTTTCTCAAACAGAAAGAACAAATGTTTTTTTTTTAAATAATGCTACACAGTATTTTAATTCTCATTTTATTTATACTTCCACAACATGTTACCCTTTTCTGCATCCCTTGTTGCTAGCTGAATTTATTCTGTGCCCAAGCTTGCTGTTGTAATCCAGCAACGATATTAGCATTGATCCCTGATTGATTCCCAATTGATTCCACAGGCCGGTTTACCATATGTCTGGGATGGCCACAGCTGTGGTTAACATGCAATTCAGCTGACAAAGGATGTGATTTCACTGTGTTGAGTATGTTTTTCTTCGTATTGGCAGATGTTACCCTCCTCCCCCACAAAGGCTAGGCAGTCTTAAAAACCCACACGTGGTAAAGCTTTGATAGATAGCAGCGAACAAGGGGAAAAATCTGAGACACCCCTGGCAAGCTTGTGCAAATCCTCACATTAACAAGGTTCATCTTCAGGGAACGGCTTGAATAGATTCATACTGTCTACTTAAGACAGACACTGGCTTTAACATTAAGTACTTGATTTCAAAAAATAAATAAAATGGAAAGATAAAACCTTTTATACTTCTTTGCAAATCTCACTTATTAACTTGCTGCTACTACCATCTGTTTCCACTCTACCCTCAAAAAAATCAAGTTTATTTTTTCATGGGCCTTTTGTTGACCTCAGGATTTCTACCAGAAACATTACTATTGTCTGCTTATATCAGAGTATAGGATTTCCCTGGATTTCCCACAGTCTGACATTACCACCATCTTAACATATTTGTGAAAACAGAAGTCAGATTGAGTTAAAGGCTCTCAGAATTTCATTAATTTCCAAAGCACTTTATTTGAAATTTACTATCTAGCTTGAACAGTAACATGCTTTCTCCATTTTTTTTATTTTTCTTAACTCACCAAAATAAATCTGTTTTACTGCTTGGCACTCACAAAAGACAATGGCGTTCACCCACCTTAAAATACATGACAGTTTTCCAGCCATTTTCAGAATTTCTCTACAATGAACATAGGGAGCTTGACTGTAAAAAGGAGATCTAGCAACTTTAAAAACTAGCATGTTTAGCAACAGATATTGTTTAGCAACAAATATTAAAAATGGATGTAAAGGAAGACGTTTCAATTCCGTGTGCACTTCACAGGACCAAATTCCTTGCTTCTTGACTTTATTTGGACAGTAATATTTAATTCTGTATTTCAGAAACCTCAAGCACCCAGGAACAGGCATGAACCTCTCCTTACTGAATGTCTGGACCAACTCAATGCTGGTTGCAAATTACAAGGATTTCTGGCACTTCAGCACATCTGAACAGCAGCACTATTTATTAAGACTGCACATCAGTATTCATACTGGTATTTTCTATAACCACTCTGGACAGTGCAGCTCTTCAGAATACTTGTTTACTGTGAGCAACTCACAGGTAGGACCAACATCAGCCAATGGGCTGGAAACGAAGTGAAGTTCTTCCATGGGTGCCATCAAATGGCAGGTTGCCCATCACCTAAACACACGTATGTACCAGTTAGTCCTGCAGCCTTAATGCATTCTCTATTTAAACAGACTGATTTACAAACACCAGCTCTCTATTTCCATTTTAATTGCAGCATGTTTTTGAGAATGCCAGCTATTCCCCACAAAAATTCCATTATCACCTGAGAAAATGGCAATATACGAAGAAGTAGGAAAGACTAGCAGCTGCAGTGTAATTATTCTGCCGTAAGTCAATCTCTGAACAAAAGGACAAGGCAAATGTCTAGCACTTCAGCAGAAATCAGAAGTTAAGCTGCAGTGCCGTAAGACTAAATTTACTTTCAGAGCCCATTACTGGACCACAACCACAGCAGCCAAGCGGCTACAAAGCGTGAAGCCAGATGCTCTGCCATCAGTTCAAGACGAACGATCACTTCAGCTGAAGCTCCGCAGGCAGACAATTGAATGCAATCGCTCTGCTCCTCTCCTTGGCAACTGTTCCTTCCTAAGCACTTCTTCTACCTCCCTATTCCTATCAATCATACAGTCCCACATTCCTCTTCACTTTGGCCACAGCCTAGCACTCAACAGACCCTAAGCCATCTTACTTCCCTAACACGGTAGAAAAATCATCCTTATTCTAGAAATGGGGGTCTTTTTTTATTTTATTTTATTTTCCCCTCCAGTACTTCAGCAAGTTAAATCAGTGCCATCTTGGCACAGCTAAAATACAGTGCATTACTTAAAAATTTTAGTGAAACTTTGCTATGACAAAATCCTGAACCTCGGCACAATTACATAAGGAACACATGGATACAAACTGTTAATCTTTCAACACAGATATGTCCCCTGCTAAAACTGGTTGGGAAACTACAACTCTTCCATCCCTGCACCGCCATGTCCCCAAACACCCCACTGACTGCTCCTCTGAAGCTGCAGGAAAAAAGCCACATACTTAACCGCTACGTGATTAACACCAGAGCGGTTTAGAGGATGATAATATTAAAGCACATAGACAGAGACAACATAAAATTGAAGCCAAGTACTCATTTCGCATTTCCCCTCATACATAGATACACAGTAACAACAAACCTATATTATGTTACAAACATGATTAATTAATAACAAGGATTTGCCTACTTTATTTTACATAAAGGTAATGCAAAATGGGGTGGGTCCAAAGCCCTACCAAACAGAACAAATTTACACTGACTTTAGATGTTGATATTTAACCAAAGCATTCGATAGAAATATTGTTCAGAAATGTATATATTCTTAAGGGAAACACTCATTCACCACTAAACATAGACATATGAAACTGACATCATCTTCTAAAAAGGCATACCCTTTTTGGACAATACTCATCTCTTAGTTAAGGGCTTTTTTTTATTTACAAGATCATTCTTTACTTCCTTTTGTTGTTACAATGCCTAGGGTCACTGTGGTAAACGCCAGCTTCCAACACACCATACGGCAGACCAAAATTCTAAAGTATGTGGAAGAACTCCAAGAATTATCTCTGGCCGTTTCTCTATTCTTTATATAGTCTTAAGAATTTTTCCATTCCTGTTTGGGACTCAGGGGTGAGGGGAGGAGGGTAACAGATTGTGAAGGTTTTTTAAGTTATTTTTATTAACTGCCTGGTATCTGCTGACTGCTTGAGAAATTTATTGCAAACACTGGCCTCCCTGCCTCCATCTGGCCTGAAAAAAAATAAAAAAAAAAACTGCACAAGAACAAATGTTGAGGAGGAAAAAAATTAACAGATGACATGCCTCCTACAAACATGCCAAATTACAGATGCTGTCTGGATCTCCCAGTGGAGCTCAAAAGCTTGCAGATGTTCACAGAGAGGCTGAATGTTCTCATGACAACTCTAAAACAGTATCTCAGATTACAAAAATCACTCATAAAGAGAGAGGCTTGAGTGGAAACCATTTTCTCTTTCAGCTTCCCTCTTTTTTTTTTTACCATCTTGGTATTTTGTTACTGATTATGAATTTTTAGGTCCTTTCCAGCTTTAAACAAATATTAAGCTCTTTCTAAACAAATAAGATAATTTATTAAGTGAAAAAAAATATTTTAAAAGGTCACTTTTGCTTCCCTTTTATGATCACTTCAATTTCTAAGTGCAGGCAGAGAAAGAACATAACCATTGCAGAACAGCCATGTTCATGTATTTCAAGCAAACGGAACAACCTCCATTTCTGTCTCACAGTGCAGAATTTCTCATTTCACAGGCACACAATCTGAAAAGTGAAAATCCTTTTATTCCTTTCTTGTACAAAATATTAAAAAAAGCTTTTTTTTTAATTGAAATTCTCCAGCAAACATAGACGCACTTTAATACACAGGTAGCTTGGTCAACTGTCTGCAATTTACGTGCAATTCTGAAATTTACATGCAATGTACCAGTTACTCTATTATCTGACTTTACACTGGTGAATACTTCCATGTATTGTGCTATAACTTTTGAATGCATCAAGCACTTCAGTTCCTGGGTTGTTCTTTGTGATATCCAGACACTTCAGATAATACACGATAGCCTAATACACACAAGGGTGCACGTTAAGCCTTTAAAAGGAAATGGAGCTCCAGCAACCTAAAGCTACCTGACCAGCAAACATAGATGCACTTTAATACACAGGTAGCTTGGTCAACTGTCTGCAATTTACGTGCAATTCTGAAATTTACATGCAATGTACCAGTTACTCTATTATCTGACTTTACACTGGTGAATACTTCCATGTATTGTGCTATAACTTTTGAATGCATCAAGCACTTCAGTTCCTGGGTTGTTCTTTGTGATATCCAGACACTTCAGATAATACACGATAGCCTAATACACACAAGGGTGCACGTTAAGCCTTTAAAAGGAAATGGAGCTCCAGCAACCTAAAGCTACCTGAGCTGATACCCGAGCTCCCAGAGAGCCAATGCTATCATCTAACATGTCCTCATGCCCCATCTCTTCTCAAGCTCTATCCCCCATATTTCTGAAGCTCAGAGAATGTTATTGCCTTCATATCATCAAGCAGTTCTCCTCAAGCTACCCAGCAGGTGCCCACACAAATGCATCATCTCCTTTCTCTCCATAATCCCTCAACCCCTCCCAAATCTCTGCTATCCCTCCCCTAATTTGGCTTTCCTACCTTTCCCAGACCCTTTTTTTCCTTACTTCCAAGGTAGCCTCACAGTCATCCCCTCCCAAACCAGACCCAGGCTTAGCTCCCCACAGCAACTCTGCCCCAAGCCCACTCTCTCCAGACCAGCCCCTCTCCAAGGTCCCCAAACCTTTCTTTTTGCCCTTCAATCCATCACCAGCCTCCCACATACCCTCCTCCACTGGGATTCAGGATTCACCAATCCTTATGCCCAAGAGGTCAAGTCAGGCCTCTGCCTGCCCTCCTGTCAGGGCCATCAACACTCTTCTCCCAGTAGCCACCAACAAAATTGGCCACCCTCCATCATGCAATGCTCCATCCCTTCCACCCATAGCC
The DNA here is from genome assembly GCF_001431845.1 of Calidris pugnax. Taxonomy (NCBI): domain Eukaryota; kingdom Metazoa; phylum Chordata; class Aves; order Charadriiformes; family Scolopacidae; genus Calidris; species Calidris pugnax. The sequence goes on from NW_015090793.1 coordinate 13,106,942, forward strand.
CCAACCCCTCAAATGCTGCTCCTAATGCTCCCACTCCCCATAACCACCCCAACCTCCTGAACGACTCCTAATGCCCCTGCAATACCCCACAGAGCTCCTTACTGCCCCCTGCACACCACAAAACCTCTCCTTAACATCCCCAACCCCTCCATTCTAGCCTACCCCTGCACCTCCAAAACCCTTAACGCCCCCCATCCTTCCCACCAGCCCACCCCAACGCCCTTAACATCCTATTTTCACCACAATCACCACCTTCAGTGCCCGCTGCTCTCAGCTTCTCCCCCTCCCAACCCCTTAACGCCCTCAACCCCTCCCCATCAGCTTTCCCCGAAAAACCTCGGCATCACCCCCCTCGGTGCCCCCAGCTCCCGC